>NC_067477.1:8376909-8742480 GCF_947179515.1 Apodemus sylvaticus | reverse complement strand
CAGTGTCCTTTGCCTTACAGAAACTTTGTATTTTTTGAGATCTCATTTGTCAATTCTTGATCTTTGAGCATAAGCTATTGGTGTTCTGTTCAGGAACTTTCCCCTGTGCCCATGTCCTCAAGGGTTTTCCCGTGTTTCTCTTCTATTAGTTTCAGTGTGTCTGGTTTTATGTGGAGGTCCTTGATCCATTTGGAGTTGAGCTTAGTTCAAGGAGATAAGAATGGATCAATTCACATTCTCCTGCATGCTAACCTCCAGTTGAACCAGCACCATTTGTTGAAAAGGTATCCTTATTCCACTGGATGTTTTCTGCTCTTTCGTCGAAGATCAAGTGACCATAGGTGTGTGGATTCATTTCTGGGTCTTCAATTCTATTCCATTGGTACACTTGCCATTCCCTGTGCCAATACCATGCAGTTTTTAACACTATTTCTCTGTAGTATTGCTTGAGGTCTGTGATACTAATTCCGCCAGAAGTTCTTTTACTGTTGAGAATAGTTTTAGCTATCCTGGATTTTTGCTATTCCAGATAAATTTGAGAATTGTTTTTCTAACTCTGTGAAGAACTGATTTGGGATTTTGATGGGGATTGCATTGAATCTGTATATTGCTTTTGGCAAGATGGCCATTTTAACTATATTAATCCTGCCAATCAACGTGCATGGAAGATTTTTCAATTTTCTGAGGTCTCATTATTTTTTCTTCAGCACCACACTCATGAGTAACTATGGAAAAAATAAGAGTGGGCTGTGCAGATGAGCAACACGGTCTTTGTCACACTCTGAAATGAGGAAGGCAGGAGCTGAAGTGTCTTATCAAATTCTGGTGTTCTGAGAGTCACTTTGAAGATTGTGTAGGAAGGGAAACTGGGCTGTCTGCAAAGGCTTCCTAGTCAAAGGGATGCCTAACCCTGAAGGTAATCTCACACTCCCAGCATCCTTGGGCACTTGACCCCTGAACTGGGATATGTGGTCATAGGATGCTGTGGTCACCTCTGTCATGTAAACCGTTTACCTTTTATAAGAAAATATGCATCTCCCAAACAAACAGAATCACCCAGATGTAGACACACAGATAGGTATTCATTGTAAACAAATTACATGAAGACACACAGACAAGAATAGACACCCATATGCACAATAATATCCTGGATTATTCAAAAAGTTTTAAAGTCTCTGTTATATATTCTACTTAAAATGAACAATATTATGATTATTTGTAATGTAATATGTTTGTATTAGTGCATCCCCATTAACTTCACTCTTTATTCCTTTCACTCAAGATGACCCTTCTGGTCTCTCTTAGTCTCATGTCTTTCTCCCTTTCTTTCTTTCTTTCTTTCTTTCTTTCTTTCTTTCTTTCTTTCTTTCTTTCTTTCTTTCTTTCTTTCTTTCTTCTCTCTCTCTCTCTCTCTCTCTCTCTCTCTCTCTTTCTTCTTTCTTTCTTTCTTTCTTTCTTTCTTTCTTTCTTTCTTTCTTTCTTTCTTTCTTTCTTTCTTCCCTTCCTTCCTTCCTTCCTTCCTTCCTTCCTTCCTTCCTTCCTTCCTTCCTTCCTTCCTTCCTTCCTTCCTTTCTGTTTTTCATGTTTGCACATTCCCTCTCTGTTTCTCTTGTCTAATCACCTAGAAAGGAGATTGCATATGATCGTGTGTGTGTCGTTTTCTGAAAATATCCATGGTACTTGTACTGTTTTGAGTCATGAGAGTCTCTCAACTCCCAGGTCTCTTGTACATTATAGAGGCTCCCCACACCTCCTACCTATCAAGGATGCCTATTTCCATTCTTTCTTCTGGTTCTTGGATCTTCAGTCCTGTTCTTCCCCCAATACCTGATCATGTTCCTCTTTTCTCCTCACTGTCTTCTTTCCTCACAGGTCCCTCTTTCCCTCTGCCTGACGTGATTGCAGTGGCACACACTTGTAGGATTTGGTGAAGGTGGCAGAAGCAGGAGGATCACAAGTATACTTCATTTATTTATTTATTTATTTATTTATTTATTTATTTATTCATTCATTCATTCATTCATTCTTTCATTCATTCATTTTACATTTTCTGACCACACTGAATCCACCATCACAAATTCTATACCCCATCCTCCTGCTGCTCTGAGAGGGTGGGAGCACCTTGGTTATCCCCAATCCTGGCATATCAAGTCTCTGCTGAATTGGGCATATCCTCTCTCACTGAAGCCAGACTGGGCAGTTTGGGAACTTGATATGAGATCCCTTACTCAAGTAATTTTATTTCCTTTTAATTTAAGATTGTGTAGTTTATTTTAATGTTATGCTAATTATACTTTCCTTTCTCATGAAACTCTGTAGATTTAAGTCACCAAGAGTTTTCCCTTTTACAAAGGGAAGGAGTTCATTTTGAAGGCACATATTATTTTCAGTTATCTTCTATTCGAGAGGTAGATATTTATTTTTAAAATGTTCATGCATTAAATTTTGTAGATAGTCATTTAATAGTTACTGTTAATGATAATATTTTATTGCTTATATTTTTCATTAAATATCACATTCCTTTTCTTTAATCCTAATGAAAACTTCCCAATCTTCCTCTCCTCCCAGTCCATCCTCTTATTCCAACTCTTCCAGTCTCCTTCCTTTCTCCTTGGAGATTAGGAGTCTTCCTATGGATATCAACTTGCCTAGGCTTATCTACATGTAGTACTACTAGGCTCATCTCCTATTGAGGTTAGAAAAGACACTCGAGTTAGAGTACAAGGACCCAAGGCAGGCAATAGGAACATAGACAGACCCAGCACCTGTGGTTAGGGGTCTCACATGAAAGCCAAGCTGCATATTGTTTCATATGTGTAGATGTGCTAGATCTATCCCATGCATGCACTCTGGTTGGTGGTTAAGTCTCTGTAAGTCCCTATGGACTCAGGTTAGTTGATTCTGTAAATTTTCTTGTGATGTCTTTGATTTTCTGGATCCTTAGATTCTTCCTTACCCACTTGCAAAGAATTACACAATCTCTGTCTAATGTTTGGATGTCAGTATCTGTATTGGTTTCCATCCACTGCTGTGTGAATCATCTGACATGACAGTTATGCCAGACTCCTCTCTGCAATTATAGAACATCATTAATTTGTCATAGTGTGAGAGACCTCAGAGCAGGGCTCTCAATTTGGGTCATTCATTGGTTGGACATTCCCTCAGATCCTACTACAACTTTATTTCTGAACATCCTGAATGTCAGACAAATTGTGGGCTTAATGGTTTGTGGTTGTGTTGGTGTCTCCTTCCTTCAACTGGAAGTTATGTCTTGTTACAGGAGGTAGCTGCTTCAGATTCTATAATCTCTGTTGTTGGGTATCTTAGCTAGGGTTACCCTTTATATTTCAGAGAAATTCCATTGTTCCTGGTTTCCAGCTTATCTCAGATATGCACACCTCCATTCCAGTTTTCTCTCCCATTTCTCTCTCCTCGTTGATCACTTAATGCCTCCTGTTCCCCCTGTCTACACGCTCTAAGATCCAATTCACTTTCTATACCAACTATAGATATTTTCTTTTATTTCCACCTTTCAATGAGATTCAATATCCTCCTCTTGGACCTCTTTGTTGTTTAGCTTCTTTGGGTCTGTGAATTGTAGCATGTTTATCTACACAATCATAGAAACTACAAAGTGAAGATAATCCTAAAGGAGATGATGATATCATTAGAAACATGGTCTAATGAAGCAGAATTGACACAAGATTCTGCAAGGAATTAAACAGCTAAAAAGCCACACAATCTTTCAGTCTAATTAAAATAATCCAAGTTATTGTAATAACTATTTCTTCAAGAATCAGTCGAGAAAAGCCAACAGGAATTTTGAAACATTTTAAAATTATTTATCAGACAAATACAAATGAAGTCATTCTTAGCTCTAATCTCTGTTCATGAAGAATGAAGTTTTCATGCATGGAGAAAAGCAATTGCTAATAAGCCCATGGAGGAGGAATGCCTCTAAGACATTTCTGTAGGAATTTCAATAAGAGCCAGTGTTTTGGAAAACCTTCCTGAGGTTTCTTTCTTAAACTTACTTATGTACTGCATACACTCCAGCACTGTCCCTACTTCATCGGGTCTTCTGAATGAGAATGATCCTCAAAAGCTGAAATGTTTGAACACTTAACTCAAAGAAATCTTGTCATGTAGATATAGATCCCATATGTATGTGCATCCAAAATTTATATTAGTAGTAATGACAAAAATATACATTTTTGTATTATTGCAATTCAGATTATTTAATGTATGATTTGCTTTCTCTTGCTTTTATGCTGATAGCATAATTTTGTTCAGTTTGTACAGTTTCTCCAGAATTCACAGGATCTTATGGTGTCCTGAACTCTGTTATTTCATCATCAGAGGTAACACAATTTGAAGGTCATATGAAAAGGCCCATAGTAGTTAGGTTCTAGATATCATCATGTTTTAATTGAACACACATAATCTACTGCTTTACATATCCTCCTTCAATATATTCAATGCACAGGATCCCAAACTACCACTGACAAGGTCTCACAGATTGTTCTTGAGTCCTGAAGAATCCCAAGATATAATTTGAGTACATCCGAGCTTCAAATTAAGAACCCCTGTACAGATTTTGTGATAGGAATTACACATTACAATTGCTGGAAGATCAGTGCAAATAAGACCCCATAGAAAGGATCTTGGAGAAAAGAAAAAGTATATTGAGTTGGTAAATTCTGTAGATCCCTTTGTCCAGATGAAATCCATGAGGAAAAACCTAAGGAATAAATATAAATCAAGAAAAGTAAAGACATGATCTCCAGTGAGTTCATGAGGAGTTGCCTGCAGCTAACTGAAGCTTATTGGGTGTCACTGGCTCCATTGTTCTCACTGTCTTGGTTCTACAGCCTCACACATTTTAGTCCCAGCCCTATCTGTACAGTTTCTTTAGAACTCACAGAACCATCAGGGTGACATGTTACATGTGACCACATCTGGGTCAGTGCAAGGTCTGATATATCAGATGGCCCACACAGTGTCCTAAACTGGAAACCTAACTGAGTTTCTTCCATGAGCCAAATGTCCCCAAGTCTTCAGGGTTCTTTGCTTCTGGATATGATAACTGTTCCCCAAACTCAATAAGTTTTGCCATAGGTGATGATCTGCATTTTTCTAACTTCTAGGTATATGCTACTTTTAGATATTTATCTATACTATGACTATGGAGACTATCATCTCCATAGACATATTATAGATAAACTGCATAGCTGTTCAGTTTAAATTCTTGCTATGCAGATACAATTGATAATTCAACTTGTTTGCTTTAATATGCATGGACAGAAAAGAGTTGTGTATGACAACAGAATAGAGATCACATTTTTGGGAAAGACCACTGGGAATGTGAGCACTGGGGTTCACTGGACAAACTGTCAAAGTAATTAGTAAGGTATTTCTCAATGAGAGAACATATCTGAAAAATTCCATGTTGATTGAAAGAGCAAGGCATCTGGTCAACAAGTGCACATAAACACACCCACACCCACATACACGCATGTACACAAACACAAAGTTATACATCTGTGGATAGAGAAACCTGTAATAAACACAAAAATGAATTTAAAATTCAAAGCAGAAATTTGAATAAATATGATGTCTTAGCTGAGATTGCTATGTGTTGGGAACCAGAGAGCTTGGCTCAATGCCCGCCCCCCCACCCCCCCGCCAGCTGAGCTGTTTGCACAGGTTTCTTGAGAGGAAAACATCCCGTGGCTTAGCTTGATTCCTGCCTTCCTGCCCGGTGTGGTACATACTTCCCAGGTGCCTGACCTATGACTATAATTGATTTTTTCCTGTTCCCTTTCCTGGCCTCTAGTATATATATTGCTGGTTTCTCAGTAAGGAAAGGGCTGGGGCACTCTCTTTGCAGAATGACTCGTGTCTGCTTTTTTTTAATCCCCCTGGGAATAAACTGCTTGAAGAAGATCTTCCTGTGTTGCATCATTCCTTGCTGGTGAGGGTGGTCACAACAACTGGTGCCGAAACCCTGGAACTCTCCTTGTTCGGGGGTTTTAGAATCAGAACTTCTTGCAGTCAGAAGTCAGAGGGGGGAGAAGTCAGAAGTCAGAAAAAGTCAGAAGAAAAAGGGAGAGGTCAGAAGTCAGAAGATTGTTCAAAGGTTCCTTAATAAACTTCTTAAAGAAGACTTCGTGTGTTGCGTCTTTCCTTGCTGGTCGAGATAGGTGCTGACAAGTGGTGGCTCGTACGGGGATGGCCTGTACGAGGACACCGACCTCTCCTCTTAAAGGAATGGCTCAGAACTTTTTGCAGTCAGGGTTGCGCGCTGGTAAGTTCCCGGGTAAGTGGGACAAAGTAAACAGTGAGAGACGATAAAGTTCCCAGGTAGGGAGGGACAAAGGGAAAATTCCTTGGTACAAGAGGCTATACAGACTCCAGTGTGGAGCACTAAAGTTCCCAAGGTAAGGGGGGACAATAAAGACCGCTGAGAGTGCGGCTAGTTTGCTCTAATTGTTAAAAACTTTATCTGCTGGGGGTCCATTTCTTGATCCTGTCTCACTTTACACAGCAGATGCTGATTTAAACTGCCCTGCATTTATCTAGGTGTCAAGCACAGCTAGAGAAAAGCTGCTTTTAAAAAGGGCCAGCAGCTTCTCAAGTTCTAGAGCAAGTAGGCTGATGGTTATTTCTTCTATTGGGTACAAAGGTTAAGGATCAGATGTTTGAGATTAAAAGAACTATGGGAAAGACTGCAGTTAAATTAAAAGTAGACCAGAGTGCTTTGCAATGTTTCCATGAAAACTAAACCATCTGATTTAGTCCCATTCTTCTGTAGTTTGAAAAGTATCTAATGAGCAGAAAGAAGACAAGAAGAAATTGAATTGTTCTATCAGATAGTGTGTACTGAAAAACTACTGAGAGTATGAAGATGCTGCTGTGGTTGAAGTGTTCCTGGAATTGTGTCTATGCCTCTAAATAATGAAGGGAGATTCCCTGTCACCTTGTATTACCATCAGAGAGACTTTGGCATTATTGCCACCCCTGATTAAGAAAGGTCTGTGTCCATGGCACTGGGGTTTTTGGCTTGTGGAGTTGCCACATTGGGATTGTTCCTTCTAAACCATATGTGCAAACAACAAAACCAGTCCAGAGCAGTAATTGAACAAGTGCTTAGGCACAGGACAATACATCTGCTCAAATTTGGCTCAGCCTGTATCGAGAATAGTTAGTCTATGACGGGCAACTCCTTTGCAGTCCACACCAACCTAAGACGGGGGTTCTGGGACTGGCAGAGATTCTCAGAGATGGGTAATGGAAGTTGGACAGAAGGTGTCCTAAGACAGACGCTATTCATTCTTAAAAAAATAAAAAAGGGGGAGCTGTTGGGAACCAGAGAGCTTGGCTCAACGCCCCCCAGCTGAGCTGTTTGCACAGGTTTCTTGAGAACAAAACATTCCGTGGCTTAGCTTGATTCCTGCCTTCCTGCCCAGTGTTCTACAGACTTCCCAGGTAACTGACCAATGACTATAATTGATTTTTCCTGTTCCCTTCCCTGGCCTCTAGTATATATATATTGCTGGTTTCTCAGTAAGGAAAGCGGGGGTGGGGGCATTCTCCTTGCAGAATGACTCATGTCTGTTTTTTTTTAATCCCCCTGGGAATAAACTGCTTGAAGAAGATCTTCCTGCATTGTGTCATTCCTTGCTGGTGAGGGTGGTTGCGATAGCTATGCATTGTATGTCTGAATGTGTATTGGTAATCCCTGATTGTGATATTTAGAGGCAACCCAGACAGCACAAGTATGGAGCAGAGATTGAAGGAATAGTCAACCCATGATGGGCCTCAACTAAGACCAATTCCATGGGTAGTATTCAATTCATGACACTAATCATGATAATTGGTTGTGCTTGCAGACAGTGGCCTACCATGAGTGTACTCAAAGAGGCCCACACAGCAGATGGCCAAAGGAGATGCAGATAGTCAGATCCAAGCATTAGAATTAATTCAATGAGTCTTTAGGGAGAGCTCAGGAAAGGATTAACAGACCCTGTGGGAATAGGGACTTCACAAGTAGAAAAACAAACAAACAAAACAAATCATAAACAAACAAAAAGTCAATGGAGTCTACCAACCTGCATACTTGGGCCTACCAGAGACTCAAGCAACAATTAAAGAGCACATATGGGCTGGAGCTAAGCCTCCTGTACATATGTAGCTGATGTGCAGCTGCTCATGCAGGTACCTCATCAACTGGAGTAGGGGCTATCTCTGACTGTGGATACTGTTTCCCAACCTGGGCTACCTGGTCTGGACTCAGTGGGAGAAGATATGCCTGGTCTTGCAGTGACAGCATATGCCAGGGTGAGTTTCTACACAGAGCGCATGTTTCTGCTTTTTGGAATAAAGGGTGAGAGAATGGAGATGTTTTTGTGTGGGTGGGGTGGGTGGGGATAGGGCATGGCTGATTTGGGATAAAATAAATAAATGGATAAAATAAATAAATGGCTATAATAGATAAAGTAGATACATAAATAAGTTAATAAAAATATTTATTCATTTATTTTAATTATTTTATTTATTTATATCCCAAATACTGCCCCCCTCACTCACTGCCCCTCAAAGATTTCTTCACCTAATTTCCCCTTTAGTCTGAGTGGGTATCTGCTTTGTATATACTGTGGACCCCAGGGCATTGCATCTGTACAAGGTTAGGCACATGCTCTCCAGATGAGACCAGACAGGGCTGCCCACTCTTATATAAGGTCCTGTGGTCTCAAATCAGGGAGTGTATGCTCATGATTTTGTTACTAATCCTCTGGGACTCCCAGGGGTCCAGGTTAGTTGATAGTGTTGCTCTTACTTTTAGTTCCCTTTACCATCCCCTTAGTTCCTTCAGTCCTCCCTGTAACTATTCCATAGGAGTTTGAGACCTCTGTCAAATGCTTGACTCTATCAGTATCAGTCTGAGAGGACAAAAGGAGATAGTGGGGATACAAATTGGAAAGGAAGAAGTCAAGTTATTACTATTCATAGATGATGTGATAGTACACATAAGTGACCCCCCAAATTATACCAGAAAACTCCTACTGCTAATAAACTGCACCAGAAAAGTGGCTGGATATAAAAATAGCTCAAATAGTCACTTCTCATTGGCTATATCAGACAATGTGGCCTGGTAAGTATGAGCTGGCATTTAAAGGAGTCCCTGCTATATGTGATATAAATTGACAGGTAAAGGAAGCAATATACCCTATTAAAATGGGGCCTAGAGCTAACCAAAGAATTATAAACTGAGGAACACCAAATGGCCGAGAAGTACCTAAAGAAATGTACAACATTCTTAATCATCAGAAAAACACAAATCAAAATATCCCTGAGATTCCACCTCACACCACTTAGAATAACTAAGATAACAAACTCAGTTCACAGCAGATGCTGGCAAGGATAAGGAGAAAGAGAAACATTCATCCATTGTTGATGGGATTGTAATCTGGTTTAACAACTCTGAAAATTATTCTGGCAGTTCCTTAGAAAATTGGACATAGTACTGCCTGAGGACCCAGCTATACCACTCCTGGGCATATTCTAAAAATATTCTCCAACATATAACAAGAATACATGCTTGACTATATTCATAGAATTCTTATTTATAATATCCACAAGCTGAAAAGAACCCAGGTGCCCCCAAACACAGGAATGGATAGAGAAAATGTTGTACAACTACACAATGGAGTACTACTCAGCAATTAAAAACAATGAATTCATGAAAATCTTAGGCAAATGGATGGAACTAGAAAATATCATCCAGAATGAGGTAACCCAGTCACAAAAGAACACAAATGGTATGCACTCATTGATAAGTGCATATTATCCTAAAAACTTGGAATATCCATGATACAATTCACAGAGAACATTAAGCTCAAAAAGAAGGAAGGCCTAAGTGTGCATGCTTTAGTCCTTCTTAGAAGAGGGAACACAATGCTCGTGAGAGGAAAAACAGAAACAAAGTGTGGACCAGAGACTGAAGGAAAGGCCATAGAGGAACTGCCCAACATGAGTCTCCATCCCATAAACAGATACCAAACCTAGGCACTATTGTAGATGCCAAGAAGTGTTTGCTGACAGGAGCCTGATATAGCTGTCTCATGAGAAGCTCTTTCAGAGCCTGGAAAATACAGAGAAGGATGCTCGCAGGCAACCAGTGGATTGAACATCTGGTCTCCAATGGATGAGTTAGAAAAAGGACTGAATGGACTAAAGGGGTTTGCAGCCCCATAGGAAGAACAACAATATCCACCAAGCAGATGCTACTGATCTCCCAGGAACTAAACCACCAACCAAAGAGTACACATGCAGGGTTTCATGGCTCCTGCTGCATATGGAGCAGAGCATGGCCTTGTCAGCCATCATTGGGAGGAGTGGCCCTGTCTTGCAAAGTGACATGTTTTTGAAAACTTCATGTTAGAGAAGATGAATACAAAGATTTCAAACATCATTTAAGTAAACAGTGACCATGTTGCTAAAACTGCAGTCTTGTGAAAAACAATGTATTACCAAGTCTGCATGGATGTCCTCACACACTCAATGTTCCAGTGAGTTTTGTTGATAACTATCAGTTCAATAACTTGTTCTCATTAAATGCTGTTTAATTTTAGAATTATTTAAAATTTCTTCTAGTGTGAGTATAAACTATAAGTTTAATAGACTATTACACTAAACAGTGGACTCTAGAGAATTACCATGGCTAGAAGAATAGTTCACATCTCTAACATTATAACAGTTGCTCATACAGCCTAAGCCAGAACTTCCTAGATACTGAAATGATCCTGGAATGTCCTTCTTGGTGGTCACTGCCCCATACTGGTCCTGAGCATCTTTCTAGGGAAGTTTTTGATCAGGTTCACATTGGAACTCCCTCATTGTGTCTCTGGCACATTAGTACATTACTTGTCATCAATTTGCAGGCTGTTCATTGTTATGAAAACTTGGCTCTTGGAGGTGTCTCTGCTGATCCTCAGTCTGGATTTGAGAGCTGAATTATAGCCTGTGTTTCCATTATATTCCATTATTCCCATCCACTCCAGACCCTTTCCTGGAGGCTGGCCAACCCAGTATACACCAGTGCTAGTTAATGAGAACACAGAGACAGTGCACGTGTTGGATAGGATCTGTGAGGGCTGCACCAGCCCAGGTCCTGACTCCTTCAGCTGGACCTGGGACAGGACACCTGGGGACAAGCAACAACACTATCAGTCATACATCTTCTAGCTGACATGTCTGAGTCCCTCTTCTGAAATCCTGAACACTTACAGCTTGGAAAGTTCACCAGGCAGAGGAGCAGCTCCAGGACAGCCATGCTCTGATGGAGGCTCTAATGAGTGGAGGATGGAGGTTCTCAGCTTGGCCTGTGTTTTTTTCTTGAGCCTCAGGGCTGCTTTGCATTCGAGGAGGTTCCTGAGAGGATAAAATGCAGCACTGGGCAAGATTTCTGGTGAAAGACATTTGCTTTATGCTTTTTAGATCACATGGAGAAGAACATAAGGAGCGTTTTTCTGTCACTGTCTGGAGTTCAAATTGTAGAAAAACAGGACATTGTAGGATTCCCATTGTGCAGGGTTAGGGAGAAAAATGTGCGAATGTTTACAGTAAATGAACTCACATTCATGAAGTTCAGGCAGAATGGTTTCCCATGTCCTTTTTTGTGCTTTTTTTGTATAACTCTGTATATGCCAGAAGAGTCTTTAGGATGGAATTGGCCTCGTGGAGTTCAGACATGCTGCTTAATGAACTAATTAAAATTATTCTCATGGTATCTGCAGTACTAGTTCTGTTGACATCTCATTTGTAAAATTAATTGTAAGGAAGCCCCCATCCCAGACATTTAATGCAATTGATCTCACACATTTTTCTAAAAGAAGACCCAAGAATCTGAGTCAGATCTCATCTCCCTAGGCTCAGACTATTCTCCTGGCCACTTAGGGACATGGTACTTGGGGCTAGCTTATGTAAGACTCAGTTTCTGTCAGTCTTTATTTTTCTAAGTAACTTTCTTTTTCTCTTTCCTAGCTTATAGCACATAAAAACCCAAATTCCTAAATATGATTCTTGCATTGATGAGGGATGGGATGTCATCTGTTCATAGCCCTTGAGAATATGCAGTAACATGCTGGTAGTCTTGAGTTTTGTTAACTGAAATGCAAAATAAGGTGAAATATTCTATGGTATGGTAAGAAGTATAGTTGAAGACAGGCATGAATATGGGGAACTTATTCCTTGAGGTGCTGAGCACCATAGAGAAGAGATATTGTCGAGCTTTCCCCTGTGCCTTGGTAATATAAACTCCAGAACAGAGAAGTAAAGGGATGAATCTAAACTTTACAGTTAAACCTCAGAGACTGAGGGTCTGTTACTTGCAATTGGAGTCCTAGGCTTGTGGGTTTCCTGTTTTGTTGTGCAAAATCTTCTGAATGATAGTGATGGGGACAGGTCTTCACATTAAAGTATTTTATCATGTCTTTATGACTGTGAATTGCTGCCTGCCAGGAAGAAAATATATTTGAAGAATTTACCTTGCTTGTTCACACTTTGTGAATCTAAAACTTTGCCTATTAATGAATATACTTGTGTTCTTGGGTTAATTTGTTTTCTTTCCTTGTCCAACACAAAAAACTTTCATGTAAATGTATTATAGCATATAGTATCTTTTTATAGCCATTCAATCAATGAAAGATACATTGTAATTTACATTGTAATATTGGAATATTTTGGTGGTATATATAAGCTGTGGGAGAAAAATAACATTTTTGGAGTTTAGCTCCATCTATCACATATATGTTTGTAAATATCTGTGGGGATTTTTCAACCAATTTATTAGCATTTCCTGTGTCCATCAAGTCCATATATGTATGCACATGTCTTTTTAACATCATTGGAGCTTGTTTGTTGATGCTTTGTTCCATCCCTTCAATTTGTACACTTATATATCAATGTTTGTCTGTGAGTTTGTGTCTGTCTGTATGTATGTATATTTGCATGTATGTATGAATGTTAAATATTTGAAGCCCACTTGTTGATGCTCTAGTCCATCTATTCATTATGTCTGCTTGTCTGTTTGACTGTTTATATGTGAAGTTGTTGGACCCGATTTGCTGCGACCACCTTTTTTTGTGAATTAGTTTATAATTTTTTTCTGTTTCCATTTCTTACTAGTGTGCCTCCAAAGAGTTTAAAGAGTTCAGAATTTATCACAGGTCATTGAGAGTACCAGCTCCAGATAATTAAGAATTGCACCCATCAGCATTACTAGCGCAGACTTGGTAAAGTGCCTGCCGCTGTTAGTGAAGGTGCTGTCAGCTGATATCTGAACCAAACCCTGACAACCCTAATGGTACTGAGAGGGAGAGAGACAGAGACAGACAGAGACAGAGAAGGGGGTAGGTGAAGAAAAGTAGACAAACAAGATAGTGAGTCAGAAAGACAGAGTATGATATGTAAGTACAAAAACATATCACAATGGAAAGTAGGTGTTTTTAAATAAAAAATTTGGATACTTCAATGAATACTACACTCTACACATGTATAGAGAGTCTTTAACTGTAGTATGGATAGGCAGTCCAAACACAGTGGAGAACAGTCCTGAATTCCTCTTTAAACAGTCTCTCGTGTGATTCATAACTCCCTGAATTTTCAACACCCCTTCTTGTCCTGATCAGTCTGAAGAGATGGTTGTGTCTGAACTCACACTAACATCCAATCACTGTGTATCCTGCACAGTAATACATGGGCTGTGTCCTCAGTCTGCTAATTTCCAGGTAAAGGTTGTTCTTGGCATTGTCTCTGGTGAAGGTGAACTGGATTTTCATGGCTTCAGCATAGTTGATGTAACTCCTATCTTCTCTATTAATGTATGTTCTCCATGCCCTTCTCTAGAGGCTGGAGGACCCAGCTTGCAGAGTAATCACTGAATGTGAATCCAGAGGGTTCAGAGGAGAGTTTCAGGGAATTTCAGGCACCACCAAGCTTTCCCTATACTCCAGCAGCTCTACATCACCTTGGACTTCTGTAAACACAGAGCGTGCTAGGCAGAAATCTGTCACCTATCATGGTCATAGAAATATAGAACAACTCTACCCCATAAATTTCCTTTCATACAACAACAAGGAAAACCCAGATGTGCCCCATGTCCAAGTGTCCATGGTCTGTGTTCTGTGCTGATCAGTGAATGTGAGGACCTGGGAATCCAGGGCTTGGTTTCTCTGCCAGAGGTGGTCAGGGCATGGATTGTATTCATGGGCCCAGAGAAGAAGCCTTATTTGCTTCTCTTTCTACTATAGTTCGCTCTGGAGTTAGACCTGAAGGAGAAGGCAGTACTCAAAGAACATATAAAATATCAAAGGCAATGATGACAGGTACAACAATTGAAACAGTAAGGTCCCCTCTATGTATAACTTTTTGTGTTAAGAATTATCACACTTCATTTAGTTCCTCTATCAGCATATGCATGGAACATGCTGTGTTTCTATAATGTCTTGTCCCCTTAATATTAACGTGTAAATAAAAGCATGGTACATAATTGGGTTTCCATATGGGAGCCCAGTCTTTCCCATTCTTTGATCTGGACATGGCTTCTCTTTGATATTGATCTTGGAAAAGGTCGGAGCTCCCTGGAAAGGTTAGCAGCACCCCTTCCCGGTGATAGGGAACTCAGTACATTCCTGAATTTTATTCTTTTCAGACAGATACTGTCCTCCCAGAGTTCCTATCCCTATTCTCCACCTACTTTGACTCTGAGAGGGTGACACCCTGACCCTCCCTTCCCTGGTTATAGGCTTAGGATCATCCTCTCCCACTTGGGCAAGGGAAGGCATTCGGTCCCCTGTTACATATGTTCTGGGGGCCTCAGACCAGCCTATGTATTCTCTTTGGTTGGTGATTAGTCCCTGGCAGATTCCATAAGTCCAGGTTTCTTGACACTGTTGGTCTTCCTGTGGGGTTGCATTCTCCTTCAGATCCTTGATTTCTTCCTCTAACTTTTCCATAGGGCTCCCAGATCTCAACTCAATGCTTGGCTGTACGTATCTGCATCTGTCTTTTTCAGCTGCTGGTAGAGGCTCTCAGAGATCAACCATGTTATGCTCCTGTCTGCAAGCACAACACAGCTTCTGCAATAGCATCAGGGTTTGGTGCCTGCTCTTGGGTGGATCACAAGTTGAGTCAGTCACTGGCAAGTTATTCCTTCAGTCTCTGCTCCATGTTTGTCCCTACTTATTTTTTTAAAGATGGGAACAATTTCGGTTGGAAAATTTTGAATGTGGTTTGAGGGAGGAGACACCATATATCCTCCAGGACAATTGAACTCTCTCTAACTCTGAGTTCTGTGTGCTCTCATCGCCCCCTGCTTGTCTTGGTTGCACTGCAGGGGGTTTGTGTTTGATCTCACAGTAACATCCATTCACTGTGTCTCTTGCACAGTAATATATGGCCGTGTCCTCAGACCTCAGACTGTTCATTTGCAGGTACAGGGTGTTCTTGGCATTGTCTCTGGAGATGGTGAATCGGCCCTTCACAGCGTCTGCATAGTAGGTGCTACTGCCAGTATTACTAATGCGTGCGACCCACTCCAGCCCCTTCTCTGGAGTCTGGCAGATCCAGTCCATCCAGTAGTTACTGAAAGTGAATCCAGAGGCTACACATGAGAGTTTCAGGGACCGTCCAGGCTGCACTAAGCCTCCACCAGACTCCACCAGCTGCTCCTCGCACTGGACACCTGCAAACAGAGAATACTGGTTGGAAAACTGTCACTAAGCAAACAAACCAAACACAACAAATTTTCTCTTTCTCATGTGCACACAAAAGATGGAATTTCATGTCAATAAATTACCTTTAAAAATAAGGACAAAGAAAACCAAGCTGATCCCAAAGTTCATGTTTAGTGGTCTGTGTTCAGTGCTGGTCACTGAATGGGAGGACCTGGGAATCCGGGTTGAGCTTCCCTCTCAGAGCTGCACGGTCAGGGCAGGGCAGGGCTGGTTTTCATGGGCACAGAGAAGCCTTATTTGCATTTCTTCCTGCCGTATAATGCTGTGGAGTTAGACCTGTGCTGAAGCCAGTGAACATAGCAAATATAAGACCCCAAAGACACATATTTCAGTTACAGAGTTTGACAAATGTGATAGTTTCATAATCACAATTTTTTGTTAAATATTCACCATGTTTCATTTAGTTTTCCTCTCTGTGTGTGCACAGAACATGATTTGTTTCCATACTGTCATATTTCCTTAGCATAAATGCTAATTAAATAGCACTTCACATAACTGTGTTTCTAGATATGAGCTCAGTCCTTACTACTCTCTGGACATGATACGACTTTTCCTTAATATGGTTTTGTAGAGAGTCACACCTATGAGCTGACTGGAGCAGATCTCTTTCTGTCCCCAGGATTTAGAGATTCTTTGCACCTGAGGGATTCCAGGTCCTCATCTGTCTAAGGCTCAGAGTTTGCAATGGAGACACATTTCCATTTTCAGCAAACTTACTTGTTTTGCATCCGAAAGTTCTACTTTTTCTTCCTTGTTATGTTCTTTCTGCAAGCACAACACAGCATCTGTAATAGTGTCAGAATTTGGTCACTGCTCTTGGGTGGATCCTCTCATTAAATTCTCCGTCTTGCATTTCATTTATGCATCTTTATACCAGGTAACATGTGACAGTGTTTATGATGTGCCAGTTTTCATTTTCCCTAATTAATATAATCTGTATATCCAGTGCTTTTAGTTAAGTTTTAGGACAGCTTTTTCCCACCAGCTGTGGTCACTAGTAGGTTTTCTATGCTGTAGTCCTTAACTCTACACACATGCTCATATGGGCTGCACTGACTTGACTTAAAGATGTCATGAAGTTAAGAGGTAGTTCTGTTGAAGATATGGGGTGATCTGAAGAGAATAATACTTTTGAAGTATAATCGTACATATTTAATTATATATGTATAGCATATACAATTTTTACAATGATTTTGCTGCTCTTTTATATTGTTTTATTTGTTGCTTAGTGATTAATTTTACCCCTAATTGTGATTATTTCAAGGTGTCTACTCCTCTTGGGATTATTTGCTACATTACTAATAGTATAATTTATTATTATTATTATTATTATTATTATTATTATTATTATATGTGAGTACAGTGTAGCTGTATTGAAACACTCCAGAAGAGGGCATCATATCTTGTTATGGATGTTTGTAAGCCACCATTGGTTGCTGGGATTTGAACTCAGGACCTTCAGAAGAGCAGTCGGTGCTCTTAATCACTGAGCCATTTCTCCAGCCCCTATTGGCTACTTTTTGTCAAGAGATTTTAGATGGACTTTTTAATTTCTGGAACTTTCTAATTTATGTCTGGAATACCTTAGTGCTATGAGTTTTCTTTTTAGGACTGTTTTTGTTGCATCCCATGAGTTTGTGTATGTTTTTCCTTCTTTTTCACTGTCTTCTTGAAATTCTTTAATTTCTTTAGTTCTTCTCTGACCCAGACATCAATGACTGTAAAGTTGTTCTGTTGACCTGTGTGTGTGTGTGTGTGTGTGTGTGTGTGTGTGTGTGTGTGTGTGTGTTTAGGCTGTCTGTTGCTGAAATCCAACTTTAATACATGGTGGTCTGATAAGATACAAAACATAATTTTCATTTTCTTGTATCTGTTGAGGCTTGCTTCGTGACTGAGTATTGCTTAATTTTGGAGAAGTTTCCATAAGGTGCTAAGTAGAGGGTATATTCCTTTTGTTTGTGTGAAATGTTTCATAGATATCTTTTGATTTGATTTGATTCATAATATTGGTTAGTTTCCTTCTTGTTTTGTTTTTGCCTGGATGACCTGTTGTTTATGAGATTTGTGTGTTAAGGTCTATCACTATTAACGTGTATGATTTAATGTGCAATTTAAGTTTTAGCAGTATTTCTTTTACTAATGTAGGTGCCTTTGTATTTTTACCATAAATGTTCAAAATTGAGATGATATCTTTGTAGATTTTATTTTCTTTAATGAAAATAGAATGGTTATGAAATATCATTACCCATGTCTTCTGATGAATTTTGTTTAAAAGTCAATTTCCTTTCATTACAGACGGGCTACTACAGTTCCCTTCCTGGGTCCGTTTGCTTGAAAACTTGTTTTCCACTCTATTACTCTGATGTAACATGTATCTTTATTGCTGGAGTGTATTTCTTATGTATAACAGAAAGACAGATCTTGTGTTCCCATCCATTCTGTTATTATGTATCTTTTTTGGGGGAATTGAGTCTATTGATATTGAGAGATGCTAATAACCATTGAATGCTAATTCCAGTTACTTTGGTGTGTGTGTGTGTGTGTGTGTGTGTGTGTGTGTGTGTGTGTGTGTGTGTGTGTGTTGTATCTACTACTTTATTTTACTTGCATGAAATTACTTAGTCTCTGTGTTTTCTTGCATTTAGTTATGTGTCTTGGGTTGGTATTCATGTATTTTTTTGTAGTGTTTGATTGATAGATCTCATTCAAATTTGGATTGTCTAGAAATACCTTGTTTTCTCCATCTATGGAGATAGAAAATTTTGTTGTGTATAGTAGTATAGGGTGGACTCTGTAGCTTTTTGGAGGCTGCAAGCTATCTGTCCAGGCCCTTCTAACTTTTAATGTCACAGTTGTGAAAAGTGGTACAATTCTGATAGGTCTGCCTCTATATGTTACCTGGCCTTTCCCCCTTGCAGTTTTTAAAATTCTCCTTGTTTTGTAGATTTTTTTCTTTTGATTATTGTGTTGAAGTATTTTCTTCCTTGTTACAGTCTAGTTGGTGTTTTGTAGGCTTCTTGCATGTTTATAGTCATCTCTGTCTTCAGTTTGGGAAAGTTTTCTTCCAAAATTTGTTGAAAAAATTATCTTGTCTCTAGAGTTTGGACTCTTCTTCTCCCATTCCTTCTATTGTTATGTTAGGTCTTTTCATGAAATCTTAGATTTCTTGGATATTTTTATATGGACTTTTTCATATTTACTCTTTTCTTTTATATCAAGTTTTCCTGTTGTATCTTCTATGTCTGAGAATCTGTCTTCCAGCTATTGTATTCTGTTGCTGATGCTTCAGAGTGTTGATCCTGTTCTCTAGGTTTTCAACCTTCAGGATTCCGTCAGGTTATGTTTTCCTTATTGCTTATATTTTCATTTTCAGGTCCTGAGCAGTTCCTAAATTTCTGTAAGCAGTTTATTTGTTTCCCTTTTCAAGGCCTCTACATGTGATGGACAGGGTCTGTGAGGGCTGCACCAGGCCAGGTCCTGACTCCTTCAGCTGCACCTGGGACAGGACACCTGGGGACAAGCAATGTCAACATTAGTCATACATCTGTTATCAGACATGTCTGAGTCCCTCTTCTGAGACCCTGAACACTTACAGCTTTGAAAGGTCAGCAGGCAGAGGAGCAGCACCAGGACAGCCATGCTCTGATGGAGGCTCTATGAGAAGTGGATGGGGCTCCTCAGCTAGGCCTGGGCTTTCAGCCTGAGCCTGAGGACTGCTTTGCATTGGGGGAGGTTCCTGAGAGGATAAAAAGGTTTCCAGTTTTTCCTCCAGGTGACAGAAATTTGCCTTGTGCTTTCTAGAGCACCTGGAGAGGGAAATAAGGAGCATTTTTTTCTGGTACTGTCTGGAGTTCAAATTATAGATAAACAGGAATTTGTAGGATTCATACTGTGCAGTCCTAGGAAGAAAAACATGGGAATGTTTACAGGAATTGAACCTATCCCTGCCATGCAGAACATATAACTGTAAAGAGTGATGACAAAGAGGGCTTGGAGAAGAGTCATGCAATCCTGGGTCAGTGGCAATTAGTGTTTTGGATTATATCTTAGGGGAGATTCTCTGGGAGTTATATATGCAAAGTCATTATACTGGTCTCCTTAGTTTGTTGGACAACTGGAATGCCCTGGTAGTTTTGTTGGAATTTGGGTAGTTCTGAACAAATACTAGCAGCAGGAATAGAAATGAATGATATTAGATAGTACATTTAGAGATTTCCCAATGGTGAGGTGTGCTGAGGAACTGTAAAGGTGTTCCCTGATCCTCCATAGCCTATGGGACACTTGGATGGTCCCTGATAGATGTCTGACAATTACCTTTCTTATATCTGTGAAAACCTAATTAAATTAAAACACAGAGTTGATTTTTTAAGACAGTAGGACATAAATTGTGGCTATAGAGTACAGATTCTTCCCCCTTTGAGAAACAGGCAGGCTAAAGAGAGAACCTGGAGGAAAACCATCCATGTGAATGGAAACAGTGAAACCTGGAGAGTCTGATTCCATCTGAAAAAAATTGAGTCAGCCTCTGTTTTAGGGGAAACAGTTAGTATCCCATGAGCAATGGGCGGCCTCATTTAGAAGCCATGGCAGTTCCAGTACGGATGCCATAATATAGCTCAAACAAACAGATGGAGTATTTATACTGGCTTGGGGAGCAATGAATGCTTTATTATCTGACAGTATATTTAATGTTTCATAACTATTTACTGACCTGGACACCCATTAAAAAGATATATATTAATATATGGAAATTATTATATACCTACTCCAATAGCTATTTTTGTTGTCATTTTGATTACAATCTAAAAATGGAGAGAACACCTGTTAGGGACCTCTGTTTAACTTTAATTCGGAATACATACTTCTTACCTGTATATTTGAAGTAAGAAGACACACATATAATCTACATTTTAATCAAGATCTCATTTGCACCATGTTTTCTGCTGGAAACTTATATAAGAACATGGAAATAGGAAGCGTTTTATCTGTATTGCTTGTTCATCTTCCTTTCTTATTGAATCCAGAACAACCAGCCCAGGGGCTGCCTCACACTTAATGCATTAAGATCTATCATCTCAATCACTATTTAAGAAAGTACCTCACTGGTTGTCTAACAGCCTGATTGTATGGAGGCATTTTGTCAATTGAGGCTTCTTCCCTCTCATGACTCTAGTTTGTGTCAAGTTGATTTTGAACCTGTCAGGGTGCCCAATTAGCCCCCATAGTTTTTATTGGATTATAATAGTATATTCCCACTATTCTCATGCACAAATCCAGACTGATAACACATAAGAGAAGGACCATAGGCAAGTGATAGCTAAAAGCACAATTGGCTGAGGGTGTCCTTCTAAGAGTTCAGAGTGCGGGCCTCCACAGAGACTCCATCCCTGAGAGAGAGAGTAGAGTAGTAGGATCAGGAAATGGAATTGTAAAAGTCTATTTCAAATGAAAACATCACTTTCTGTGTCTACTCTACAGAACTGAGATAGTAGGGTGACATGTTCGGAAGTGTCATGTGTTGCTGTGCTCCAAACCATTTTCAAATATGATAGAACCATGGTCTCATTACAAGAACAGGAACCCCTTTCTGTCCATCCTTATAACATTTATTTTTCTTCTTTCTTTTAGTAAATGGATTTCATGGCATTGATTATAGGCAACATGTAGAGCACACCTGTTAGGGACTTATGCTTAATTTTATGTGGGAAGATATACATTGCTTCTGGATCTTTGAAGTAATATGACAGAGGGAGTAGTGTTGATTAATAGTTATTAATCAATGAGGAATATGTTTTTGAAATATTTACATTTGAATCTATTAGTTATATGTATATGACACAAAAATCTTCCTTTGATTACCTCTATCACTAGATTAGCAATTTTTATAAAATATTTATTTTCAATTGTGTGTATGTATGGTTGTGGGAGCAGTGTAGTGCTCATGCAATACAAATCTATACTGGGTATTTTGTACATACATGTGGTAATGATGTGGACATTGTGGGTATCAGGAATTTAACCTGGAGCACTCCAAGAACAATGTGCTCTCTTATCTGCAGATGTGTTTATACAGCACCAGGAATAACAAAGATGACATTGCATATCCTTTATGTGTTCACAATGGACTAAATATCATATTAATCTGTGAGAATCTGGGGGACACTTTTTCAATGACAACGAGCACCATTGTATCAAGTGAAACACAAAGAAATGATCAGGAGTAAAGTAGAAGCAAGGCAGGTTGATCATAGTCTGGATAGTGTTGAATGAGAAGGCTAGTCAGATATATAGGAAGGATTATTTCAATAATGATATGCATAGATCTTGGCCACAGTTAATAACAGATTATTATATTCTTCATATATGGAGAGCAAATTTGGTGATGTTGCCCTCAGAATGATTACTGTTTTCCTGTAATTTCGCACATGTGTTTAAAAATCTTCATGTAAGGGAAGATGAATACAATTACTTTTAAACATCAATTAAATACAGTAAATTGCAGAAATGTAACTAAAACTGCAGTTAGGAGAGAAACAATATATTACCAAATCTCACTGGCTGTCCTCCCTTACACAGTTGTCCAATTTTGATTTTTCCTGGTATATATAAACTCAATAATTTGTTTTATTTGATCCTATTAGATTATAGAATTATTTACAAAGTTCTTACACTGTACGAACACACAAGTTTGGTAGAATGACACTGAAGAGCAGGATCTAAAGAATTTCTGGAGCTGGGAGAAGAACTCACATCTGTAACATTGAAACACAGGCTGATACAGCAGGGGTCAGAACTTCCTAGATTATAGAAGTGATTTTGGATGCAAAAAATGTGTATATATACAAAATGGAGTACTATTCAGCCATTAGAAACAATGAATTCATGAAATTCTTAGGCAAATGGATGGAGCTAGAGAACATCATACTAAGTGAGGTAACCCAGTCTCAAAAGATCAATAATGGTATGCACTCACTAATAAGTGGATATTAACCTAGAAAACTGGAATACCCAAAACATAATCCAAACATCAAATGAGGTACAAAAAGAAAGGAGGAGTGGCCCCTTGTTCTGGAAAGACTCAGTGAAGCAGTATTCGGCAAAACCAGAATGGGGAAGTGGGAAGGGGTGGGTGGGAGGACAGGGGAAGAGAAGGGGGCTTATGGGACTGTGGGGGAGTGGGGGGCTAGAAAAGGGGAAATCATTTGAAATGTAAATAGAAAATATATCGAATTAAAAAAAAAGAAGTGATTCTGGGAAGTCACTTTTGGTCTTCAGCGCCCTCTGCTGGTTGTGACCATCCCTGTAGGGCAGTTTTTGTGCAGGTTCACACTGGACTTCCCTCACTGTGTCTCTGGCACAGTAGTAAGTGGCTGTGTCATCAGTTTGCAGACTGTTCAGTTTTAAGAAAACTTGGCTCTTGGAGGTGTCCCTGCTGATGCTCAGTCGAGATTTGAGAGCTGAACTATACTCTGTGCTCCCACTACTCCGTATTACTCCTATCCACTCCAGACCCTTCCCTGGAGGTTGGCGAACCCAGTGTACATAATAGTCAGTTAATGAGAACCCAGAGACAGTGCATGTGATGGACAGGGTCTGTGAGGGCTGCACCAGGCCAGGTCCTGACTCCTTCAGCTGGACCTGGGACAGGACACCTGGGGAAAAGCAATGTCAACATTAGTCATACATCTGCTAGCTGACATGTCTGAGTCCCTCTTCTGAAACCCTGAACACTTACAGCTTGGAAAGGTCAGCAGGCAGAGGAGCAGCACCGGGACAGCCATGCTCTGATGGAGGCTCTAATGAGAAGAGGATGGGGCTCCTCAGCTAGGCCTGGGCTTTCAGCCTGAGCCTGAGGGCTGCTTTGCATTGGGGGAGGTTCCTGAGAGGATAAAAGAAAGCACAGGAGCATGCTTCTGATTTTTTCTCTATTTGCCTGATTTCCTTTGTGCTTTTTAGAATAAATGAAGGTGGATTCTCAGGAAGTTTTGTCTTTTATTGTATGGATTTCAAATTCCAAATGACAGGATTAATAATGCATTATCTTCAATGAAATTGTATAACATAGCAAATTGCAGGAAATGATTTCATGGAATTGCGGCTCTTTTTGATGAGAATTCCTTCCTAAGGAACTACAGAAATTTTTGTTTCTTTCTTTGTTTCTCATTTTGTTTCTTTCTTTGTTCCTTTGTTTGTTAATTTGTTTCTTTTGTCTTCCTTCCTTCCTCCCTCCCTTCCTTCCTTCCTTCCTTCTTACTTTCCTCCCTCCCTTTCTATTACCCTTCATTCCTTTCTTGTGAATTGAGGATTTGATGACCATAGAAAACCAGGATTATAGTGCTTTTCTCCATTGGTAATATACATGACCAGAGAAGAGAAGTGATGAACTGGAAACAACTTGCTCATTCAGCAACCAGAAAATATGTGTCTGCCTTTTTGGTATTGGAGACCTCATATATTGAGTCTCTTATTGCATTATGCATAATCTCTGTACTGTGAGTGGTTGTGGTGGAGACAGGTCTTGACATTGGGAAGGGAACCATCATATACAATTTCTGATGCGTACTCCCCACAGTGAGTGCTCTACTCCTCCTGTTTGGATCAGAAGAATATTCTTCAGGCATTATGCTCTGTCTATACCATTTGGGTTTAAGTTTGGGGAAAAGGATCAAAGGAATAAATGTCCATTTCTCACCAGATATTGGGGAACTTGATATGAAACCTTTTTCTCAAGTAGTTTTATCTCTTCTTACCTTAAAGATTATTGGTGTATTATATTGTAATCTTATTCTAGAGGAATGTTCCTTTTTCATGAAATTCTACAGAAGGAAATCACTAAGAGACTTTCTTTTTCTAAAGGGTAGGAGTTCATGGTGAAGACACATATTATTTAAAGTTATTTTTTATTTGAGAGGTCTTGATGCTGGATTCTCATACTCACTTTAGAACCACCCCTCTCTACACAATTTCTTCAGAACTCCTAGGACATGAGGGTGACCTGTTGTCTGTGACCACAGCTGTGTCAGTGCTGGTTTTGATGTGTGAGGCGCATGTATTGTGTGAATAGGATGGTGAACTTTAAGTTACTGGTTCACTAACTCTTTCTGAATTTGTCCCTGGCTATAACTTGATTCCCATACACTGCCCTAACCATGGAACCCGACTGAGTCTCTGCAGAGAGTCCAGTGTTCCCTAGGCTATAGGTTCCTTTGCTTCTGTTTATGATAGTATTCCCCAAATGGAATCATTTCTGCCCTGTGTGATGCTCTGTGATATGTTAATTTCTGGGTAAATGCTACATTTAAAAATTGTATTGAGGTATAGAGATACTTGTGTGGTTAATGCTCTTAAAAAACAAAAACATTTGATAGAGATCTTAGCTTACATCTCCATGGATAGCAAGAGAGCTAAGTGTGACTCCAACTTTTAATCATACAGACAGTGTTTTTCCTTCCCCATCTTCATAATGGTGTATGCCAGAGATATCAAGTTTCTTCCATGTTTCCTAAAGGCTTATAGAATATTGACAAAGAGGAGGTAGAACTAATGTAAGGGGTGGAGCATGAAGAACAGGTGTCAGATGATATCTTCTGAACATGGTATGCCCATTACATTCATGAAGTTATCATGGCCATTGTTATTTATATAAACGTACCTATGAAAAAACTCAACCATAGCCTGGTATGGAAAGGCCTGATGATTTCTGGTCTGTGGCTCCAGCTGTTGTAAATAGACATTTTCTGGAGTGTGAATATCTTACTTTTCTGTAGGTGTAGTCACTGGTAGTTTTCCTATGCTATAGTTCTTGGGTCATCATGTGCACATATGCATAGCACTAGCAACATAGAAAGTCATGACATTGTGCAATAGGCTTATTTTGAGAAAATATGTAGAAGCTGTCAGGGAAAAGGTGAGTATGTGATCATTAATTAATTAAATATGCATAAAACTTTCATAAAATAATGAAAAAACACACAAAAGAAAATGTGGAATGTTTTAAAGTCAATAATTTCCCAAAAACTATTTAAGGGAGATTGTGGGCCTTCTGGAATTGACTCAGTGTAGCTGCTTGTACAGGTTTCCTAGAGCACTGTTGCCTTTTAATTCCCAAGAAACAAGGAATCCTCCAAGGTAGTGAAGCATTCAGGTTGCTTTCTGTTCCTCTGTGTTCTCTAGAGATTAAGAAAGCATACTAAACATTCTAGGAAAATTGGTGTTAGCCATTAATCTTATGTACCATGTACAACTTGCATCATTATATCCTAGAATCTACCATTGCACTGATCCTCTCTACTGCCATTATATTCTGTTTGTGGTGAAAGTATATAAAATTGATTGGAATAAAATGCCTCTGCCTCAGGTCTGTTTGAGATCTCTCCAACTGACCTGGTTAAAATTCATTTTTCATTGGCCATATCAGGTTACTTGGTTTGGTAAGTAAGAGATGGAACTTACTGGAGACTGTTTTATATGTGACAAAAAGGAGTAGGCAAGGCAACTATTAATAAAAAGGATAGAGTCAAGGGGAGACAGACAGACAGACAGAGAGAGAGAAATAGAGAGACAGAGAGAGATAGAGAGACAGAGAGAGATAGAGAGACACAGAGAGACAGAGAGACAGATAGGGAGAGGGAGAGGGAGAGGAAGAGGGAGAAGGAGGGAGGGAGGGAGAGAAAGAAGCCACAGGGACCTGAGGGTAGAGGTGGTAAGTGAACAATAAGGATTAGTGAGCCTACTGCATGAGTCTCCTAATAATCTGGGGCAGTTGGCTTTTATCTTTCAGATAGTTAGCAGGGAGTTATGGCATTTGGGATGGAGATTTTCTAAAAGAAGTGGTGCAGAATAAGAGATAGCTGATGGCTGAATTGGGAAGTCCCAAGGGGATAGAGAATAGAAGGAGGTCAAATGTCAGTATTTGTATATTCTGACCACATGGGGAAAGTGGAGTGTCCCACAAATGGAAAGAGCCTTACTGTAGAATGTGAGGACAAACAGAGGCTGGGAGAAGAGTCATGGAATGTTGAGGAAATGGTAGGTGGGGATTTGGGTTATCTCTTAGGAGAGGTGTTTAGGGAGTTGATGGTGCCAGGTCATTATATTGGTCTCCTTTTCCTAAATTTGTGGCACAAGTGAAAGGCTCCTGGTGGTCCGTGGTAGAAATTCAGGTATTCCTGAAGTAACAATTCCAGTAGAAGAAGTACATACTAGAGAGAAGGGTAAATATGTGTTTGGGGATTCCCCATTGTTGAGGTGGAGTGAGGAATTGTAAAGGTATTACCTGATTCTCCCAGGCCTATTGTCAGTCCCAGATAGATGGAGGTTGGCACCATTTATGATATTTACATTTCACATATCTTCTAAAATTAAATTTATTAGCACACAAAGTATTTCCTGTGTCTTAAAACAGTGGGATATAAAATGATGCTGTATAATAGATTCCCCACACTTAAAGACTCAGGCAGGGTGAAACAGAGAGCTTGGAGGAAAACAGTCCATGAATATGGAAACATAGAAACTGGGCACTTCTGGTTCTATTACAGAACATTGGACTGGGTGAGGGGGGTCCCCAATGGAGGATCTGGAGAGTGGTTCAGAGGAGCTGAAGGGGCTTACAGCCTCATGGAAAGAACAATGATTTTGGTAACCCAGACACCACAGGACTTCCAGGAACTAAACCATCAACCAAGGGGTACACATGGTTCCAGCCAAAAATGTGGCAAAGGAATGCCTTGTTGGGCATCAGTGGGAGGAGTGGTCCTTGGTCAGGTAAAGGCTCAATAGAGGCCCCAACAAAGGGAAATCGAGGGGGGTGGTGGGAGTGTGTCATGTGGAGGGGCATATACGTGGAGCCAGGGGTGGGAGGAGTAGTTGGGGGTCTTTGGAGAGGGGGGAAATCAGGAAAGGTTTTACCTTTGGCAATGTAAATGAAGACGGTATTCAATTAAAAATAGCTTTCTCTTTTTCTATTCTCTATCCCCTCTTTCTTCTACATGGTCCTGGCTGGCTTCTACCTCTCTACTTCCCCCCTTTCACTCTACTCAACTGTAGAATTTCAATTCTACAATAAAACTTTAAAATCATGGGCTGCCTCCTTTCATCTACCCACCATGCTGATGTAATGGGACAGGCCTCTTAGCTTCTCTTGCCTACAGGACTCACTGCCCCTGGTTGTGTCTCCCTCAACAGGTACATGGGTCTACATGAGAACAGCCATGCATTCACATGTTTTGTAAGGCTGATTTTGTGAAGACATTGTCTCAATTGTGATTTCCTTGCTATGATGACTTTACCTTGTGTCAGGTTGACATAGAACCTGACAGGACACCCAATTTATATCCATGTATTTTTTTTTAAAAAATGATTTACACTGTTCTATCTCTACTTTTACCAAGTCCAGGCTGACAACATATACAAGAAATACAATAGAGATGTGAGAGCTAGAAGAAGAATTCAATGAGGGTAAGATTTCACAATGCAAGAATCCACCCCGAATCCATTTCTGTGAGACAGTGGAACAGTTGGGTCAGCAAATGAACACGGACGTGCAAAAATGTATTTAAATTAAAGTGGGCTTTACTTGTCTACTTACCTGGGATTTCTGGGTCACATGGCAGACCCTTTATGGGTGATGTTTTCTGTGTCCTCCAAACTGTTTCTCAGTGTTGTAGCAGAACGATGTTCACATAACATGGAGCAGAAACACCTTTATCTTCATATTTATATTACTTGTTTTTATTTTCCATTTCATAAATAGCTGTTATACCATTGGTTATAGGCACTATATAATTTTGGATTAATTTATTTTTTTCTGGAGATTAAGATATTAGCTATATGCAACTTATTTTGCCCACAGGCATTGGCCAAGATAAAGTATCCCAATCATATGATGGAGGGCAAAAAGATTTCCATCAATGAGGACAGGATTTCCATCAATGAGCCCTCTCAGTACTCTGTTGCTTGATCTATGGTGTTATCTTGTGAACCTATATCTCAGACAAGAGACAGAAATGAGTTGTTCTTGAGAAGAAAATAAGACTGATCTTGTGAGCCAATATTCATCCTTACATATATTAGTAGATAGTAAATAGTGTTGTATCAAGCACTATAATTATTAATAAAAATGAGGACTATGTTTTGGAAATATTAACAATCAAATCTTCTACACAGACACACACACACACACATGACAGAAGAACTCTTCCTTTGACAATTGCATAGAACTAATGAGAAATTTTTATAAAATATTTTTTAATTATGTGTATATGTTACTGAGTGGGTAGTGCAGTATGTATAGAGAACAAATATACTGGGTCTTCTGCACTTAGAAGTACATATGAGATCATCATTGTGAGGGTCAGGAACTGAATCTGAATCACCTCCTAGAATAGTATGCTTTCTTAACCATTGAGCTGTTTATACAGCACCTGTAGTAACAGTGATCATATTACCTCTCATTATTGCTGCAGCTCTGTTCATAAAAGCCTAAATATCACATCAATCTGGATGTACCTGGAGGACACTTTATCAAAGGCAACCAGGATCCAAGAAAATAAAGAGCATCTTGTCATGAGGAACTCAAAAAACTGATTTGAGGTGAAGTGCATCAGGGCAGGCTGATCATAGGTGGAAAAATGTTGAAAAATAAGACTAATGAGATAGATGGGAAGGATTATTTGAATTATAATAGATATGTGTGTTGGCCACAGTTAATAACAGCATATTATGTTCTTCATATATGGAGAGCAGATATTATGAGTTAGCCCTCAGAACAATAACTGTGTCATCATTAAATTGTGCACATGTGTTTGAAAACTTCATGTTAGAGAAGATGAATACAACTTATTTTAAAACATCAATTAAGTAAACAGTAGTAATGTGACTAAAACTACACTCAGGAGAGAAACACCCTATTACCAAATCTCTGGCTTTCCTCACTTTCACAGCATGCCTCTGAGGGTTTCTTTATAAATATCTTGTCAATAATTGCTGTCATTATATACTGCTATAGAACTATTTAAAAATTCCTCTAGTTTGTGAACAAACAAGTAGTTTAAAGCAATTTATCATTGAAAATAAGGCTCTAGAGAATTTCCATGTCTCAAAAAAGAATTCACATCTCTAACATTAAAACACATGCTCATACAGCAGAGGCCAGATCTTCTTGTATTCTAAAGAGAGACTGGGATGTCATTGTTGGTCCTCACAGCCCCTGCTGGTCGTGACATCCCTGTAGGGAAGGAAATTTTGTTCAGGTTCACACTAGCATTCTTTTTTTATTTTTTAATATTTTTATTTTCTATATTCTTTGTTTACATTCCAAATGATTTCCCCTTTCCCAGATCCCCTCTCCCCATATATCCCATAAACCTTCTTCTTTCCATCCATTCTCCAATCACCTACCTCCTTTTTTTCTCTGTCCTTATATTCCCCTCCAATGCTAGATAAATCCTTTCCAGGATCAGGACATTCTCCATACTTATTCATGGGAGTCATTTGTTATGCGATTTGTGCCTTGGGTATTCAGGGCTTCTGGGCTAATTAATATCCACTTATCAGAGATTGCATTCCATGTGTATTCTTTTGTGACTGGGTTACCTCACTTAGGATGATATTTTCCAGATCAAACCATTTGCCTAAAAATTTTGTGAATTCATTGTTTCTAAATGCTGAGTAGTATTCCATTGTGGAAATATACCACATTTTCTGTATCCATTCCTCCTTTGAGGGGCATCTGGGTTCTTTCCAGCTTCTGGCTATTATCAATAAGGCTGCTATGAACATAATGGAGCATGTGTCTTTATTGCATGCCGGGGAATCCTTTGGGTATATGCCCAGGAGAGGTATAGCAGGGTCCTCCGGAAGTGTCATGTCCAGTTTTCTGAGGAACCACCAAACTGATTTCCAAAGTGGTTGTACCATCTTACAGCCCCACCAGCAGTGGAGGAGTGTTCCTCTTTCTCCATATCCTGGGCAACACCTGCTGTCTCCTGAGTTTTTGACCTTAGCCATTCTGACTGGTGTAAGGTGAAATCTCAGGGTTGTTTTGATCTGAATTTCCCTAATGACTAATGATGCTGAGCACTTCTTAAGGTGCCTCTCAGCCATCTGAATTTCTTCCGGTGAAAATTCTTTGTTTAGATCTGTACCCCAATTTTTAATAGGGTAATTTGGTTCCCTCGGGTCTAACTTCTTGTGTTCTTTGTATATATTAGATATTAGCCCTCTATCAGATGTGGGGTTGGTGAATATCCTTTCCCAATTTGATGGTTGCCATTTTGTCCTTCTAACAGTGTCCTTTGCCTTACAGAAACTTTGTAATTTTATGAAGTCCCATTTGTCAATTCATGATCTTAGAGCATAAGCTATTGGTGATCTGTTCAGGAACTTTTCCCCCGTGCCCATGTCCTCTAGGGTCTTCCCCAGTTTCTTTTCTATTAGTTTCAGTGTGTCTGGTTTTACATGGAGGTCCTTGATCCACTTGGAGTGAAGATAAAAATGGATCAATTCGCATTCATCTGCATGCTGACCTCCGATTGAACCAGCACCATTTGTTGAAAAGGCTATCTTTTTTCCACTGGATGTTTTTGGCTCCTTTGTCAAAGATTAAGTGACCATAGGTGTGTGGGTTCATTTCTGGATCTTCAATTCTATTCCATTGGTTCACTTGTCTGTCACTGTGCCAATACCATGCAGTTTTTAACCCTATTGCTCTGTAGTATTGCTTGAAATCAGGGATACTGATTCCCCCAGAATTTCTTTTGTTGTTGAGAATAGTTTTAGCTCTCCTGGGTTTTTGTTATTCCAGATGAATTTGAGAATTGCTTTTTCTAACTCTGTGAAGAACTGAGTTGGGATTTTGATGGGGATTGCATTGAATCTGTAGATCGCTTTTGGCAAGATGGCCATTTTAACTATATTAATCCCGCCGATCCACGAGCATGGCATATTTTTCCATTTTCTGATGTCTTCTTCGATTTCCTTCTTCAGAGACCTGAAGTTCTTGTCATATAGATCTTTCACTTGTTTGGTTTGAGTCACACCAAGATACTTTATATTGTTTGTGGCTATTGTGAAGGGTGTCATTTCCATAACTTTTTTTCTCAGCCTGCTTATCCTTTGAGTTTAGGAAGGCAACTGATTTGCTTGAGTTGATTTTAAAACCAGCCGCTTTGCTGAAGTTGTTTATCAGCTGTAGGAGTTCTCTGGTGGAGGTTTTCTGGTCACTTAAGTAGACTATCATGTCTTCTGCAAATAGTGATAATTTGACTTCTTCCTTTCCAATTTGTATCCCCTTGACCTCCTTATGTTGTCTAATATCTCTAGCTAGAATTTCAAGTACTATATGAAAAAGATATGGAGAGAGAGGACAGCCTTGTCTAGTCCCTGATTTTAGTGGGATTGCTTCAAGTTTCTCTCCGTTTAGTTTGATGTTGGCTACCTATTTGCTGTATATTGCTTTTACTATGTTTAGGTATGGACCTTGAATTCCTGTTCTTTCCAAGACTTTTAGCATGAAAGGATGCCAAATTTTGTCAAATGCTTTTTCTGCATCTAATGAGATGATCATATGGTGGAGTTTGTTTATGTAGTGGATAGCATTTATGGATTTCCTCATATTGAACCATCCCTGCATCCCTGGGATGAAGCCTACTTGATCCTGGTGGATGATTGTTTTGATGTGTTCTTGGATTTGGTTGGCAAGAATTTTATTAAATATTTTTGCATCAATATTCATAAGAGAAATCAGCCTGAAGTTCTCTTTATTTGTTAGATCTTTGTGTGGTTTTGGTATCAGCGTAATTATGGCTTCATAGAACGAGTTGGGTAGAGTTCCTTCTGTTTATGTTTTGTGGAATAGTTTGAAGAGTATTGGTGTTAGATCTTCTATGAAGGTTTGATAGAATTCTGCACTGAAGCCATCTGGTCCCGTGCTTTTTTTGGTTGGGAGACTTTCTATGACCCTTTTTATTTCTTCAGGTGTTATGGGACTGTTTAGTTGATCTATTTGATCCTGATTTAGTTTTGGTGTCAGATATCTGTCTAGGAAACTGTCCATTTCCTCCAGATTCTCCAGTTGTGTTGAGTATAGGCTTTGGTAGTAGGATCTAATGATTTTTTGAATTTCCTCAGTTTCTGTTGTTATATCTCCCTTTTCATTTCTAAGTTTCTTAATCTGGATACTGTCTCTGTGCCCATTGGTTAGTCTGGCTAAGGGTGTATCTATCTATCTTGTTGATTTTCTCAAAGAACCAGCTCCTGGTTTTTTTGATTCTTTGTATGGTTCTCTTTGTTTCTACTTGATTGATTTCGGCCCTGAGTTTGATGATTTCCTGCCTTCTACTCCTCCTGGGTAAAATAGATTCTTTTTGTTCAAGGGCTTTCAGGTGTGTCATTAAGCTGTTAGTGTATGCTCTCTCCATTTCCTTTTGGAAGGCACTCAGGGGTATGAGTTTTCCTCTTAGCACTGCTTTCATTGTGTCCCATAGATTTGGGTATGTTGTGTCTTCATTTTCATTAAGTTCTAAAAAGTCTTTAATTTCCTTCTTTATTTCTTCCTTGACCAAGGTATCATTGAGTAGAATATGGTTCAGTTTCCACATGTATGTGGGTTTTCTGTTGTTTTTGTTGCTATTGAACTCCTACAGCTGATAAACAACTTCAGCAAAGCGGCTGGTTATAAAATCAACTCAAGCAAATCAGTTGCCTTCCTATACGCAAAGGATAAGCAGGCTGAGAAAGAAGTTAGGGAAATGACACCCTTCACAATAGCCACAAACAATATAAAGTATCTTGGTGTGACTCTAACCAAACAAGTGAAAGATGTATATGACAAGAACTTCAGGTCTCTGAAGAAGGAATCAAAGAAGACCTCAGAAAATGGAAAAATCTGCCATGCTCGTGGATCGGCAGGATTAATATAGTTAAAATGGCCATCTTGCCAAAAGCGATCTACAGATTCAATGCAATCCCCATCAAAATCCCAACTCAGTTCTTCACAGAGTTAGAAAAAGCAATTCTCAAATTCATCTGGAATAACAAAAAACCCAGGAGAGCTAAAACTATTCTCAACAACAAAAGAAATTCTGGGGGAATCAGTATCCCTGACTTCAAGCAATACTACAGAGCAATAGTATTAAAAACTGCATGGTATTGGCACAGTGACAGACAAGTGGACCAATGGAATAGAATTGAAGATCTAGAAATGAACCCACACACCTATGGTCACTTGATTTTCGACAAAGGATCCAAAAACATCCAGTGGAAAAAGATAGCTTTTTCAATAAATGGTGCTGGTTCAATTGGAGGTCAGCAAGCCTAAGTATGTGAATTGATCCATTCTTATCTCCATGTACTTAAATTCACTCCAAGTGGATCAAAGACCTCCATGTAAAACCAGTCACACTGAAACTAAAAGAAAAGAAACTGGGGAAGACCTTTGAGGACATGGACACAGGAGTAAAGTTCCTGAACAGATCACCAATAGCTTATGCTCTAAGATTAAGAATTGACAAATGGGACCTCATAAAATTACAAAGTTTCTGTAAGGCAAAGGACACTGAATCACCTAAGTATAACATTGCTTGAGGCAAGACAGAGAAGGGCTCCGAAGGCACAAAACAGGAAGGGAGCATATCAGTAATCTGTGCCAGAAGAAACCCAGTCATCCAGTGTTGCAGAGATAACCTTAAAGATCCACAGTAGGTTGAAGCACCAGCCAGTGACAATAAGACCATCTAACACCTGGGAGAACCAGAGGGCTAAAGGCAAATGTAGGGACATTACTAACAGAAACCAAGGCATTATGGCAGCATCTGAACCCAATTCTCCAACATTAGCAAGTTCTGGATACCCCAACACACCAGAAAAACAAGATTCGGATTTAAAATCACTGGTCATGATGCTGGTACAGGAACACATGAAGCACATACTTAAAGAAATTCAGGAGAAAATGGATCAAAAGTTAGAAGCCCTTACAAAGGAAACACAAAAATCATTGAAAGAAATCCAGGAGAATACAAAAGCCAATAATGAGGAAATGCAAAAATCACTTAAAGAAATACAGGAGAACTTTGGTCAACAGGCTGAGGCCATGAAAGAGGAAACACAAAAAGCTCTTAAAGAATTACAGGAAAGCACAAACAAGCAAGTGAAGGAGCTAAGCAAAACCATCCAGGATCTAAAATCTGAAGTAGAAACAACTAAGAAAACTCAAAGGGAGACAACTTTGGAGATAGAAAACCTTGGGAAGAAATCAGGGGACATAGATGTAAAAATATCAACAACAGAATACAGGAGATAGAAGAAAGAATCTCAGATGCTGAAGATACCATAGAAACCATGGACTCAACAGTTAAAGAAAATGCAAAATGCAAAAAGATTGTAACCCAAAATATCCAGGAAATCCAGGACACAATGAGAAAGCCAAATCTAAGGATTATAGGCATTGATGAGAGTGAAGATTTACAACTTCAAGGGCCAGCAAATATCTTCAACAAAATTATGGAAGAAAACTTCCCTAACCTAAAGAGAGAGATGCCCATGAATATACAAGAAGCCTACAGAACTCCAAACAGACTGGACCAGAACAGAAATACCTCCCGTCACATAATAATCAAAACCCCAAATGTACTAAACAAAGAAAGAATACTTAGAGCAGTAAGAGAAAAAGGCCAAGTAACATATAAAGGAAGGCCTATCAGAATTACACCAGATTTCTCACCAGAGACCATGAAAGTGAGAAGATCCTGGGCAGAGCTCATGCAGACTCTAAGAGAACACAAATGCCAGCCGCGACTACTATACCCAGTGAAATTCTCAATAACTATAGATGGAGAAACCAAGATATTCCATGACAAAACCAAATTTACACAATAGCTTTCTACAAACCCAGCCCTAAAAAGGATAATAGGGGGAAAACACCATTACAACGAGGGAAACTATACCCTGGAAAAAGTAGGATATTAAGCTTCTTTTATCAAACCCAAAGAAGATAACCACACATGTATAAAATTAAAATAAAAAATGATAGGAAGCAATAACCACTACTCCTTGATATCTCTTAACATCAATGGACTCAATTCCCCAATAAAAAGACATAGACTAACAGACTGGTTATGTAAACAGGACCCTACATTTTGCTGCATACAGGAAACACACTTCAGTGTCAAAGACAAAAACTACCTTAGAGTAAAAGGCTGGAAGACAATTCTACAAGCAAATGGTTCCAGGAAACAAGCCGGAGTTCCCATTCTAATTTCTGATAATATTGACTTCCAACCTAATGTCATTAAAAGAGACATGGAAGGTCACTACTTGCTGGTCAAAGGAAAAATCCAACAAGAAGAACTCTCAATCCTGAACATATATGCCCCAAACACAAGGGCACCCTCATTCATAAAAGAAACTTTACTAAAGCTCAAAGTACACATTGTACCTAGCACAATAATTGTGAGTGACTTCAACACTCCACTCTCACCAATGGACCGATCAGGAAAACAGAAACTAAACATGGAGATAATAAAACTAATTGAAGCTTTGAACAAATTGGAGTTAACAGATATATATAGAACTTTTCATCCCAAAGCAAAAGAATATACCTTTTTCTCAGCACCTCATGGTACCTTCTCCAAAATAGATCATATAGTTGGTCACAAGACAGACCTCAACAAATATAAGAAGATTGAAATAATCCCATGCCTGCTATCAGATCACTATGGAGTAAAATTGGTATTTAGAAACAGTAAAAACAACAGAAAGCCCACATACACATGGAAATTGAACAATACTCTACTCAATGATACCTTGTTCAAGGAAGAAATAAAGAAATCAAAGATTTCTTAGAATTTAATGAAAATGAAGGCACAGCATACACAAATCTAGGGGACACAATGAAAGCAGTGCTAAGAGGAAAACTCATAGCTTTGAGTGCCTCCAAAAAGAACTTTGAGAGAGCATACACTAGAAGATTAACGGAACAATTGAAAGCACTGGAACAAGAAGAAGCTAATTCACCCAGGAGGAGAAGAAGACAGGAAATCATCAAACTCAGGGTTGAAATCAATCAAGTAGAAACCAAGAGAACCATACAAAGAATCAACAAGATCAAAAGCTGGTTCTTTGAAAAAATCAACAAGATAGTTAAACTCTTAGCCAGACTAACCAAAGGGCACAGAGAAAGTATCCAAATTAACAAAATTAGAAATGAAAACGGAGATATTACAACAGAAACCGAGGAAATTAAAAAAATCATCAGATCCTACTACAAAAACCTGTACTCAACACAACTGGAGAATCTGGAGGAAATGGACATTTTCTTAGACAGATACCAATTACCAAAATGAAACCAGGATCAAATAGACCATCTAAACAGACCCATAACCCCTAAAGAAATAGAAGAGGTCATAGATAGCCTTCCAACCAAAAAAAGCACAGGACAGATGGCTTCAGTGCAGAATTCTATCAGACCTTCAAAGAAGACTTAACACCAATACTCTTCAAACTTTTCCACCAAATAGAAACAGAAGGAACCCGACCCAACTCCTTCTTCAAAGCCACTATTACGCTGATACCAAAACCACACAAAGATCCAACTAAGTAAGAGAATTTCAGGCCAATTTCCCTTATGGATATCGATGCAAACATACTAAATAAAATTCTTGCCCACCGAATCCAAGAGCACATCAAAACGATCATCCACCATGATCAAGTAGGCTTCATCCCAGGGATGCAGGGATGGTTCAATATAAGGAAATCCATAAATGCTATCCACTACATAAACAAACTCAAAGAAAAAAACCACATGATCATTTCATTAGATGCTGAAAAAGCATTTGACAAAACTCAGCACCCTTTCATGCTAAAAGTCTTGGAAAGGACAGGAATCCAAGGCCCGTATCTAAACATAGTAAAAGCAATATACAGCAAACCGGTAGCCAACATCAAACTAAATGGAGAGAAACTTGAAGCAATCCCACTAAAATCAGGGACTAGACAAGGCTACCCCCTCTCTCCATATCTTTTCAATATAGTTCTTGAAGTCCTAGCTAGAGTAATTAGACAACATAAGGAAGTCAAAGGGATACAAATTGGAAAGGAAGAAGTCAAACTATCACTATTTGCAGATGATATGATCATATACTTAAGTGACCCCAAAAACTCTACTAGAGAATTCCTATAGCTGATAAACAACTTCAGCAAAGTGGCTGGCTACAAAATCAATGCAAGCAAATCAGTAGCCTTTATATATTCAAACAATAAGCAGACTGAGAAAGAAATTAGGGAAATGACCCCCCTTCACAATAGCTACAAACAGCATAAAGTATCTTGGGGTGACTCTAACCAAACAAGTGAAAAACCTATATGACAAGAACTTCAGATCTCTGAAGAAGGAAATCGAAGAAGATCTCAGAAAATGGAAAAATCTTCCATGCTCGTGGATTGGCAGGATTGATATAGTTAAAATGGCCATCTTGCCAAAGGCAATCTACAGATTCAATGCTATCCCCATAAAAATCCCACCCCAGTTCTTCATAGAGATAGAAAGAGCAATTCTCAAATTCATCTGGAGTAACAAAAAACCCAGGATAGCTAAAACTATTCTTAACAGTAAAAGAACTTCAGGTGGATTCAGTATCCCAGACTTTAAACTCTACTACAGAGCAATAATGATAAAAACTGCATGGTATTGGTACAATATCAGGCAAGCGATCAATGGAATAGGATTGCAGACCCAGAAATGAACCAACACACATATGGTCACTTGCTCTTCGACAAAGGAGCTGAAAGCATCCGGTGGAAAAAAGATAGTCTTTTCAACAAATGGTGCTGGTTCAATTGGAGTTCAGCGTGCAGAAGAATGCACATTGATCCATTCTTATCTCCTTGTACCAAGCTCAACTCCAAATGGATCAAGGAACTCCACATAAAACCTGACATACTGCAACTAATTGAAAAGAAACTGGGGAAGACCCTGGAGGACATGGGCACAGGGGAAAAGTTCCTGAATAGAACACCAATAGCTTATGCTCTAAGATCAAGAATCGACAAATGGGACCACATAAAACTACAAAGTTTCTGTAAGGCAAAGGACATCGTCAAAAGGACAAAAGGTCAACCAACAGACTGGGAAAGGATCTTCACCAACCCTAAATCCAACAGAGGGCTAATATCTAATATATACAAAGAACTCAAGAAAGTAGAACCCAGAGAAACAAATAACCCCTTTAAAAAGTGGGGTATGGAGCTAAACAAAGAATTTTCACATGAAGATCTTCGGAGAGCTGAGGAACACCTTAAGAAATGTTCAACATCATTAATCATTAGGGAAATGCAAATAAAACAACCCTGAGATTTCACCTCACACCAGTCAGAATGGCTAAAGTCAAAAACTCAGGAGACAGCAGGTGTTGGCGAGGATGTGGAGAAAGAGGAACACTCCTCCACTGCTGGTGGGATTGCAAGATGGTGCAACCACTTTGGAAATCAGTATGGCAGTTCCTCAAAAAACTGGGAATGTCACTTCCAGAGGACCCTGTTATACCACTCCTGGGCATATGTCCAGAGGATTCTTCAGCATGCAATAAGGACACATGCTCCACTATGTTCATAGCAGCCCTATTTGTAGTAGCCAGAAGCTGGAAAGAACCTAGGTGTCCTTCAACGGAGGAATGGATACAAAAAAATGTGGTATATTTACACAATGGAGTACTATTCAGCCATTAGAAACAATGAATTCATGAAATTCTTAGACAAATGGATGGTGCTGGAGAACATCATAGGTAACCCAGTCTTAAAAGATCAATCATGGTATGCACTCACTGATAAGTGGATATTAGCCTAGAAACTTTGAATACCCAGGACATAATCCACAAATTAAATGATGTCCAAAAAGAATGGAGGAGTGGCCCCTGGTTCTGGAAAGACTCAGTGCAAGAGTATAGGGGAATTCCAGAACAGGGAAATGGGAAGGGGTGGATGGAAGAACAGGGGGACAGAAGAGGGCTTATGGGACTTGCGGGGAGTGGGGACCCTGAAAAGGGGAAATCATTTGAAATGTATATAAAAATATATCAATAAAAAATAAAATAAAAAAAATAATTAGCCCAAAGCCCTGAATACCCAAGGCAAAAATCGCATAACAAATGACTCCCATGAAGAAGTATGGAGAAGGTCCTGATCCTGGACAGGATTGATCTAGCATTGGAAGGGAATATAAGGACAGAGAAAAAGGAGGGAGGGTATTAGAGAATGGATGGAGACAAGAAGGTTTATGGGACAATCATTTGGAATGTAATCAAAGAATATAGAAAATAAAAAATATTAAAAAAGAAGAAATCTATTATAAATCAAATTAAGAAAAAGAGAAAAAAAAGAAATTTTATTTCTAAACTTTAGTGTTAACATGGTGTTTTCATGCAAATTTGAGGCTTATAACATATTTGCTTTGATAGTTGGTCTGTATCTTCATTCCTTGTGCTAATGGTCCTGGGAATCCTGCCTGAGACTGAGTATGCACCATATATAATGGATGGCTCCTATTTCTGATTGCCTGTTGCAGGTGTAAATCTAACATTTTAAATTCTGAACCATCAAAAGTGAATTTAGCACTTTCTACATGCAGTATAATTCTTTACTCTGAGAGTTAGTTATTATATTACAACATTCAGAAATTTTAATAATACAAGAATTGTATACAGATCTGATTTTTGAGCTGAAGTGTTTTAACTTGTAGTTTGCTTATTTATTCTGACTTGTAGCCTACCATTCTAACTTATTTGCATCAGTGTAGAATATAGGTTGGAGGGAGAGAGGCAGGAAGGGAGGAAGTGAGAGAAGGAGAGAGAGAGAGAGAGAGAGAGAGAGAGAGAGAGAGAGAGAGACAGAGAGAGAGAGAGACAGAGACAGAGAGAGACAGAGAGAGACAGAGAGAGAGAGAAAGTGAGAGAGGAGGGAATTGGAATTGGAATAAGAAAGGAGAAGGAATCCTCATATCAATTGGCGAATCCTCTTTTGAACCTGGTCTGCATTTCATACTCAGTTGTACTGTTAAGATGTCCCACAGCATATGCCGGAATCTCATTATTTTTTCTTCAACACCACACTCATGAGTAACAATGTTAAAAAAACAAGAGTGGGCTGTGCAGATGAGCAACACAGTCTTTGTCACACTCTGAAATGAGGAATGCAGGAGCTGAAGTGTCTTATTAGATTCCGGTGTTCTGAGAGTCACTTTGAAGATTATGTAGGAAGGGTAGCTGGGCTGTCTGCAAAGGCTTCCCAGTCAAAGAGATGTCCAACTCTGAAGGCAATCTCTCACTCCCAGCATCCTTGGGCACTTGACCTCTGAACTGGGATATGTGGTCTAGGATGCTGTGGTAACCTCTGTCATGTAAACCATTTACCTTTTATAAGAAAATATGCATCTCCCAAACAAACAGAATCATCCAGATGTAGATACACAGACAGGCATGCATTGTATACAAACTACATGAAAATACACAGACAAAAATGGACTCCCATATTCACAATAACATCCTGGGTTATTAAAAAAGTTTTTAAGTCTCTATTACATATTCTACTTAAAATGAACAATATTGTGATTATTTGTAATGTAATATGTTTGTATTAGTGCATCCCCATTAAGTTCACTCTTTATTCCTCTTACTCAAGATGACCCTTCTGGTCTCTCTTAGTCTCATGTCTCTTTCCCTTCCTTCCTTCCTTCCTTCCTTCCTTCCTTCCTTCCTTCCTTCCTTCCTTCCTTCCTTCCTTCCTTCCTTCCTTCCTTCCTTCTTTCCTTCCTTTCTTCCTTCCTGTTTTTCCTGTTTGCCTACTCCCTCTCTGTTTCTCTTGTCTAATCACCTAGAAAGGAGATTGCAGTTTTCTGCATATGATCTTGTGTGTGTCATTTTCTGAAAATATCCGTGGTACTTGCTAATATCATAGTAGAATTAGCTCCCCATAGATAGAGCACAGGGACCCATTCTTTCCATCCCAAGCACCTTTTTCCATTATTAGATATTTTTGAAACCTTAATCATTCTATTTGTTTTAAGGATATTTGATATATTGGGCTTGCTACCCATTCTTAGGTGATTATACATCATATTCGGCTGACACGCATTGGCTAGGAGCCCAATTAGAGACCAGAGGGCAGAAAAATGTCTTCTTATGATGGCCCCCAACTTCCATAACCATGAATCATTCACCACAGAGTTCTCTGGCTTCTGTCCATTGGTTGCGTGTAAGTATCTGTATCTGTTTCAGTCAGCTGCTTGTTGGGCCTCTTGGAGGGCCATCATGCTAGGCTCCTGTCTGGACGCGATATTGTCAGTAATATTCTCAGTCCTGCTGGATCCCAATTTGGTCCTGTCACTGTGCCTCCATTCCATCAGGGTCTTCTCCATTCTTTTTCCTGAAATTTTTTTAGAAAGGAACAATTCTGGTTCAGAGTTTATGACTGTGGAATGGCAAACCAATTCCTCCACTTGATGTCCTGCATTTGTAATGGAGGTCAACTCTAAAATTTCCCTCTCCCCACTGTAGGGCATTGCATATATGAGGTCCCACTGTTTTGAGTCATGAGAGTCTCTCAACTCCCGGGTCTCTTGTATGTTCTAGAGGGTCCCCGCAAATCCTACCTCTCAAGGATGCCTATTTCCATTATTTCTTCTGGCGCTTGGGTCTTCAGTCCTGTTCTGCCCCCAATACATGATCATGTTCCTCTTTTCTCCTCACTGTCTACTTTCCACACAGGTCCCTCTTTCCCTCTGCCTGACATGATTACAGTGGCACACACTCATAGGATTTGGTGAAGGAGGAAGAAGCAGGAGGATCACAAGTATGATTTATTTATTTATTTATTTATTTATTTATTTATTTATTTATTCATTTTTTCTTTCATTTTACATTTTCTGACTATCCTCAGTCTACCATCCCAAATTCTATACCCTATCCACCTGCTCTGAGAGAGTCGGAGCACCTTGGTTATACCCAATCCTGACATATCAATACTCTGCTGGATTGGGCATATCCTATCCCACTGAAGGCAGACAGGGCAATCTGGGAAACTGATAAGAGACTATTACTCAAGTAATTTTATTTCTGTTTAATTTAATATTCTGTAGTTTATTTTAATATTATGCTAATTAGACTTTCCTCTCTCATGAAACTCTGTAGATTGAAGTCACTAAGAGTTTTCCCTTTTACCAATGGAAGGAGTTCATTTTGAAGGCACATATTATTTTCAGTTATCATCTATTTGAGAAGTAGATATTTATTTTTAAAATGTTTGTTCATGCATTAAATTAAGTAGACAGTCATTTAATAGTTCATTACTGTTAATGATAATATTTTATTGCTTATATTTTTCATTAAATAATGCATTCCTTTTCTGTAATCCTAATGAAAGCTTCCTATTCTTCCTCTCCTCCCAGTCCATCCTCTTATTTCAACTCTTCCAGTCTCCTCCCTTTCTCCTTGGAGTTTAGGAGTCTTCCTATGGATATCAACTTGCCTTGGCTTATCTTCATGTAGTACTACTAGGCTCATCTCCTATTGAGGTTAGAAAAGACACTCGAGTTAGAGTACAAGGACCCAATAGGAACATAGACAGACCCAGCACCTGTGGTTAGGGGTCTCACATGAAAGCCAAGCTGCATATTCTTTCATATGTGTAGATATGATCTATATCTATCTACATCTATCCCATGCATGTACTCTGGTTGGTGGTTAAGTCTCTGTAAGTCCCTATGGGCTCAGGTTAGTTGGTTCTGTAAGTTTTCTTGTGATGTCTTTCACTTTTCTGACTCCCGAGATTCTTCCTCTCTTGCTAAGAATTCCAAAATCTATGTCTAATATTTAGATGTGAGTTTCTGTGTTGGTTTCCACACACTGCTGGGTGAAACATCTGAAATGACAGTTATGCCAGACTCCTCTCTGCAATTATAGAACATCATTAATTTGTCATAGTGTGAGAGACCTCAGAGCAGGGCTCTCAATTTGGGTCATTCATTGGTTGGACATTCCCTCAGATCCTACTACAACTTTATTTCTGAACATCCTGAATGTCAGACAAATTGTGGGCTTAATGGTTTGTGGTTGTGTTGGTGTCTCCTTCCTTCAACTGGAAGTTATGTCTTGTTACAGGAGGTAGCTGCTTCAGATTCCATATTCTCTGTTGTTGGGTATCTTAGCTAGGGTTACCCTTTATATTTCAGAGAAATTCCATTGTTCCTGGTTTCCAGCTTATCTCAGATATGCACACCTCTATTCCAGTTTTCTCTCCCATTTCTCTCTCCTTGTTGATCACTTGATGCCTCCTGTTCCCCCTGTCTACACCCTCTAATATCCAGTTCACTTTCTATACCAACTATAGATATCATCTTATATATCCACCTTTCAATGAGGTTCAATATCCTCCTATTGGACCTCTTTGTTGCTTAGCTTATTTGGGTCTGTGAATTGTAGCATGTTTATCTACACAATCATGGAAACTACAAAGTGAAGATCATCCTAAAAGTGATGATGATATCATTAGAAACATGGTCTAATGAAGCAGAATTGACACAAAATTCTGCAAGGAATTAAACAGCTAAAAAGCCACACCATCTTTCAGTCTAATTAAAATAATCCAAGATATTGTAATTACTATTTCTTCAAGAATCACTCTAGAAGAGCCAACAGGAATTTTGAAACATGTTAAAATTATTTATCAGACAAATGCAAATGAAGTCATTCTTAGCTCTAATCTCTGTTCATGAAGAATGAAGTTTTCGTGCATGGAGAAAAGCAATTGCTAATAATCACATGGAGGAGGAATGCCTCTTAGACATTTCTGTAGGAATTTCAATAAGAGCCAGTGGTTTGGAAAACCTTCCTGAGGTTTCTTTCTTAAACTTACTTATGCACTGCATACACTCCAGCACTGTCCCTACTTCATCAGGTCTTCTGAATGAGAATGATCCTCAAAAGCTGAAATGTTTGAACACTTAACTCAAAGTCATCTTGTCATGTAGAAATAGATCCCATATGTATGTGTATTCAAAATTTATATTAGTAGCAATGACAAAAATATACATTTTTGCATTATTGCAATTCAAATAGTTTAATGTATGATTTACTTTCTTTTGCTTTTATGCCGATAGCATAATTTTGTTCAGTTTGTACAGTTTCTCCAGAATTCACAGGATCTTATGGTGTCTTGGACTCTGCTATTCCATCATCACAGGTGACACAATTTGAAGGCCATATGAGAAGGCAATATTAGTTTGTTTCTAGGTATCATCATGCTTTAATTAAGCATACATCATCTACTGCCTTACATATCCATCTTCAATATATTCATTGCACAGGATCCCAAACTACCACTGACAAGGACTCACAGATTCTTCTTGAGTCCTGAAGAATCCCAAGATATAATCTGAGTACATCTGAGCTTCAAATAAAGAACTCTGTACAGATTTTGTCATAGGGATTATACATTACAATTGCTGGAAGATCAGTGCAAACAAGACCTATAGAAAGGATCTTGGAGAAAAGAAGAAATTATATCGAGTTGATAAATTCTCTAGATCCCTTTGTCCAGATTAAATCCATGAGGAAAAACCTAAGGAATAAATGTAAATCAAGAAAAGTAAAGACATGATGCCTGCAGTTGCCTGCAGTTAACTGAAGCTCAGTGGGTGTCACTGGCTCCATTGTCCTCACAGTCTTGGTTCTGCAGCCTCACACATTTTAGTACCAGTCCTATCTGTACAATTTCTTTAGAACTCACAGAACCATCAGGGTGACATGTGACCTGTGACCACATCCGGGTCAGTGCTGGGTCTGATGTGTCAGGTGTCCACACAGTGTCCTAAACTGAAAACCTAAGTGATTTTCTTCCCTGAGCCAAAGGTCCTCAAGTCTTCAGGGTCCTTTGCTTCTGGATCTTATAACTGTTCCCCAAACTCAATCAGTTTTGCTATAAGTGATGGTTTGCATTTTTCCAACTTCTAGGTATATGCTACTTTTAATTTGTTACATATAATGACTATGGAGACTATCATCTCCATAGACATATTATAAATATACTATATAGCTGTTAGGTTTAAATTTTTGCTATGTAGATACAATTGATAATTCAATTGTTTGCATTAATATGCATGAACAGAAAAGAGTTGTGTATGACAACAGAGTAGAGATTACATTTTTGGGAAAGGCTTTGCAGGACCACTGGAAATATAAACACTGGGGTTCACTGGACAAACAGTCAAAGCAACTGGTAAGGTATTTTTCAGTGAGAGAACATATCTGAAAAATTCCATGTTGATTCGAAGAGTTAGGAATCTTGTCAACAAGTACACATAAACACTCACCCATACACACACACACACACACACACACACACACACACACACACACATGCCCACATACACTCATGCACACAAACACAAAGTTATACATCTGTGGATAGAGAAACCTGTAATAAACACAAAAATGAATTTCAAATTCAAATAAGAAATTTGAAAAAATATGTTGTCTTATCTAAGATTCCTATGCACTGTATGTCTGTATGTTTGCTGGTAATCCATGATTATTATATTTAGAGGCAACCCAGACTGAAAGCATAAGTATGGAGCAGAGATTGAAGGAATAGCCAACCTGTGATGGACCTCAACTGATACCCATTCCATGGGTAGTATTCAATTCATGACACTAATCATGATAATTGGTTGTGCTTGCAGACAAGGGCCTACTATGAGTGTACTCAGACAGGCTCCACACAGCAGATGACCAAAGGAGATGCAGATGGTCAGATCCAAGCATTAGAATTAGTTCAATGAGCCTTTAGGAAGAGCTCAGGAAATGATTAAGAGAACCTATGGGAATAGGGATTCCACAAACAAACAGACAAACGAAACAAAATCATAAAAAAAAAGTCAATGGAGTCTACCAACCTGCATACTTGAGCCTACCAGAGACTGAAGCAGCAATTAAAGAGCACACATGGGCTGGAGCTAAGCCCCCTGTACATATGTAGCTGATGTGCAGCTGCTCACACAGGTACCTCATCAACTGAAGTGGGGGCTATCTCTGACTGTGGATCCTGTTTCCCAACCTGGGCTTTCTGGTCTGGACTCAGTGGAAGAAGATATGCCTGGTCTTGCAGTGACAGTATATGCCAGGATGTGTTTCTACACAGAGCGCATGTTCCTGCTTTTTGGAATAAAGGGTGAGAGAATGAAAATGTTTGTGTGTGGGTGGTGTGGGTGTGGAAAGGGCATGGCTGCATTTGGGATGCAATAAATAAATGGATAAAATAAATGACTATAATAAATAAAGTAGATAAATAAATAAGTTAATAAAAAGATTTTTCTTTATATTAATTAATTATTTTATTTATTTATACCTCAAATACTGCCCCCCTCACTCACTGCCCATCAAAGATTTCTTCACCAATTTCCCCCTTTATTCTCTGAGTGGGTGTCTGCTTTGTATATACTGTGGACCCCGGGGCATTGCATCTGTACAAGGTTAGGCACATGCTCTCCAGATGAGACCAGACAGGGCTGCCCACTCTTATATAAGGTCCTGTGGTCTCCAATCAGGGAGTGTATGCTCATGATTTTGTTACTAATTCTCTGGGACTCCCAGGGGTCCAGGTTAGTTGATAGTGTTGCTCTTACTTTTAGTTCCCTTTACCATCCTTTTAGTTCCTTCAGTCCTCCCTGTAACTGTTCCATAGGGGTTTGAGACCTCTGTCAAATGCTTGGCTCTATCAGTATCAGTGTGAGATGACAAAAGGAGATAGTGGGGATACAAATTGGAAAGGAAGAAGTCAAGTTATTGCTATTCGTAGATGATGTGATAGTACACATAAGTGACCCACAAAATTATACCAGAGAACTCCTACTGCTAATAAACTGCATCAGAAAAGTGGCTGGATACAAAATTAACTCAAATAGTCACTTCTCATTGGCTATATCAGATAATGTGGCCTGGTAAGTATGAGCTGGCACTTAAAGGAGTCCCTGCTATATGTGATATAAATTGACAGGTAAAGGAATCAATAAACCCTATTAAAAATGGGGCATAGAGCTAACCAAAGAATTATAAACTCAGGAATAACAAATGGCTGAGAAGTACCTAAAGAAATGTACAACATTCTTAATCATCAGAAAAACACAAATCAAAATATCCCTGAGATTCCACCTCACACCACTTAGCATAACTAAGTTAAGAAACTCAGGTGACAGCAGATGCTGGCAAGGATATGGAGAAAGAGGAACATTCATCCATTGTTGATGGGATTGTAATCTGGTTTAACAACTCTGGAAATCATTCTGGCAGTTCCTTAGAAAATTGGACATAGTACTGCCTGAGGACCAAGCTATACCACTCCTGGGCATATACTAAAAATATTCTCCAACATATAACAAGAATACATGCTTGACTATATTCATAGAATTCTTATTTATAATATCCACAAGCTGAAAAGAACCCATGTGCCCCCAAAACACAGGAATGGATAGAGAAAATGTTGTACAACTACACAATGGAGTACTACTCAGCTATTAAAAACAATGAATTCATGAAAATCTTAGGCAAAGGGATGGAGCTAGAAAATATCATCTAGAATGAGATAACTCAGTCACAAAAGAACACAAATGGTATGCACTCATTGATAAGTGCATATTATCCTAAAAACTTGGAATATCCATGATGTAATTCACAGACCATATTAAGCTCAAAAAGAAAGAAGGTCTAAGTGTGCATGCTTCAGTCCTTCTTAGAAGAGGGAACACAATGCTCATGAGAGGAAATACAGAAACAAAGTGTGGACCAGAGACTGAAGGAAAGGCCATGGAGGAACTGCCCAACATGAGGCTCCTTCCCATATACAGACACCAAACCTAGGCACTATTGTAGATGCCACGAAGTGTTTGCTGACAGGAGCCTGATATAGCTGTCTCATGAGAAGCTCTTTCAGAGCCTGGAAAATACAGAGGAGGATGCTCGCAGACAACCATTGGATTGAACATCTGGTCTCCAATGGAGTAGTTAGAAAAAGGACTGAATGAACTGAAGGGGTTTGCAGCCCCATAGGAAGAACAACAATATCAACGAAACAGACCCTGCAGATCTCCCAGGAACTAATCCGCCAACCAAAGAGTACACATGCAGGGTTTCATGGCTCCTGCTGCATATGGAGCAGAGCATGGCCTTGTCAGCCATCATTGGGAGGAGTGGCCCTGTCTTGCAAAGTGACATGTGTTTGAAACTTCATGTTAGAGAAGATGAATACAAAGATTTCAAACATCATTTAAGTAGACAGTGACCATGTTGCTAAAACTGCAGTCTTGTGAAAAACAATGTATTACCAAGTCTCCATGGATGTCCTCACACACTCAGTGTTCCAGTGAATTGATAAATATCAGTTATTTGTTGATAAATATCAGTTCAATAACTTGTTCTCATTAAGTGCTGTTTAATTTTAGAATTATTTAAAATTTCTTCTAGTGTGAGCACAAACTAGAAGTTTAATAGACTATTACACTAAACAGTGGACTCTAGAGAATTACCATGGCTAGAAGAATAGTTCACATCTCTAACATTAAAACAGTTGCTCATACAGCCTAAGCCAGAACTTCCTAGATACTGAAATGATCCTGGAATATCCTTCTTGGTGGTCACTGCCCCATACTGGTCCTGACCATCTTTCTAGGGAAGTTTTTGTTCAGGTTCACAATGGAATTCCCTCATTGTGTCTCTGGCACAGTAGTACATTACTTGTCATCAATTTGCAGGCTGTTCATTGTTATGAAAACTTGGCTCTTGGAGGTGTCTCTGCTGATGCTCAGCCTGGATTTGAGAGCTGAATTATAGCCTGTGTTTCCATTATATTCCATTATTCCCATCCACTCCAGACCCTTTCCTGGAGGCTGGCCAACCCAGTATACACCAGTACTAGTTAATGAGAACACAGAGACAGTGCACATGTTGGACAGGATCTGTGAGGGCTGCACCAGCCCAGGTCCTGACTCCTTCAGCTGCACCTGGGACAGGACACCTGGGGACAAGCAACACCACCATCAGTCATACATCTCTTAGCTGACATGTCTGAGTCCCTCTTCTGAAATCCTGAACACTTACAGCTTGGAAAGGTCACCAGGCAGAGGAGCAGTACCAGGACATCCATGCTCTGATGGAGGCTCTAATGAGAGGAGGATGGAGGTTCTCAGATTTCCCTGTGTTTTCATCCTGAGCCTGAGGGCTGCTTTGCATTCGAGGAGGTTCCTGAGAGGATAAAATGCAGCACTGGGCAAGATTTCTGGTGACAGACATTTGCTTTGTGCTTTTTAGATCACATGGAGAAGAACATAAGGAGCGTTTTTCTGTCACTGTCTGGACTTCAAATTGTAGAAAAACAGGACATTGTAGGATTCCCATTGTGCCGGGTTAGGGAGAAAAATGTGCGAATGTTTACAGTAAATGAACTCACATTCATGAAGTTCAGGCAGAATGGTTTCCCATGTCCTTTTTTGTGTTTTTTTTTTGTTTTGTTTTTTGTTTTTTTTGGTTTTGGTTTTGGTTTTTTTTTTTTTTTTTTTGGTATAACTTTGTATATGCCAGAAGAGTCTTTAGGATGGAATTGACCTCATGGAGTTCAGACATGCTGCTTAATGAACTAGTTAAAATTATTCTCATGGTATCTGCAGTACTAGTTCTGTTGACATCTCATTTGTAAAATTAATTGCAAGGAAGCCCCCATCCCAGACATTTAATGCAATTGATCTCACACATTTTTCTAAAAGAAGACCCAAGAATCTGAGTCAGATCTCATCTCCCTAGGCTCAGACTATTCTCCTGTCCACTTAGGGACATGGTACTTGGGGCTAGCTTATGTAAGACTCAGTTTCTGTCAGTCTTTATTTTTCTAAGTAACTTTCTTTTTCTCTTTCCTAGCTTATAGCACATAAAAACCCAAATTCCTAAATATGATTCTTGCATTGATGAGGGATGGGATGTCCTCTGTTCATAGCCCTTGAGAATATGCAGTAACATGCTCGTAGTCCTGAGTTTTGTTAACTGAAATGCAAAATAAGGTGAAATATTCTATGGTATGGTAAGAAGTGTAGTTGTGGACAGGCATGAATATGGGGAACTTATTTCTTGAGGTGTTGAACACCATAGAGAAGAGATATTTTCGAGCTTTCCCCCATGCCTTGGTAATATAAACTCCAGAACAGAGAAGTAAAGGGCTGAATCTAAACTTTACAGTTAAACCTCAGAGACTGAGGGTCTGTTACTTGCAATTGGAGTCCTAGGCTTGTGGGTTTCCTGTTTTGTTGTGCAAAATCTTCTGAATGATAGTGATGGGGACAGGTCTTCACATTAAAGTATTTTATCATTTCTTTATGACTGTGAATTGCTGCCTGCCAGGAAGAAAATATGTTTGAAGAATTTACCTTGCTTGTTCACACTTTGTGAATCTAAAACTTTGCCTATTAATGAATATACTTGTGTTCTTGGGTTAATTTGTTTTCTTTCCTTGTCCAACACAAAAAACTTTCATGTAAATGTATTATAGCATATAGTATCTTTTTGTAGCCATTCAATCAATGAAAGATACATTGTAATTTACATTGTAATATTGGAATATTTTGGTGGTATATATAAGCTGTGGGAGAAAAATAACATTTTTGGAGTTTAGCTCCATCTATCATATATATGTTTGTAAATATCTGTGGGGATTTTTCAACCAATTTATTAGCATTTCAAATCAAAGTCCAAGGAAACTTAGAAACTTAGAAACTTAGAAACAAATAAACAGAGACAGACCTAAAAGGAGAAACAAAACACAATAATAAATGAATACCAAAGATGTATAACACAGGAAAACAAAACTTTTAATAAAAAATTGTAATTTTCAATATACTTATAGATAGAATTCCACTAGAAGGGTAACCTAGACACAGAGCCTTATAGCCCTGACTTTTCTCCAGGTTTTTTCTGTATAGCATATAACTCTTTGTAACTAGGAGCTGTGTGTGTCCTCCATGCACCCTGCTGGTCCTGTGTGCTCCTCAGGAGTTTTGTTTGAGTTCTCACTAACATTCAGTTACAGTGTTTCTTGCACAGCAATAAATGGCTATGTCCTCAGACCTCAAACTCCTCATTTGCAGAAGCATGGTTGGCTTGACATTGTCTCTGGAGATGGTTATTGCCCCTTCATGGTGTCTGAATAGTAGGTGCTACCACCATGATCTGTAATTAATGCCACCATCTCCAGCCCCTTCTTTGGAACCTGGTGGACACAGGCCATCCAATAGTCCCTGAAAGTGAATCCAGAGGCTGTACAGGAGAGTTTCAGGGACCCTCCAGGCTACACTAAGCCTTACCCAGACTCCGCCAGTTACACATCCTTCTGTACCTTGCAAACAGATAATGCTGGCTAGAAAACTGTCACAAACAAAAGAAAACAAAATAAAGAAACAAAACAATTTTCTAGTTCTCATGTGTACACAACAGATACTATCTCTTCTTTATGAATTACCTTTTACAATAAGGATAATGAAAACCAAGCTGGGCTCAAAGTCCATAGTGAGTGATCTCTGTTCATGCTGATCACTGAATGTGAGGACCTGAGAATCCAGGCCTGGGCTCCTCTGTCAGAGATACAGGATCAGGTCAGAGCTGGTTTTCATGGGTTCAGAGAAGTCTTATTTGCACGTCTTACTGCTAGAGCATGCTCTGGAGTTGGACTTGGACAGAAGGAAGTCCTTATAGCAGGTTAAGATGTCAAAGTTGCAGTTGTATGGTACATAGTTTGACTATGTACGGAAGTCTCATATTTACATATTTTTGGTTTAAATTTGACCACACTCCATTTAGTTTTGCTTAGCATATGTTGATAGAACATGCTTTGTTTCCATACTGTCATGTGCATAGTATAAATGTGTAATTAAATAGCACAACACATAATTTTGTTTCTAGGTAAGAGCTTAGTTTTCCCACTGTCTGGGCTTCTTATGGCATTTCCTTTATATGAGTCTTGGGCAGGATTATACCTGCAAAGTTCTTGGAACTTATTATACTCATTCTTTTATGGGAATCTTTAGATGTTGACTTATTCCTGACAGCATGCTGTCCTCAGCCCTTATGAAGGCTTTCACCTGAGACATTCCAGGTCCCTATCTGTCTACTACTCACTGTTTGCTATGGGCACTTACTTCCCTTTGAGGCAAATTTGGATGTTTGGAATCCTGAAATTATCCATTTATTCCTTGAAGTCCTTCACCATTTTTTTTTTGCATCTTTACACCATGTTCCTCTGACTGTGTTTATGTTGTGTTTGGCTAGTTCTCCTTTTTCCCAATTAATATAATGAGTATAACTCGAGCGTTTACTTGAAATTTAGGATAACTTTTTCCTATTTAATCAGGTTTCTGGGAGTAGCACTGAATATTAGGCAGCTGCAAATGGGTTTGTCAGATCCCTAGAAGAAAGTTCAGGGAGCTAAAGTCACTAGATCAATTATTATGTTATTTGTTAGCACAGTAGAAGAAGTGGAGGACATTGGTAGTTTGTGTATGTGATCTGAGGAGCCCTGAATGAAGGGTGAACAGTAGTAAAATATTATATATTTGATAACAGTGGATTATGATTTGGAGAATACCTATTGGTAAGGTACTGAAGAGGAACAGATGTGTTGGCTGTGTCTTCCAGGCCTATAGGACAGTTGTAAAACTGCAGTAGGATGACAACTACTCCATTTTACAATTTTCCTGTATGTGTTAAAAGCATCTAATTATCATTTACTGAGTATCTACTGAGTTTCAAGAGAGTAGGATACAATGATGTTGCATACAGTGTATTCCCAAGCCTTGAAGTCTTGGGTTCCAAGAATGTTTGTCTTCCAGTAGATAAAATCAGTCAACCTCCATACAAAGTTAGGAGAAAAGGCCAGAACTCCTTTAGATTTCTGACAATAAACATTGTCAGGACCTTTGTCATATAGAGGCTCACATGGTCATGCGAGGAAATATTGACTGGAACAATGAATGTTTTTCTGTCTTATTGTGTAGTAGCTTCATTGTGTTTGCACATATGCAAACTCAATATAATACATGCTAGTAAGTAGGAATCCTGGAATACCAACTGTACTTCTATCCACAATTTTCAACACTGACTGAGGTAACTTGTGTCCCTACTATTATTCAAGGACAAATTACATGTTGACAACACACGGGAGGAGGACGCGCCACCTACAAACACCATCAGTGAGTGTGTCTTCATATGACTTCACACCTCAGGCCTCCCTACAGAGAAACCCACAGTGAGAGGCAGTGCAACTGTGAGGTCAGGAAATGAACACAGAAATAGAATAATCTATTTGAAATAAGAATGTCACTCCCTGCCATCCTTATACATCCAGGCATGTAATGGCTGAGTGATGTGCCCTTCATTTACACTTCCTTGGGAGCCTGCATGTTAATTAATAATGTCATATAAGATCATGCTCATTTTGCTTGGGAATAGGTACCTTTCCAACCACACCACATTAGTTTCCTTCATTTTTTTTTCATTAATTGCTCTCATTCCATTGGTTATGGAGCAATTTATCATTAATTATCATTTATCATTGATTTCTATTCCCCTGGTGAGTGGAGAAGTTGGCTTTATGCAACATTTTCTGTCCATGTGCACTGACCAAAAGGAAGGATCCAAATCATAGCATGGAGGGCAGAAATGTACCTTCTCAAGGGGACATTACCTCTCTCTTTTCTTTGATCTACATTTTCTCCTGGAGACTCATAATTCATACAACTGATAAAATTAATCAATATTGAGAAGAGACTACTTTTTTGGAATAATTCAATTATTCATAAAAATATCCAAGAGCCTGTCCAATAGGAGAGAATTTCAAGGGCATCTCCATAATATTGGTACTTCTTTTTAACTTCAGAGGAGCACGCTTTTCTCTTCTATTTATTCAATATTTTACTCATGTCAGTGTGGATGTATGCAGGATTCCATAGTACAGAATGGTAGAACCTCAACAACAGGTTGTTTCTGTTCTTGATCAAAAGTGAAGCCCTATGTTATAATGTTTGGGGTCACTTCTGTGTACTATCATATTATATATGAATAGGTTTACTTTGATTTCTTTTTTGCTAATTTGTAAGTCCTTGATCTCTGTCAGTTGTCTTAATGCTCTATCTAGAACTTCAATTACTATAGCGAATAGATAGGGAGAGATGGGCAGCCATGTCATGTTCCTGATTTTAGTTAAATTCTTTTAACTTTCTCTCCATTTAATTTGATGTTAGTTATTGTCTTGCTTTTTATTGCTTTTGTTATAATGTAGGCATGCACCTTGTTGAAGTCTCCCACTATTAATGTGTGGCATTTAATATTTGATTTTATTAACATTTCTTTTACAAATGTGATTGCTCTGGTATTTTTTCTCAGATGTTCAGAATTGAGATGCCTCTTGGTAGATTTTTCTTTTGATGACTGTAAAATGTCCTTCTCCATCTCTTTTGATAAATTTTTGTTGAGGGTATTGTTTCTTGTGTCTATTTGCTTGGAAAACCTTTATCTAGTTCTTTCTTTTGAGGTACTATGTATCTATGCTGCTGTGATCTGTTATCTCGTATACAGAAGAATGATGGATTCTGTTTACAGATCTAGTCTGTTAGTCTTTATTTTTTTAAATTGGGGAATTGTGACCATTGATTTTAAAAGATATGAATGAGCAATGATCATTAAATACCTATTGTTTTCATGTTGTTGGTTGTAAGGTGTGTATGTGTGTTTCTCTTCTATTGGTTCTAATTGTGTGAAACTATTCATTTCTTGGATTTTCTTGAGTGTAGTTAGCCATATTTGGTTGGAATACTTCTTCTAGTATCTTCTGTAGAGATGAGTCAGTAGAAAATATTGTTTAAATTGGATTTGACATGGATATCTTGTTTTTTTTTTTTTTCCATCTATGGTGATTGAAAGTTTTGCTGGGTAAAGTAGTGTTGTCTGACATCTGTGGTCTCTTAGTGTCTGTAAGATATCTGCCCTGGATTTTCTAGCTTTTAGTGTCTCAGTTGAGAAATCAGGTCTAATTCTGATAGGAGTGCTTTTACATGTTTCTTGGCCTTTTTCCCTTGCAGGTTTTTAATATTATTTCTTTTTTGTATATTTAGTGGTTTGATTATTTTTTGGTTGGAAGATTTTCCATAGTGGTCCAATCTGTCTAATGTTCTGTAAGTATATTAGGCATTTCTTAGCATCTCTTTCTTTCTGTTTGGAAATTTTCTTCTTTGATGTTGTTGAAGACGTTTTCATGGACTTTGAGGTAGAAATGTTCTTCTTCCTCTATTACTATTATTCTTAGGCTTCTTCTGTTTATGTGTCCAAATTTTCTGGATGCTTTGTGTTAGGAAATTTTAACATTTTGCATTTTCTTTCACTGGTGTGTCGGTTGCCAATTTATTCTATCATATTTTTTTTTATGTCTGAGATTATCTCTTCCATTACATTTATTCTGTTAGTGATGATTATGTCTGTAGTTCCTTGTTTCTTCCCTAGGATTTTTATCTAGGATTGCCTCAGTTTGTGTTTTCCTCATTGCTTCTATTTCCATTTACAGGTTTTCAGGTGATTTATTCATAATCTTCACCTGTATGATTTTATTTTTCTGCATTTATTTATATTTATTTGGTTCTTCTTTTAATGTTGTTGTTTCAATGTATTGCTGTATTTCTACAAGGGACTTATTAAGTTCCTTTTTAATGGCCTCTACCTGCTGTATAAGATTGGATTGAAATCATCTTCTTGTGCTTTTGTTTCCTTAGGATATCTAGGGCTTACTGTAGCAGTATATCTGTGCTCTGAAGGTTCTATATTGCCTTGGCTTTTGAACATTGTGTTCCTTTTTTTTTTTGGTGTAACATTCTCTTTATGTGAGATTACATTCAGAATCACAGAAATGCCATTACTGATTTTTTGCAATAGTATTTTAATTTTACATGTTGGAGATATTTTCTGCTATAGCCAAGGTATTTGATTTAGTGCAAGTCCTTGGTTGAAGGAGATTGAAGGAAACCATATACTATTGGATTTTCTAATATTCTAAAATATATATAAAACTTCTGTTATATAATTTATAGCTTAGGTCCATCTTACTAAAGGAAATACATAATTGTAGTTTTTACTTTGTTTGCATAGCAAAAGTATTTAGTATTTTTGCTTATTCTTATTTTTATTAATAATGGTGTTTACCTTTCAAATGCTTTCCTCCTTCCTGTTTCTCCCTCTGCAATACCCCCAACACAAGCCCTTTCACTTTGCCTCCCTACCTACTCCAATATCACCTTTCTATTTGCCTCTTCCCTGGGGCATTAAAACTCCACAGGACCTAACCCATTCCTTCTCACTGAGGCCAGATAATTGATCCTCTGCTATACATGAAACAGGGACTTTGGACCAGGCCATGCATAATCTTTGATTGGTGGCTTATTCCCAGGAAGCTCTAAGGGGTTTGGCTAGTTGATACTGTAGTTTTTTTCTACGGGGTTACAATTCCCATTAGCTTCATCAGTCCTCCCCTAACTATTCTATTGTGGTCACTGGGCTCAGTCTAATGGTTGACTCTAAATATCTATATTGGAATTATTCATGTTCTGTCAGAGCCTCTCAGGGGACAGCCATGCCAGGAAGCTTAACAAGGAAGGCCCAAGTGTGAGTGCTTCAAACTTACTAATAAGGGGAAAAATATGCATTGGAAGCAGAGCAAAAGAGGACCTGGTTTCAAGAGAGGAGAGAGAAGTAATTAATGGGGTTCAGAATTACTTATGGGGGCAAGACAGGAGATAAGACCAGTTGACCACGAGGATGAATAGAAATATATAGCAGCATTGTGTGGGGGAACAGGAGGAACCTCTAGAATGTTCAGAAACCAGGGATGGGAGAGCCTCCTAGCACCTAATGTGGATGATATAGCCAAAATGCCTAAAATTTGTGAGATAGTACCTGCAGAGGTTCACTGTAGTACACAGAAATGGACCCAAGTTGAGGGATGGGGCCACCTACCCATCTCAAAAATTTTAACCAGAATTGTTCTTGTCTAAAGGAAACACGGGGACAACAAATGGAGCAGAGAGTGATGGAACGGCTATCCAGGAACTGTCCTATCCTGGGATCCATCCCCTGCCCAGACCTGAAACCCTGACACTATTGCTGATGCCAAGATGTGCCTGTTGACTGTGTCCTTATGTTGACCTTTCGGCATCTGCATGTCCTTCGTTTTGAAAGGCTTGGTACTCCTGATGGCAGCATACCTCTGTAGCTGCAGGTAGAGTTCATAGTCCCTGGTGTCAGGTGGTCTCTGGTATTGCAGGTAGAGGTTGTTTTCTTGGGTGGCATCAGGCTTCCAGGGATGCAGGCAGAGCTGTTTGTCCTTGATGTTTGTAGGCCTGTGGGGCAGGTAGAGTTGTGGACCAGAAGATGGAGCACAGAGCTGACAGGGTAGACCTTATGGCTGCTGAGATTGCCTGGAGATACAGTTGACAGGGACTTCTTGCTTCTGGGTCTCAACTGCTTTTCCTGGGCAGGAGCACACCTCTGCGAATGCAGGTATGGCTGTAGCCCAGCAAATTACGTGAAGAGGAGACTGGGATGAAGTCAATGTCACCGTTTTTGCAGAGAACTGCAGCAAGGAAGACTCAATGCCCCAGTATAGGGAAAAGCCAGGGTAGAGAGGCAAGAGGGGTGGGTCGGTGGGGTATCACCCTTATTGAATTGAAGGAGTGGATGGGATAGGAGGTTTCCAGACAGGAAACCTGGAAAGATAATAACATTTAAAACTTAAATAAATAGAATATCCAATTTTAAAAATAGGTATATACAATCCATAGGTTAAAAAAATATAAAAGTGAGCAGGAGGAGGAATCTGATGGCAGGTTGACTACATTGGACCAGTTCCACCATCAAAGGATAATGTTTTGTTCTTAATGGAGGAGATACTTATTTTGTTCATGGATTTGGCTTTCCTGAATGTAACACTTCTAATAAAAGTATCATCTATGGACTTAAAAAAAAAAGAAACAATGCTTTTGAGAGGAAGCATGGAAATGTTAAACATTTTCCAGTCACTAACATTTTTTAGAATATTTAATATGTTTGATTTAATATGATTATCTGCATGTACTTTTATATTTGTTGCTTTGTCTCTGTTCTCAGCTTGTAGCACAAGAAAATCCAGGTTTCTAAATATGTTTGTATTGGTGTAGAATTGAATGGCCTGGTATTTATTACAGGTCAAAGTGGTAGCATGCACCCAAGCTTTAGGGTTTTGTTTCTGAATTAATAAATAAATCAGAGACTATTAAGTGCTAAGGAAGTGTGGAGGAGGACAGTAATGTATATGGGGACCCTGTCCCTTGAGTTGCTGATGAACATAGTGAACATGAGTTCACAGTGCTTTTTTCCATTGGTAAAATACACCACCCAGAAAGACATGAAGAACTGGAAACTACCTGTGCATTCAGCAGAAAGCAAGTGTCTGTCTGTGTTGCTGGATTTGGGGACCTCAGGTTTTATGTCTCTTATTCCATTATGCATCATCTTTCTACTGTGAGTGACCGTGGTGGAGACAGATCTTGACATTGATTAGCCAGGCATCCTGTGAAACGTCTGGTGGGTACTGCCTTCTGTGTCTGCTCAGTTCCTACTGTCGGGATTAGAAGAATACTTTTCAGGCATTGTGCTCAGGCTCTGCATATCCCAGTTGGGTTTGTCTGATATTTTGTCCTTAGTAAACTTGGGAAAGAAGATCAAAGAAATAAATGTTCATTTCTTTGAACATTTTTTCAAATCGGGAACTTGATAAGAGACCCCCTTACTCAAATAATTTTCCATCTGTTTAATTTAAGATTGTGTAGTATATTGTAATCTTATGCTAATTAGATATTTCCTTTCTCATGAACCTCAGTACAATGAAGACATCAAGAAACTTCCCTTTTACAGTAGAAAGGAGTTCATGTTGAAGACAAATAGTATTTGCAGTCATTTTTTGAGAGTGTTTATCCAGTTAATTTGAAACCTGCTTACTATGATTTTAAAAAATTCACACAATGTGTCCCTCAGGGGATACATGATAGATTAAGACAGCTTAGCTATAGTGGAATGTCATAATTGACTTTATACTGTTTATATTTTTCACAGAAGGAACAGGGAATTTATTCCAGAAATGGCCAAAGTATAAACATGTCAATAAAATAAATCTTATTCATAAACGCTATGGACTCAAAGTCAACTTGTCATCTTGAACTAGATGCAACATGTATTTGTATCCAAAATTTATATTAGTAGTAATGGCAAAATTATAGATATTTATATAATTACTATTTGGATTATTTGATATATGATTTACTTTCTCTTACTTTTATGCAGTTAGTGTGTTTTTGGTTCAACTTGTATAGTTTCTCCAGAGGTCCCAGGATCCCAGGATGAAATAGAGACTGTTATCCCAACATCACAGGTGACACATTTTGCATGCAAACTTAGCAGACAAATATCAGTTAGATTCCACATATCATCATGATTCAATTGAACACAAATCTTCTACTGAATTCCATGTACTCCTTCATTATACTCTATGTCCACAATCCCAAACTGATACTGAGTTGGACTCACAGATTCTTCTTGAGTCCTGAAAAATTCCAGTGCATAACCTGAGTACATCTGAGCTTCAAATAAGGAACTGTATAGATTTTGTCACAGGAATTACACATTACAGTTCCTGGAGGAACAGTGTACATGAGAGGCATAGAAATGATCCTGGAGAAAAGAAAAAAAAGGATTATAGAGTTGAATATAGCATAATTTGTTGAAATATTTATTGAAATAATATAGTTGAAAAATATAAAGTATTTAGATCCCTTTGACCAGAGGAAATACATGTACAACAAACTAAGAAATAGAGAGAGAGCAAGGAAAGACAAGCTCTCCCCTGAGTTCATGAGGAGCTAACTGCAGCTAACTGAAGCTCAGTGGGTGTCACTGGCTCCATTGTCCTCACAGTCTTGGTGCTGCAGCCTCACACATTTTAGTCCCAGCCCTATCTGTACAATTTCTTCATAACTCACAGAACACCACAGTACACTGTGACCTTATCTGGTTCTGTGCTGGATCTAATATGTTAGGTTCCCACAAAATGCCCTAATCGGGCACCTAACTGAATTTCTTCCTTGAGTCCAGAAATCCCAAGTCTTCAGGGTCCTTTGCTTCTGTATCTGATAGTTTTCCCAAACGGAATCAGTTTTCCCATGTGTGAGGCTCTTCATTTTGTTAATTTCTGGGCACATGCCACTTTTAAATTCTTTTCTTTTTTTTTTTAGGAAATTTTTATAATCTTCATTTACATTTTAAATGCTAAAACCTGTTCAGATTTCCCACCTCCCTGAAAACCTCCAACACCTCCTCCTACCCCATGCCTCCAAATATATGCTCCTTTACCCCATCAACTCCCACCCACCCCCTCCTCCGATTTCCTTTTTTGGGGCATCATTTGAGCCTTCACAGGACCAAGGACCTCTCTTCCCACTAATGCCTGACAAGACATTCCTGTGTCACATTTTGGCTAGAACCATGTGTACCTCTTGGTTGATGGTTTAGTCCCTGGGTGTCCCTGGGCTACAGGGTGGCTGACCTCCTTGTTCCTCCCATGTGGCTCTAAACCCTTTCAGCTCCTCCAGTCTACCCTCCTACTCCTCCACTGGGGATACAGCTCAATGGTTGGCTGCTAGCTTCTGCCTCTGTATTAGCAAGGCTCTGAAAGGACCCACCTGGAAGCAACCATAACAGATTCCTTTCAGTATGTACTTCATGTTGTCCATAATAGTGTCAGGGTTTGGTGACTGTTTATAGGATGAATCCCCAGGTAGGGCAGTCTCTGTGTGGCCTTTCCTTCAGTCTCTGCTCCACACTTTGTCTCCTTTATTGCTCCTGTGAGTATTTTGTTGTCTTTCTCAAAGGAATCAAAGCACCCCCACTTCACTCCTCTTTCTTGAGCTTACTGTGCTCTGTGAATTGTAACTTGTTTATTTTGAGCTTTTGGTCTAACATCCACTTATCAGTGAGTGCACACCATGTGTGTTCTTTTGTGATTGGGTTACCTCATTCAGGATGACACTTTTTAGATCCATCCATTTGCCTGAGAATTTCATGAATTCATTGTTTTTAATAGCTGAATAGTACTCCATTGTGTATATATTACACAGTTTCTGAGTCCATTCCTGTGTTGAAGGATATTTCAGTTCTTTTCAGGTTCTAGCTATTATAAATAAGGCAACTATGGTCATAGTGGACCATGTTCCTAGGAGTGGGTTAGCTGGGTCTTCAGGTAGTACTATGTCTAGTTCTCTGAGGAACCACCAAACTGATTTCCAGAGTAGTTTTACCAGCTTGGAATCCCACCAAAAATGGAGAAGTGTTTCTCTTTCCTCACATCTTCTCCAGCATCTGCTGTCACCTGAGTTTTACATCTTAGCCATTCTAATAGGTGTGAGGTGGAAAACCCAGTTTTTTTTTGTTTTTGTTTTTGAGACAGAGCTTCTCTGTGTAGCCCTGGCTGTCCTGGAACTCACTCTGTAGACTATGCTGGCCCCGAACTCAGAAATCTGCTTGACTCTGCCTATGCCTCCCAGAGTGCTCTTATTACAGGCATTAGCCTCCACCGCACTGCCTCAGTGTTGTTTTAATTTGCATTTCCCTTATTACTAAGAATGCTGAACATTTCTTTATGTGCTTTAAGGCCATTAGAGTTTATTCATTTGAGAATTCCCTGTTTTGCTGTGTACATCAAACTAAATGGAGACAAACTTGAAGCAATCCCACTAAAATCTGGGACCAGACAAGGCTGCCCACTCTCTCCCTATCTATTCAATATAGTACTTGAAGCCCTAGACAGAGCAATCAGACAACAAAAGCAGGTCAAATGTATACAAATTGGAGAGGAAGAAGTCAAAAATATCACTATTTTCAGATGCTATGATCGTTTTCTTAAGTGACCACAAAATTTCACCAGAGAACTCCTAAAGCTGATAAACAACTTCAGCAAAGGGTCTGGATATAAAATTAACTCAAATAAATCAGTAGCCTTCCTCTACTCAGAAGGATAAATAAGTTGAGAAAGAAATTAGGGAAATGACCCCTTCACAATAGTCCCAAATAATATTACCAACCTTGGTGTGACTCTAATGACGCAAGTGAAAGTTATATATCACAAGACTTCCAGCCTCTGAATAAAGAAACTGAAGAAGATCTCAGAAGATGTACTGATCTCCCATACTCATGGATTGGCAGGATTAATATAGTAAAAATGGCCATCTTGCCAAAAGCAATCTACAGATTCAATGTAATCCTCATCAAAATTCCAAATCAATTCTTCATAGATCTAGAATGAACAATTCTCCAATTCATCTGGAATAACACAAAACCCAGGATAGCAAAACCTATTCTCCACAAAAAACATCTCCTAGGGCAATCACCATCCCTGACCTCTAGCTCTACTACAGAGCAATAGTGATAAAAACTGTCTGATATTGGTATGAAGACAGGCAGGATGATCAATGGAATAGAATTGAAGACTCAGAAAAGAACCTGCACACCTACAATAACTTGATATTTGACAAAGGAGCTAAAAACATACAGTGGCAAAAAGGCAATATTTTAACACATGTTACTGGATCTACTGGATGTCAGCATGCAGAGAAATGCAAATTAACCCATTCTTATCTCCTTGTACAAAGCTCAAGTCCAAGTGGATAAAGGATCTACACATAAAACCAGTCACACTGAAGCGTATAGAGGAGAAAGTGGGGAAAAAACTTGAACACATGGGCACAGGGGAAATTTTCCTGAATAGAACACCAATGGCTTATGCTCTAAGAACAATAATTAACCTTTGCGACCTCATAAAACACAAATCTTCTGTAAAGCAAGGACATTGTCAATTGGCCAAAGCAGCAACCGACATATTGGGAAGAGATCTTTACCTATTCTACACCCAATAGAGGGAAAATATTCAATGTTTACAAAGAACTCAAGAAGTTAGACTCCATAGCATCAAATAAATCTATTAAAAATGGAGTACTTTAAAATTTTATCTCTACTATGAGTCTAGTGATGATACCTGTGTATCTAAAGTTCTTACTATGCAGATGCCTTTTATTGAGATGCAACCACTCAGCTTTGATCTCCATTGACATGATAAGGTGAAGCCCAGTGAGTGAGCATATCTGAAAAATATCATGCTGACTGAAAGAGGAGAGCATCTTGTGTCAGTATGTGCATACACACACTCACTCACCACACACACACACACACACGGGTTGGAGAGAGGGGGAGAGAGAGAGAGAGAGAGAGAGAGAGAGAGAGAGAGAGAGAGAGAGAGAGAGAGAGAGAGAGAGAGAGGGAGGAGAAACTGGAAGAAGAGGCGCAGAGGACCTGAGTATGTCCCTGATGCTCTGAGTCAGGTGGAGGTGCCGAGGAAACCGTAAGGATTACAGACGTCACTACATGAAGCCCAGAGTCAGCTGAAAGTAGGTGGAATTTATCTTTCAAATTGGTTATCTTGGGTTTCCTGGGATTGTGCATGGTTATGAGGTGCACATTGTGGGCATCAGGAACATAACATGGTTCTCCTCCAAGAACAGTTTGCTTTCTCAACCACTGCACTGGTTCTACGGCACCTGATGTAACAAATAAAATATTCCCTCTCATTTTCTACTGCAGTTCTTTTCACAATAGACTGAATATCACATTAATCTATTTGAATCTGTAGGACCCTTTTACAATGACAACCATGCACCGTCATATCTAGTAGAACAAAAGAACTGATCTGAGGTGAAGTGAAATCAGGTCAAGCTTATCATAGTCTGGACAGTGTAGAGTAAGAAGAGTAGTCAGATAGGAAAGATTATTTCAATAATAATATGTATATGTGTTGGACACAGTTAATAACAGAATATTATATTCTTCATATATGGAGAACAGATCTTAGGAGTTAGCACTGAGAATGATAACTGTGTCATCATTAAATGGTGCAAATTTGTTTGAAAACTCCATGTTAGAGAAGATGAATACAACAAATATCATTTAAGTAATCAGTGGACATGTTACTAAAACTGGAGCCATTAGAGAAAGAATTTATGACCAAATCTCCCTGGCTGTCCTTACCCATCCAATGTGTCACTGATAAATACCAGCTCAAAACTTGTTCTCATTAAATATTATTCCATTATAGAATCATTTAAAAATTCTTCCAGTGTGTGCACAAACCAGAAGTTTAATAGTACATGACACTAAACAGTAGGTTCTAGAGTATTACCATGGCTAGAAGAATGGTCCACATCTCTAACATTAAAACAGTTGTTCATTCAGCATAGGCCAGAACTTCCTAGATTCTGAAAGGATCCTGGAATGTCCTTGTTGATAATTACTGCCCCCTGCTGGTCCTGAGCATCACTGCAGAGAGGTTTTTGTGCAGGTTCACACTGGACTACTCTCATTGTGTTTCTGGCACAGTAGTAAGTGGCTGTATCATCAGTTTGCAGACTGTTCAGTTTTAAGAAAACTTGGCTCTTGGAGGTGTCCCTGCTGATGATCAGTCGGGATTTGAGAGCTGAACCTGTGCCTCCACCACTCCATATTATTCCCATCCACTCCAGACCCTTTCCTGGAGGCTGGCGAACCCAGTGTACACTATAATCAGTTAGTGAGAACCCAGAGACAGTGCAGGTCAGGGACAGGGTCTGTGAGGGCTGCACCAGGCCAGGTCCTGACTCCTTCAGCTGCACCTGGGACAGGACACCTGGGGACAAGCAATGTCAACATTAGTCATACATCTGCTAGCTGACATGTCTGAGTCCCTCTTCTGAAACCCTGAACACTTACAGCTTGGAAAGGTCAGCAGGCAGAGGAGCAGCACCAGGACAGCCATGCTCTGATGGAGGCTCTAATGAGAAGAGGATGGCGCTCCTCAGCTAGGCCTGGGCTTTCAGCCTGAGCCTGAGGGCTGCTTTGCATTGGGGGAGGTTCCTGAGAGGATAAAAAGAAGCACTGGGCAAGGTTTCCAGTTTTCCCTCCTAGTGACAGAAGTTTGTCTTGTGATTTTTAGACCACCTGGAGAGGAAAATAAGGAGCATTTTTTCTGGTACTGTTTGGAGTTCAAATTATAGATAAACAGGAAGTTGTAGGATTCATACTGTGCAGGCCTAGGAAGAAAAACATGGGAATGTTTACAGGAATTGAACCCATCCCTGCCATGCAAAACACATAACTGTAGAGAGTGATGACAAAGAGGGCTTGGAGAAGAGTCATGCAATCCTGGGTCAGTGGCAATTAGTGTTTTGGATTATATCTTAGGGGAGATTCTCTGGGAGTTAAATATGCAGAGTCATTATACTGGTCTCCTTAGTTTGTTGGACAACTGGAATGCCCAGTTTTGTTGGAATTTGGGTAGTTCTGAACAAATACTAGCAGCAGGAAAAGAAATGAATGATATTAGATAGTACATTTAGAGATTTCCCAATGGTGAGGTGTACTGAGTAACTGTAAAGGTGTTCCCTGATCTTCCCTAGCCTATGGGACACTTGGATGGTCCCTGATAGATGTCTGACAATTACCTTTCTCATATCTGTGAAAACCTAATTAAATTAAAACACAGAGATGATTTTAAAGATAGTAGGACATAAATTGTGGCTATAGAGTACTGATTCTTCCACCTTTAAGAAACAGGCAGGCTGAAGAGAGAACCTGGAGGAAAACCATCCATGTGAATGGAAACAGTGAAACCTGGAGAGTCTGATTCCATCTGAAAAAAAATTGAATCAACCTCCGTTTTAGGGGAAACAGTCAGTATCCCACGAGCAATGGGCGACCTCATTTAGAAGCCATGGGCAGTTCCAGTACGCATGCCATAATATAGCTCAAACAAATAGATGGAGTATTTATACTGGCTTGGGGGGCAATGAATGCTTTATTATCTGACAGTATATTTAATGTTTCATAACTATTTACTGACCTGGAAACCCATTAAAAGGATATATATTAATATATGGAAATTATTATATACCTACTCCAGTAGCTATTTTTGTTGTCATTTTGATTACAACCTAAAAATGGAGAGAACACTTGTTAGGGACCTCTGCTTAACTTTAATTCGGAATACATACTTCTTACCTGTATATTTGAAGTAAGAAGACACACCTATAATCTACATTTTAATGGAGATCTCATTTGCACCATGTTTTCTGCTGGAAACTTATATAAGAACGTGGAAATAGGAAGCGTTTTATCTGTATTGCTTGTTCATCTTCCTTTCTTATTGAATCCAGAACAACCAGCCCAGGGATTACCTCACACATAATGCACTAAGATCTATCATCTCAATCACTATTTAAGAAAGTATCTCACTGGTTGTCCCAACAACCTGATCGTATGGAGGCATTTTGTCAATTGAGGCTTCCACCCTCTCATGACTCTAGTTTGTGTCAAGTTGATTTTGAAACTGTCAGGGGCCCAATTAGCCCCCATAGTTTTTTATTGGATTATACTAATATATTTCCACTATTCTCATGCACAAATCCAGCCTGACAACACATAAGAGAAGGACCATAGGCAAGTGATAGCTAGAAGCACAATTGACTGAGGGTGTCCTAAGAGTTCAGAGTGCAGGCCTCCACAGAGACTCCATCACTGAGAGATAGGAGAGTAGTAGGATCAGGAAACGGAATTGCAAAATTCTATTTCAAATGAAAACATCACTTTCCGTGTCTACTCTACAGAACTGAGATAGTAGGGTGACATGTTCTGGAAGTGTCATGTGTTGCTGTGCTCCAAACCATTTTCAAATATGAGAGAACCACGGTCTCATTACAAGAACAGGAACCCCTTTCTGTCCATCCTTATAACATTTATTTTTCTTCTTTCTTTTAGCAAATGGATTTCATGTGATTGGTTATAGCCAGCATAGAATTTTGGATTTAATTTCAATTTACTGGAGAATAGAGATGATGGCTTTATGTAAACTATTCTGCCCACATACTTTGGCCATGATTAATGAGACTTATCAGAGACTGGGGGTAGAAGGATGTCCACCAATGAAGACATCACCTCTCAGTTCTGTGTTTTCTGATCCCTGTGTTATCTTGTGAACCTACATCTCAGGCAAGTGATGAAAATGAGTTTTTCTTGAGAAGAGAGATAAGACTGATCTCCTTGAGAGACAATGTCCTTACCTATAATAGTGAATACTGCTGACTTAAGTAAAATAATAATTATTTTAAATTAGGGATGTGTTTTTGAAAATATTAACATTTGAATCTACTAAGTATAGCTATGTTACAGAAGTTCTCTTCTTTTGACTACCTCCTAGCACTATATTAGCAATGTTTATAAAATATTTTAGTTTTAATTACATGTATATGTGTTAGTAGGAAGAGTGAGGGCTCATGGAATCCAAATTTATGCTGGGTTTTCTGTATTGTGATTATGAGGTGCTCATTGTGGGAATCAGGTACTTAAGTTTGATCCCCTCAGTGAACAGTTTGTTCTCTGTACCATGGTTCTGTTTCTATAGCACCTGGAGTAACAATGATAACATTTCTTCTAATTTTTGCTGCATCTCTGTTACAATGGGCTAAATACCACATTAATCTGTCTGAATCTGAATAATGACAACCAGGTACCATCTTATCAAGTGGAAGACAGAAATTGATCTGAGGTGAAGTGAAATCAGTGTGGCCTGATCAGTGGCTTGGACAGTGTAGAATGAGAAGACTAGTCAGCTAAAAGGAAGGATTATTTCAATAATTATATGTATGAATGTTGGCCTCAGTTAATAATAGCATAGTATGTTCTTCATATATGGAGGGCAGAGCTTATGAGTTGGCCCTCAGAATGATAACTGTGTCCTCATTAAATTGTGGACATGTTTGTAAGTTTCATGTTAGAGAAAATGAGTACATTTAATCTTAAAGATCAATTAAGTAAAAGGTAGAAATATTACTAAAACTGCAGCCATGAGAGAAAAACATCCATTGGGAAGTCTCCCTGCCTGTCTTTACTTATGCAATGATCCTCTGACTTTTCTTGATAAATATCAACTCTAGTTTGTTCTTATTTTACACTGTTAGATTATAGAACCACTTAAACATTTTACTAGTGTGTGAACAAACAAGAAGTTTAATAGAATATTACCCTGGATAAAGTTCTAGAGAATTTCCATGGCTGGAAGAAGTGTCCCTCTCTTTAACACAAAAACATGTGTTCATACAGCATAGTCCAGAATTTTCTAGATTCTGAAGTGAGCCTAGGAATTCCTGGTTGGTTTTCACTGCCCCCTGATGGTCCTGAACATCCCTGTAGGGAGGTTTTTGTGCAGGTTCACACTGGATGTACCTCACTGTGTCTTTGGCACAGTAGTACATGGCTGTGTCTTCAGTGAAGACTGTTCATTTTTAAGAAAACTTGGCTCTTGGAGGTATCCCTGCTGATGGTCAGTCGAGATCTGAAAGCTGAATTATAATCTGTGCCGCCATCACCTCATATTACTCCCATCTATTCCAGACCCTTTCCTGGAGGCTGGCGAACCCAGTGTACACTATAGCTGGTTAATGAGAACCCAGAGACAGTGCATGTGATGGACAGGGTCTGTGAGGGCTGCACCAGGCCAGGTCCTGACTCCTTCAGCTGCACCTGGGACAGGACACCTAGGGACAAGCAACATCACCATTAGTAATACATCTGCTAGCTGACATGTCTGAGTCCCTCTTCTGAAACCCTGAAGCACTTACAGCTTGGAAAGGTCACCAGGCAGAGGAGCAGCACCAGGACAACCATGCTCTGATGGAGGCTCTAATGAGAGGAGGATGGGGCTCCTCAGCTAGGCCTGGCCTTTCATCCTGAGCCTGAGGGCTGCTTTGCATTTGGGGTAGGTCCTTGAGAGGATAAAAGAAGCACTCAACAGATTTCCAATTTTCCCTCCAAAGGAGAGAAATATGTCTTGTGCTCTTTAGAGCACGTGGAGTGGAAAATAAGGAACATTGTTCTAGTACTGTCTGGAGCACAACTTAGAGATAAACAAGATGTTATAGGATTCACCCTGTGCAAGACTAGGAAGAAAAACATGGGGATGGTTACAGTAAATGAGCCCACATTCATGAAGTTCAGACAGAACATTGTCCCATGTCCTGTGTGCATTTTAGAACTCTGCATATTCCAGAAAAGTATTTAGGATGGAATTGGGCTCTTGGTGATCAGAAATCCTTCTTGAGGAGCTATTTAACATTATTCTCATGTTGTCTGTGGAACCAGTTCTATTGTAGCCTCATTTGGAGTACAGATTGCAAGGAAGCCCATCCCAGACATTTAGTTCAATTGATCTCACGTATTTATCTAAAAGAAGACTGAAGACTATGATTCGGATCTAACCTCACTAGGCTCAGACTATGCTCCTGGCCACTTAGGGACATGGTACTTGGGGACTAGGTTATGTATGTCTCGATTTCTGTCAGTCTTCATTTCTCTATGCATTTTTCTCTATTTCTCCTCTGAGCTTATAGCACATGAAAACCCAAATTCATAAATATGATTATTGCATTGGAGTGGCGTGGGAGGCAAACTGTTCATAACACTTGAAAATAAGCAGTAACATGCTGCTAGTCTTGAGTTTTGTTAACTGAAATACAAAATAAGTCAGAGTAGTCCACTTTATGGAATAAAGTGTAGGTAAAGGCAGGCATGAATATGGGGGACCTGTGCCTTGAGGTGTTGACCACTATATAGGAGAGATATTGTAGAGCTTTGCTCCATGACTTAGCAATGTAAACCCCAAGGAAGAGAAGTAAAGGGCTCGATCCAAACTGCTCTATCAGGTCTCAGAGACTGTCAGTCTGGGACTTTTACTCACAGGTGGAGTCCTCGGGTTTTTGGTTTCTTGGTTTTTTATTTTCATTATAAATATTTTTATTAATTACCTTATACACTCCACATTTTATTCCCCACCCTACCAACCCCTGTCCACCCTCTTACTCTTCCCATTCCATACCTTCTCCCCTCCCAGTCTCCACAAGGATGTTCCTACCCCCTACTCCATATGACCTCTAATCTCCTTGAGGCCTCCAGTCTCTTGAGGGTTAGGTGCATCATTTCTGAATGATCACAGACTGGGCAGTCCTCTATTGTATGTATGCTAGGGGGCCTCATATCAGCTTGTATATGCTGCCTGTTTGGTGGTCCAATGTTTGAGAGATCCCGGGGGTCCAGATTTATTGAGACCTCTGGTCCTTCTACAGGGTTTCCCTCAGCTTCATTCAGCCTTCCCTAATTCAACAGCAGGGATCAGCTGCTTCTGTCTATTTGTTGGGTGCCCATATCTGCTTCTGACTCTTTCACATTCTTGTTGTGTCTTCTGGAGTGCTGTCATGCTAGGTTCCTTTTTGTGAGTGCTCCATAGCCTCAGTAATAGTATCAGGTCTTAGGACCTCCTTTGTGCTGAATCCTTATGCATAATCTTTTTCTTTTGAATGACAGTGATAGAGACAGGTCTTAACTTTAGTGAGACAGCCATCCTGTATAAGTGGTGAAGGAATTAGTGTCAGTCCATTTACTCAAACTTGGGCTATTTATTTATTTATTTATTTATTTATTTTTTGAAATTTTGTTTTCAAGATAGAATTTCTCTGTGTAGTCCTAGCTGTCTTGGCTCTCTACCTGTCCTGGAACTTGCACTGTAGTGCGTCAAGGGTCATGTATTAGGATCAAACAGTCTGAGAAGCCATGGGATCTGCCCCAATGGTTAGTACAAACAAGAATACTAGGAAACAATCTGAAGCTCTTAGAAAAACACTCTCAATAGTTAAGCTATGGTTTTATTAATGTCAAGGAACAAGAACATTGGCAGCAGTAGCTGATAGGAGTCCTTGGTTAAAGCTGGACTGGTGATTAAGTTAATGATATTTTTATACCCATTTTAGCCCTCAGCATTCTAATATGATCCGGTCATTATTGAGCAGTATATGTGAATTCTTTGGATTTAATTAGAAATAGTTCTTTTTACATAAAAATTTAAATTTGTAATATTATTATGATTTTTGTAAGATTTATTTAAAGATAAACAATAAAATAATAGATCCTTTCTTTGTAACTGTGAAATGCTGACTGTTAGTAAGAAAAACTGATTGAAAAAAATTACCTTGCTTGCATACACTATGTGAATCTAAAATGTTGCTTTGCAATGAGTATACATGGGTTCTTAGGTTAATTTGTGTTCCTTACCTATCCTAGATAATAATGTTTTATATAAATGTATTGGAAAATATAATGTCTTTATTTTGCAGGTGGGAGTAAAGGAGGGAGAAGTGAAAGGAAGGAAAGAGTGAGACAGATATAGACAGAGACAGAGAGAAGAAAAAAGTGTAGAAAGGGAAAGGGGAGAGAGGCAGACACAGAGACAGAGAGACAGAGAGACAGAGTAGAGAGACAGACAGAGAGTATAAAGGAGGGTGGGTGAGAGTAAAGGAGGGAGGGAGAAAGTAAGTGATGGAGGGAGAAGAGAGAGGTGGAGGGAGAAAGGGAGAGATGGAGGGAGAATAAAGAGAGATGGAGGTAGAATAGAGAGAGAAAAATGGAAAGAGTGAAGAGAGAGAGAGAGAGAGAGAGAGAGAAGGAGGAGGAGGAGGAGGAGGAGGAGGAGGAGGAGGAGGAGGAGGAGGAGGAGGAGGAGGAGGAGGAACAGGAGGAGGAGAAGTATGTTAGAAGAGTCACAGTACCTTAGATGGTCCATAGTACTCAGGGTTAGGTGGAGGTGTCAAGGAAACAATAAGGTAGTGAGGTCAGTATATAAGGCTCAGAGACAACTGAGGGTAGGTGGGACTTATCTTTCAAGTTGGAGCAGTGTAGTGCCCATGGAGGCCAAGTTTATCCTGAGGTTTCTGGAATTATGCATGGTTATGAGGTGCACATTGTAGGCATCAGGAACATAACATGTTTCTCCTCCAAGAACAGTTTGTTTTCTTAACCAGTGCACTGGTTCTTTGACACCTGATATAACAATGAAAATATTCCTTCTCACTTTTTTGCTTCAGCTCTCTATACAATGGACTAAACGTCACATTAATCTGTGTGAATCTGTAGCACTCTTTTATGATGACAACCAGGCACCATCATATCTAGTAGAGCACAAAAAAGCCAATCGGAGGTAAAGTGAATTCAGGGCAGGCTGATCATAGTCTGGACAGTGTAGAATTAGAAGACTAGTCAGTTAGATGGGAAGGATTATTTCAATAATAATATGTATGGGTGTTGTACACAGTTAATATTCTTCATGTATGGAGAGCAGATCTTATGAATTAGCACTCAGAATGATAACTGTGTCATCATTAAATTGGAGATCTGTGTTTGAAAACTTCATGTTAGATACTCTTATTACAATTGATTTCAAACATCTTTTAAGTTGACAGTGGACATGTTACTGAAACTGCAGTCATGAGAGAAATAATCTCTTACCAGGTTTCCCTGGCTGTCCTCACCCACACAATGTTTCACTGAGTTTTCCTGATTAATGCCATTTCAAAACCTCTCTTCTCATTAAACACTGTTACATTATAGAACTATTTAAAATTCTTATAGTGTGTGCACAACCCAAAAGTTTTTGACACTAAATAGCAAACTCTAGAGAATTACCAGGGCTAGAAGAATAGTCCACATTTCTAACTGTACAGAGCCATATTGGGGTGTCATGCCACATGGTAGGAACTTGACATTAGCCCAAGGATAATTCCTGGCTTTGGGAAGGAATCTGACCTTAGGGCATAATAGGGTAGTAGGTTACAAGCAGGAATTTTTATCCTAGGGTGGAGAAGCTCAGAGTGAAGGTTAAGTTCTTTGTTCCTCCAGGTCTACAAATTCCTGAATTAAGCAGTTGACCCACCCAGCTGTCTGAAATATAGAGCCAAGGACTGCCAGAAGACTTTCCCTGAACTCAGCCTGGAGTCTGGGGTGGGGATGTGGGAAAGGATTTGCCCAAACTGTCAATTAAAGTTGGGGCCTCCTTCTTTTTGCCCCTTCCCCATCTATCCCTCAGCTTCTGTGCAAGCAACTCAGTTTGTAGTAGCTTCAGGGAGCTACAGAATACAACATCTAACAAAGTATTTGATCATACAGCCTAAGCCAGAACTCCTAGATTCTGAAATGATCTTTGAAAGTCTTTGTTGGTAGTTACTGTCCCCTGTTGGTCCTGAGCATCACTGTAGAGAGGTTGTAATGCAGGTTCACACTGAACTTTCCTCAATGTTTCCTGTGTCATCAGTTTGCAGACTGTTCAGTTTTAAGAAAACTTGGCTCTTGGAAGTGTCCCTACTGATGCTCAATCTGGATTTGAGAGCTGAATTATAATGAGTCTCCATTCTACCATATTACTCCCATCCACTCAAGAGGCTGGCAAACCCAGTGTATGTCATAGCTGGCTTACGAGAACCCAGAGACAATGCAGGTGATGGACGGGGTCTGTGAGGGCTGCACCAGGCCAGGTCCTGACTCCTTCAGTTGCTCCTAAGACCGGACAGACACCTGGGGACAAGGAATATCACCATTAGTCATCTCCTAGCTGACATGTCTGAGTCCCTCTTCTGAAACCCTGAAACACTTATAGCTTGGAAATGTCACCAGGCAGAGGAGCAGCACCAGGACAGCCATGCTCTGATGGAGGCTCTATGAGAAGAGGATGGGCTCCTCAGCTTTGCCGGGGTTTTCATTCTGAGCCTGAGGACTGCTTTGCATTGGGGGAGGTTCCTGAGAGGATAAAAGGAAGCACAGGGCAAGGCTTCCAGTTTTCTGTTCTGTTGATAGACATTTGCATTGTGTTTTTTAGAACACCTGGAGAGGAAAATAAGGAACACTTTTCTGGTACTATCTGGAATTCAATTTATAGCTAAACAGGAAGTTGTAGGATTGTACAGGGCCAGGAAGAAAAATGTGGGAATATTAACAGTAAATCAACTCACATTCAGATAGAATGGTGTCCCATGTCCTATGTGCTTTTTTTTTTTCAATAACTCCATATATTTGAGAATTGGACTCTTGAGTTTAGATATCCTGCTTAAGGAACTAATTAAAATTATTCTCAGGGTGTCTGGAGAATCAGTTCTATTTTTATCTCATTTGGAAAATTGATTGCAAGGAAGCCCATCCCAGACATTTACTGCAATTGATCTTATACATTTATCTAAAAAAAACAAAGAATCTGATTCATATCTCATCTCAGTAGGCTCAGACTGTTCTCAGGGACACATAGGGACATGGAGCTGGGGACTAGGTTATGTAAGTCTTGGTTTCTGTCAGTCTTTATTTATCTATGTAGTTTTTTCTTTCTCTCCCCTAGTTTATAGCACATAAAAACACAAATTCCTAAATATGATTATTGCATTGGTGAGCGATGGGATGTCTTGTGTTCATAGCATTTGAGAGCAAGCAGTAACATGCTGGTAGTCTAGAGTTTTGTTAAAATAAGCTGGAATACTCTTTGTTATGGTAAGAAGTGTAGTAGAGGTCAGGCATGAATATGGGGAACTTGTTCCTTGAGGTGCTGAGCACCATAGAGAATAGATATTTTAGAGCTTTCCCCCATGCCTTGGTAATATAAACCCCAGGGAAGAGAAGTAAGGGGCTGGATCCAAACCGTTCAGTCAGACCTCAGAGACTGTGGGTCTGTTACTTGCAATTGGAGTCCTCAGCTTTTAGGTTTCTTGTTTTGTTGTGCACAAACTTCTGAATGACAGAGATGGAGACAGGTCTTAACATTAGGGAGACAGCCATCCTGTGCAAGTTGTGCTAAGTTCACTTACTCAGATTTGGGTTTTATTTATTTATTTATTTATTTATTTATTTATTTATTTATTTATTGATGTATTGGAATTTTTGTTTTCAAGACAGTGTTTCTCTCTGAAGTCCTAGCTTTCCTGGTTTTCTGCCTGTCCTGGAACTTGCTCTGTATCCCCTCAAGGGCCATGCACTAGAAACAACAGACTACTTTAGAGCTCATGCTAAGTGTTCTGATGGTTAGCACAGACAAGAATCTTAGGAAACAATTCCTGAAAACATAGTCTTCATAGTTAAGCTACAGATTTTTAAAGGTCAAATAACAGGAACATTAGCAGCACTAGCTGATATGACTCTTTTGTTGAAGCTGGGGTTGTAATTAAGATAAGCAATTTCTTGTACACATTTTAGAGAGATTGTTTCATGAAATTCTCACAAACCACTCCAGTTGTTAGAGGGCCCACATGAAGACTAAGCTGAACACTGCAACAAATGTGTAGGGGGTCTAGGTCCAGTTTCTACATGCTCCCTGGGTGGTGGCCTAAGTTCTGTGAATTCCCATGGTTCCAGATTAGTTGACTCAGTGTTCTTAACACCTGCAATCTGCTCCATACTATTAATCTGCTCACATTTCCACAACACCAATTGGCTCTACCTGATATTTGACTGTGGGTCTTTGCATCTACCTCCATCTGTTGCTGGTTGAAGCCTCCCAGGAAACAGTTATGTTAGCTTCCTCTCTGCAAGTATAGAAGAGTATCATTAATAGTGTCAGGGTGAATCTCTCACATGTCATGGGTCTCAAGGTGGGTAATCATTGGATGGCTGTTACCTCAATTTCTGCTCCACCTTTATCCCCGCACATCATGTAGGCAAGACAAAGTTTGAGTTGAAGCTTTTGGAGATGGATTGATTTCTCCCTCCTACCTCTGGAAGTTTTGCCTGGCTATAGGAGGTGGCCACTTCAGGCTCTGTATCCCTGTCAGGTAGGAATCTAAGCTAGGGTCACACCCATAGACTCCCTACAAAGTTTTCTTCTCAGAATACTTTTTTACTCCCTATCTAATTTTCTCTTATGGATCTATACACATTTCTTGTATGTATCCACCATTCCCCTATGATCTGAAGTACTTATCTTTGTGACATGACTTTAAAATCTACATCTATTAATACAATCCCGATCTTTTTCTAATATATAAGCCTTGAGGTTTCGCCAAAGTATACAGTGACTTTTTGGTAAATTTTATACTGTGTTAGCCATAATCCCCTCCGCCTAGGGTAGAGCACACAGACCAGAGTGAAGTTTATTGTTCCTCCAGATCTACAAATACATTTTTGTATAATTGCAATTTGGTTTATTTAATGTATGATTTTCTTTTTCTTGTTTTAAGCAGATAGCATGCTTTTTGTTCAGTTTGTACAGTTTCTCCAGAACTCACAGGATCTTATGGTGTTCTGGACTCTTGATATTCCATTATCACAGGTGACGCAATTTGAAGGCCATATGAGCAGCAACATATTAGTTAGGTTCTAGGTATCATGATGCTTTAATTGAACACACATCATCTATTGCCTTACATAACCTCCTTCAATATATTCTATGCACAGAATCCCCAACTGCCACTGATAAAGACTCACAGATTCTTCTTGACTCCTGAAGAATCCCAAGATATAATCTGAGTACATTTGAGCTTAGAATAAAGAACCTCTGTACAGATTTTGTCATAGGAATTACACATCACAATTGCTGAAAGAACAGTGTAAATAAGACCCCATAGAATGGATCTTCCAGTTTTATATATATATATAATCAAGTTGATAAATTCTCTAGATCCCTCGTCCTGGGGAAAATCCATGAACATAAAAGTCATAATTAACTAGAAAGCAAGGAACGACCCGCTCTCCAATGAGTTTGTTAGGAGTTGCCTGCAGCTAAATGAAGCCCAGTGGGTGTCACTGGCTCCATTGTCCTCACAGTCTTGATGTTGCAGTCTCACACATTTTAGTCCCAGCCATGTCTGTATGATATTTTCATAGCTCACAGATCTCACAAAATTTCTTTAGGGTGACCTATAACCTGTGACCATATCTAAGTCTGTCCTTGGTATGATGTGTGAGGTGCACGTATTGTGCGAACAGGGTGGAGAGAGTGAAGGCCATGTGGATCATTTGCTCACCAGCTCTGCCCAAGTTCTTTCCTGGCTATAATTGATTCTCATTCAGTGCCTTAAGCAGGGATTCTAATTGAGTTTCTTCACTGTGTCCAGTGTTCCTAACTCTTCAGGATCCTTTGCTTCTAGATCTGACACTGTTCTCCAAACTGAATTAATTTTTCCATGTGTGGTGATCTGCATGTTGTTGCTTTCTGGGTGCATTCCACTTTTAATTTTTACCTATAATATGACTGTGGAGATACATGTGAGTTTAAAGTTATTTCTATGCAGATATGTATGACCTTTGATTTCCATGGACCCAAAAAGATCTGGGTGTTACATCCAAGTAGAAATCTCATCTCTGGAAAGAGTTAGCATGATCACTAGTAATATGATCACTAGGGTTCACACGCCAAATACTCTAACCAACTGGTAAGGTAATGTCATTAAGTAAGCATGTCAGAACTTATGAGCAAATATTATGAGTTAGCACTCAGAATGGTAACTCATCATTTAGTTGTAGACAAGTGTTTGAAAATTTCATTTGAGGCAGAATGAACAGCACTTAAATAAACTGTAGAAATGTTGCTAAAACAGCAGTCTAGGGAGAAAATTGAACTATTACCAATCTCTCTAGCTGTCATCACCCACAAAATATTCCAATGAAATTTCTTTTTTTATAATAGCTTCTAGTTTTTATTCGATATATTTTTTATTTACATTTCAAATGATTTCTCCCCTTCTGGCCCCCCACTCCCTGAAAGTCACATAAGCCCCCTTCCCTTCCCCTGTTCTCTCACCCACCCCTTCCCACTTCCCTGTTCTGGTTTTGCCTTATATTGCTACACTGAGTGTTTCCAGAACCAGGGGCCACTCCTCCATTGTTCTTGTACCTCCTTTGATGTGTGGATTATGTTTTGGGTATTCCATTTGTTCAGGCTAATATCCACTTATTAGTGAGTGCATACCATGATTCATCTTTTGAGTCTGGGTTACCTCACTTAGCATGATGTTCTCCAGCTCCATCCATTTGCCTAAGAATTTCATGAATTCATTGTTTCTAAAGGCTGAATAGTACGCCATTGTGTATATATACCGCATTTTTTGCATCCATTCTTCTGTTGAGGGATACCTGGGTTCTTTCCAGCTTCGGGTTATTATAAATAGGGCTTCTATGAACATAGTGGAGCATATATCCTTACTACATGTTGGGGAATCCTCTGGGTATATGCCCAGGAGTGGTATAGCACGATCTTTGGGAAGTGAGGTGCCCAGATTTCTGAGGAACTGCCAAACTGATTTCCAGAGTGGTTGTAGCAATTTGCAACCCCACCAGCCTTGGAGGAGTGTTCCTCTTTCTTCACATCCTTGCCAACACCTGCTGTCTCCTGAGTTTTTAATCTTAGCCATTCTGACTGGTGTAAGGTTAAACCTCAGAGTTATTTTGATTTGCATTTCCCTGATGACTAATGAAGTTGAGCATTTTTTTAAAGATGCTTCTTACCATCCGAAGTTCATCAGGTGAGAATTCTTTGTTTAACTCTGTACCCCATTTTTTTAATAGAGTTATTTGGTTTTCTGGGGTCTAACTTCTTGAGTTCTTTGTATATATTGGATATTAGCCCTCTATCTGATGTAAAGTTGGTGAAGATCTTTTCCCAATTTGTTGGTTGCTGATTTGTCCTTTTGATGGTGTCCTTTGCTTTACAGAATCTTTGTAATTTTATGAGGTCCCGTTTGACAATTCTTGATCTTAGAGCATAAGCTATGGGTGTTCTGTTCAGGAACTTTCCCCCTGTACCTATGTCCCCAAGGGTCTTCCCCAGTTTCTTTTCTATTAGCTTCAGAGTGTGTGGCTTTATGTGGAGGTCCTTGATCCATTTGGAGTTGAGCTTAGTACAAGGAGACAAGAATGGATCAATTCACATTCTTCTGCCTTCTGACCTCCAGTTGAACCAGAACCATTAGTTGAAAAAGCTATCTTTTTTCCATTGCATGTTTTCAGCCCCTTTGTCGAGGATCAAGTGGCCATAGGTGTGTGGGTTCATTTCTGGATCTTCAATCCTATTCCATTGATATGCCTGCCTGTCACTGTACCAATGCCATGCAGTTTTAAACACTATTGCTCTGTAGTATTGCTTGAGGTCAGGGATACTGATTCCCCCAGAATTTCTTTTGTTGTTGGGAATAGTTTTAGCTATCCTGGGTTTTTTGTTATTCCAGATGAATTTGAAAATTTCTCTAACTTTATGAAGAATTGAGTTAGGATTTTGATGGGTATTGCAGTGAATCTGTATATTGCTTTTGGCAAAATGGCCATTTTAAGTATATTAATCCTGCCGATTCATGAACATGGGAGGTTTTTCAATTTTTGAGGTCTTCTTCTATTTCCTTCTTCAGAGTCTTGATATTCTTGTCATACAGATCTTTCACATATTTCACCCCAAGGTACTTTATACTGTTTGTGGCTATTGTGAAGGGTGTCATTTCCCCAATTTCTTTCTCAGCCTGCTTATCCTTTGAGTATAGGAAGGCTACTGATTTGCTTGAGTTGACTTTATAACCTGCCACTTTGCTGAAGCTGTTTATCAGCTGTAAGGGTTTTCTAGTGGAGTTTTTTGGGTCACTTAGACTATCATATCATCTTCGAATAGTGATTATTTGACTTCTTCCTTTCCAAATTGTATCCCTTTGACCTCCTTATGTTGTCTAATTGCCTGAGGTAGTACCTCAAGTACAATATTAAAAAGATAAGGAGAAAGGGGGCAGCCCTGTCTAGTCCCTGATTTTAGTGGCATTGCTTCAAGTTTCTCTCCATTCAGTTTGATGCTGGCTACCAGTTTAATGTATATTGCTTTTACTATGTTTAGTTATGGGCCTTGAATTCCTGTCCTTTCCAAGACTTTAAGCATGAAAGGATGCTGAATTTTGTCAAATGCTTTTTCAGCTTCCAATGAAATGACCATGTTTTTTTTTTCTTTGAATTTGTTTATGTAGTGGATTGCATTGATGGATTTCCGTGTATTGAACCAACCCTGCATCCCTGGAATAAAGCCTACTTGATCATGGTGGATGATCGTTTTTATGTGTTCATGGATTGGGTTGGCAAGAATTTTATTGAGTACTTTTGCATCGATGTTTAGAAGGGAAATTGGTTTGAAGTTTTCTTTCTTTGTTGGATCTTTGTGTGGTTTTGGTATCAGCGTAATTGTGGCTACGTAGAAGGAATTGGGTAGTGTTCCCTCTGTTTCTATTATGTGGAATAGTTTGAAGAGTATTGGTGTTAGGTCTTCTTTGAAGGTCTGGTAGAATTCTGCACTGAAGCCATCTGGTCCTGTGCTTTTTTTGGTTGGAAGGCTTTCTATGACCCCCTTCTATTTCTTTAGGGGTTATGGGACTGTTTAGATGATCTATTTGGTCCTGATTTATTTTTGTTATTTGGTATCTGTCTAGGAAATTGTCCATTTCCTCCAGATTCTCCAGTTGTGTTGAGTATAGGCTTTTGTAGTCGGATCTGAAGATTTTTTGAATTTCCTCAGTTTCTGTTGTTATATCCCCCTTTTCATTTCTAATTTTGTTAATTTGGATACTTTCTCTGTGCCCTTTGTTCTGTTTGGCTAAGGGTTTATCTATCTTGTTGATTTTCTCAAAGAACCAGCTCCTGGATTTGTTTATTCTTTGTATTGTTCTCTTTCCACTTGACTGATTTCAGCCCTGAGTTTGATGATTTCCTGTCTTATACTCCTCCTGGGTGAATTGGCTTTTTTCTGTTCCAGGCCTTTCAGGTGTGTTGTTAAGCTGCTCGGATATGCTCTCGCCATTTTCTTTTTGGAGGCACTCAGAGCTAGGTGTTTTCCTCTTAGCACTGCTTTCATTGTGGCCCAAAGATTTGGGTATGTTGTGCCTTCCTTTTCATTAATTTTTAAAAACTCTCTGATTTCTTTCTTTAGTTCTTCTTTGGCCAAGGTGTCACTGAGTAGAGTATTGTTCAGCCTCCATGTGTATGTGGGCTTTCTTTTGTTTTTGTTGCTATTGAAGACCATTCTTACTCCATAGTGATCTGATAGGAGGCATGGGATCAGTTTGATCTTCTTATATTTGTTGAGGTCTGTCTTGTGACCAATTATATGGTCGATTTTGGAGAAGGTACCATGAGGTGGTGAGAAAAATGTATATTCTTTTGTTTTAGTGTGAAATGTTCTATAAATATCAGTCAAGTCCAATTGGTCCAAAGCTTCAGTTAGTTTTATTGTGTCCCTGTTTAGTTTCTGTTTTCCTGATTGATCCATTGATGGGAGTGGAGTGTTGAAGTCACCCACAATCATTGTGTTAGGTGCAATGTGTGCTTTGAGCTTTAGTAAAGTTTCTTTTACAAATGAGGGTGCCCTTGCACTTGGCCCATAGATGTTCAGAATTGAAAGTTCTTCTTGGTGGATTTTTCCTTTGACCAGCAAGAAGTGTCCTTCTGTATCTCTTTTGATGACTTTAGGCTGAAAGTCAATTTTCTCTGATATTAGAATGGCTACTCAGGCTCGTTTCCTGAGACTATTGGCTTGTAAAATTGTCTTCCAGCCTTTTACTCTAAGGTAGTTTTTGTCTTTGACATTGAGATGTGTTTCCTGTATGCAGCAAAATGTAGGGTCCTGTTTCCTTATCCAGCCTATTAGTCTATGTCTTTTATTGGGGAGTTGAGTCCATTGACATTAAGAGATATTAAGGAATAGTGATTATTACTTCCTGTCATTTTCAATGTTATTTTTATATTTGAGTGGTTATCTTCTTTTGGGTTTGATGAAAGAAGGTAATTATCTTGCTTTTTCCAGGGTGTCATTTCCCTCCTTGTATTGGAGTTTTCCTCTTTTTATTCTTTGTAGGGCTGGGTTTGTGAAAAGATACTGTGTAAATTTGGTTTTGTCATGGAATATCTTGGTTTCTCCATCTATGGTGATTGAGAGTTTTGCTGGGTATAGTAGTCTTGGCTGACATTTGTGTTCTCTTAGAGTCTGCATGAGATCTGCCCAGGATCTTCTAGCTTTCATGGTCTCTGGTGAGAAATCTGGTGTAATTCTGATAGGTCTTCCTTTATATGTTACTTGGCCTTTTTCCTCTTGCTGCCTTTAATATTCTTTCTTTGTTTAGTACATTTGGGGTTTTGATTATTATGTGACAAGAGGTATTTCTGTACAGATCCAGTCTGTTTGGAGTTCTGTAGGCTTCTTGTATATTCATGGGCATCACTCTCTTTAGGTTAGGGAAGTTTTCTTCCATAATTTAGTTGAAGATATTTGCTGGCCCTTTCAGCTGTACATCTTCACTCTCATCTATACCTATAATTCTTAGGTTTGGTCTTCTCATTGTGTCCTGGATTTCCTGGATGTTCTGGGATACAAGCTTGTTGCATTTTCTTTGACTGTTGAGTCAATGGTTTCTATGGTATCTTCAGCATCTGAGATTCTTTCTTCCATCTCTTGTATTCTGTTGTTGCTATTTGCATCTATGTCCCCTGATTTCTTCTCAAGGTTTTCTATCTCCAAAGTTGTCTCCCTTTTTGATTTCTTAGTTATTTCTACTTCTGATTTTAGATCCTGGATGGTTTTGCTTAGCTCCTTCACTTGCTTGTTTGTGTTTTCCTGTAATTCTTTAAGAGATTTTTGTGTTTCCTCTTTCATGACTTTTGCTGTTTGACTCACTTTCTCCTGCATTTCTTTAAGTGTGTGTGTGTGTGTGTGTGTGTGTGTGTGTGTTTGTTTCTTCTTTATTGGCTTCTATTTCTTCAGCCTTATTCTCCTGAATTTCTTTAAGTGATTTTTTTTGTGTTTCCATTTTACGGGTTTCTAGCTTATTCATGTTCCTCTGTATTTCTTTAAGAGATTCATTTTTGTCCTTTTTGTGTTCTTCTAGCAGCACCATTAACAGTGATTTTAAATCCAAATCTTGTTTTTCTGGTGTGTTTGTGTAACCAGGACTTGCTGATGTTGGAGAGTTTGGTTCAGACGCTGCCATATTGCCGAGATTTCTGTTATTAGTAGAGTTCCTGCATTTGCCCTTCTCCCTCTTGGTATTTCTGGTGTTAGTTGGTCTTGTCTCTGGCTGGTGTTTGTGCCTCCTGTGAGGCTGTAGGGCTATTTCTGCAACACTGGATGGCTGGGTTTCCCTGTTACAGATTGCTGATGTTTTGTCCTCCTCTTGGGTGCCCTTGGAGCCCTAGTGTGCCTTGCCCCAGATTGTCTGTGTGAACCAGGCGGTGCCCATTTGCTCTTTCAGGGAGTGCCCATGGTATATGCTACGGAACCTTTGCTGAGTGCTGGTCACTCTGCTGGGCAGCAGATCTTCAAACCGGGTTGGTGAGTCTGCTAGGCTAACAACCTCCTGGCCTGGTTGGCACACAGATGGCCCACCGAGCAGCTCAGGGCCTGGGGGGCAGGCCAATGCCTGTTGGGCTTAGACCCCTGCGATGTTGGTCTCAGGTTATATATATGTACCTCAGTCTGTCTGATTTCTCTGGTGCCCGAGATACAAGATGGGGAAGACTCTCTCGTAACTGACTGGCTGGAGGCAGAGTTCTGATGTGATGTGCTCAGCTCTTGGGTGCAGGCAGACCCCTGGTGGTTTGCACCCCCAGAGATCTAAAGCTTGTGGTGACACAGTACCTAGTGACGCTCTTCTCCTCCGGCAGCAGCAAATATGGCTGCAGGGATTCTCTCCTTCTGCTGGTCTCCAGGCAGGACACAGGTCCCACGGCCAGAGGTCTGGCAGATGAATTGCCTATGTTCTCAGTTCTTGGGTGCAGGCAGTCCCCTGGCAGTTTGCACTCCCAGAGATCTAAAGCTGATATAACTGTTTGGTTGAAGTGAAGCTGGTGATTAAGGTAATGGTTTTCTTATACCCATTTCAGCCCTCGACTCCCTAATGTAGTTTAATAAAATTATTAATGAGTAAATGTGACTTCTGTAGATTTAGAGGAGAAATTACTAGTTGTTTTTATACAGAAAGCCCTCATACACACGGAAGCTGAACAACTCTCTACTCAGTGATTATTTGGTCAGGGAATAAATAAAGAAAGAAATTAAATACTTTTTAGAATATAACAAAATTGACAGCACAACATACCAAACCTTATGGGAAACAATGAAAGCAGTGCTAAGATGAAAACTCATAGCTCTGATTGCCTCTATAAATAAATTGGTGAGAGACTACACTAGCTACTTAACATTGCACCTGGGTTGGAGAGGTGGTTCAGTGGTTAAGAGAACTGACTGCTCTTTTGAAAGTCCTGAGTTCAAGTCCAAACAACATCATGGTGGCTCACAACCATCCATAATGAGACCTGATGCCTTCATTTGGTGTGTCTGAAAACAGCTATGGTGAACTTAGATATAATTATAAATAAATCTTTAGGCCAGAGCAATCAGAACTGGAGTGTGCAGGGTGAACTGGAGTGAGCAAAACTCCTGAATTCAAATTCCCAACGTCGTCATGATGGTTTACAACCATCATGCAGCTTCAGTGTATATCTCTAGAACAAAAAGAAGCAAATATACCCAAGAGGAGTAGATGGTAGGAAATAATCAAACCCAGGGTTCAAATGCAAGTAGAAACAGAGAAATATGCAAAGAATCAACAACGACATGAACTGGTTCTTTGAGAAAATAAACTACTAGATAAACCCCCAGCCAGACTAACCATAGGGCATAGAGACTGTATCCAACTTAACAAAATCTGAAATGAAATGTGAGACATAACAACAAAAACTGAAGAACTTAAAAAATTCAGCAGATTCTACTACAAAAGCCCATGCTCAACAGAACTGGAAAATCTAGATTAAATGAATGATTTTCTAGTTAAATACCAGGTAGCAAAAATAAATCAGGATCAGATAAACCATCTAAATAGTGCCATATCCTATGAAGAAATTTAAACAGTCATTAAAAAGAATTCCAACCCCAAAAGCCCAGGACCAGATGACTTTAGTGCAGAAGTTTTATCAGATCTTCAAAAGAAGTGTTAACACCAATACTTCTCAAACTAATCCAGGAAATAGAAACAGAACACTACCCCTTTCCTTCTATGAAGCTACAGTTACACTGATGTATAAACCACACCAAGACCTAACAAAGGAAAAGAATTTTAGACAAAATTCCCTCAGTAATATTGATGAAAATGTACTCAATGAACTTATCACAAACTGAATCCAAGAACACATCAAAATGACCATTCAGCATGATCAAGTAGGCTTCATCCTAGCGATGAAGAGATGGTTTAATATATGGGAATCTATCAATGTAATTCACTATAGAAACAAACTCAAAGGAAAAAATAAACACATGGCCAATTCATTAGAGGCTGAAAAATCTTTGATGAAATAAAAGTCTTGGAGAGATCAGGAATTCAAGGTTCATACTGAAACATAATAAAAGAAACATAGAGCAAATTAATCATCGACATCACACTAAGTGGAAGGTACTTGAGAAAAGCCTACCAAAATCAGCGTCAAGGAAAGGCTTTCCACTCATCACATATTTATTCAATATAGTACTTGAAGTTCTAGCCAGAGAACTTGGGCAAGAAAAGGAGACCAAAGTGATTCAATTTGGAAATGAGGATGTGAAGACTATTTGTAGATGATCATATACATAAGTGACCCAGAAAATTCCATAAGAGAACTCCTACAGGTGATAAACAACTTCAGCAAAGTGCCAGGATTAAAATTAATTCAAACAAATCAATAGCTTTTCTCTACTCAAAGGGCAATCTGGCTGAGAAATAAATTAGTGAAATGGCATGCTTCACAATAGTCATAAAAAAAAATCTTGGCGTGACTCTAACCAAGCAAGTGAAAGATCTGAATGACAAGAACTTCAAGTCTCTGAAGAAAGAAATCTAAGAACTCTTAGATTGCCTGTGCTCATGTATCAACAGGAGTAATATGTTAAAAATGGCCATTTTTTTTCCAAAAGCAATTTACAAATTCAATGCAAACCCCATCACAATTTCAACTCAATTCTTCACAGAGATTTAAAGAGCAATTCTCAAATTCAACTGGAATAACAACAACAACAACAACAACAACAACAACAACAACAACAACAATAAATCAGGACAGTGAAAACTGTTCTAAAGAATAATAGAAATTCTGGGAGAATCACCATCCATGACCTCAAGGTGTATACAGTGCAATACTAATAAAAAGGGTATGGTAGTGGTACAGAGACAGGCAAATAGACCAATGGGATTGAATTGAAGACCCAGAAATTAACCCACACATCTATGGTCAATTGATGTTTGACCAAAGCCAAAACCACCCAGTGGAAAAAAGACAGCATTTTCAACAAATGATGCTGTTTTAAATGGTGGTCTGCATATTGAAGAATGCAAATGGATCCCTTTATATCTCTTTGTAGAAAATTCACAATTCCAAGTGGATAAAGGACCTCCACAGAAAACCAGATACACTGAATTTAACAGAAGAGAAAGTGGGAAAGAGTCACAAACACATCTGAACAGGGGAAATTTTCCTGAACAGAACACCAATGGCTCACGCTCTTAGATAACCAATTGACAAATGGGACCTCATAAAGCTTGCATAAGTCAAAGGACACTGTCAGTAGGACAAAACAGCAACACAAAGTATTTATAAACCCTATATCTGATAGATGGCTGATATTGAAAGTATACAAAGAACACATGATATTACAGTCCAGAGAACCAAATAATCGTATTAAAAATGAAGTTCAGAGCTAAACAAATAATTCTCAACAGAGGAATTCTAATGGCTCAAGAACACTTAAAGAAATGTTCAACATCCTTTGTCATGAACTTGAGATCCCACCTCTCACCAGTCAGAATGGCTAAGATCAAAAACTCTGGTGAAAGTAGATGCTGGTGAGGATGTGGACAAAGAAGAACACTCCTCCATTTCTGGTGGGATTGAAATCTGGTACAACCACTCTGGAAATAAGTTTGGCGGTTCTTCTGAAATTTGGAAATATTTCTACCTGAGGACTCAGCTATACCTCTATTGAGCATATACCAGATGTCACTCAACAGAGGAATGGATGCAGAAAATGTAAGACTTCATGTAATTCACAGACAAATGGATGAAATTAGAAAATAGCATCCTGAGTGCTGTAACCCAGTCACAAAAGAACACACATGGTATGTATTCACTGATAAATGGATATTAGCTTAAAAGCTCAGAATACCCTTGATACAACTCACAAGCCATATGAAACCTAAGAAAAAGGAAGACCAAATTGTGGATGCTACAGTCATACTCAGAAGGGGGAAAATAATCTCAGGAGAAAATACATGGACAAAGAATGGAAGAGTCTAAAGAAAAGACCATCCAGAGAATTCCCCATTTAGGGACCCATCCCAACTGCAGACACCAAACCCAGACTTTATTGCTGATTCTGATAAATGCTTACTGCTTGCAGCCTGATATTTATGTCTCCTCAGAGGTTCTGCCAGAACCTGACCAATACAGATGAGGATGCACATGGCCACCTATTGGACTCAATGCAGGGGCCACAATGGAGGAGTTAGGAGAAATCTGAAGGAGCTGAAGGCTTTGCAACCCCATAGGAAGAACAACAATATCAACCATCCAGAACCCCACACACAGCTTCGAGGGATTAAACCACCAACCAAAGTATACATATGGATACAGCTGCATATGTAGCAGAGGGTCGCTTTATCTGGCATCAGTGGGAAGGGAGCCCATTGGTCCCAGCATAGGGAAATGCTAGGGTGCTGAGGCAGAAGTGGATGGTTGGGAGGGGGAATACCCTCATAGAGGCTGGGTGATTTGGAATAAAGATGGGAGTTAGTGGAGGGGAAACTGGGAACAGGATAACATTTCAAATGTAAATAAATAAAACAAATACAACGATTTTATAAGACTAATATTAAGATAAGCAGTAAAATAATAGATTCTTTCTCTGTAAAGGCAAATTGCTCTCTGCCAATTTGAAAACACTTTTGTAAAATTTACCTCGCTTGCTCACACTTTGCAAATCTAAAAATTTGCTTCGTTATGAAAATACATGCATTCTTCAGTTAATTTGTTTTCTTTCCCTGTACTACATAATATGTTTTCAATCAAATGTGTTGAAGAAAATAGTGTCCTTGCATAGTCATTAAGTAAATGAAATACACAATGTAATCATTTTGTAATTATGGAGTATTTTTCTGGTCTATATACATCAAGGGAGAAAAAATAATGTTGTTGGAGCTTAGCTTCATCTATCAAATCTGCATGAGAATAAATATGTGTAGGGTTGTTGCAACCAACTCATTAGGGTTTGCCCATCCATCATACATGTTAAATATGCATGCATACTTAAAATTGTTGGAGCCTACATGTTGAAATTTTGCTCCATCAAATTTGTAATAGTATATAGTTCTCTCTCTCTCTCTCTCTCTCTCTCTCTCTCTCTCTCTCTCTCTCTCTGTGTGTGTGTGTGTGTGTGTTTGTGTGTCTCTGTCTGTTTGTCTGTCTATCTATATGTTAAATGGTTGGAAGTCTACTTGATGATGCTCTGGTCCTTCCATTTATTATATCTGTCTGCCTTTCTGCCTGCCTGTCCATCTGTCTGTCTGTCTGTGTATATATGAAATTGTTTGACCTGATTTAATTTACCCACTATTTTTGTGAATGAGTGTATAAAGTTTTCTTTCCTTTTCTTTCTAGCTCTCTTCGAAAGAGTTTAAAGAGCTCAGAATTTCTGACAGTTCACAGAGAGTTCCAGCCCCAGATAATTAAGATTTTTTTTCATCAGCACTGCTAGTGTTGATGGCATAAACTGCCTGCCACTGTTAGCAAAGGCCCTGTCATTTGCTATCTGAACCAACCCGTGTCTACCCTGGTAATCTGATCCCTGTCAGCTGATATGAAGAAGGATCCCATTTGCTGACTCCACACTCACTGTCCTCCTTCATTCATTTTATTTAGTTGAAGATGGCTTTGACAGTAGACCAGGCTTCTAACTAACAGAGATACATTTTCTTCTGCCTGGAAAATACTGTGGTTACAAGGTGGGTACTGCTGACTGGCTTATTCATGTGTTTGTGTGATTGGTTACTACAGAGTCTGTTTGTGTCTGCATTCTGTACTCTTTGTCTCCATGGTTTTCTCTTTTCCATGAAACCCTCACTAGGAAAAAGTCATCTGCAAAAGGCATGAGATCATGGCAAAGCCACACACTATTTGTACACATATTTTTCATGGAGGGAGATCCTTATTCTTGAGTGTTTTGCCAGTCATTTGCTTGCTTAAGTGTAGTAGGCACATGGACACTCACTTAATGAGTCATGTTGAAATGACAATACCATCCTCATCACTTGTGCAGACAATTTTTTTCAATATAGTAGGAAATAGGGTCATTAGGGAACAAGAAGCATCACTTGGTAAAACTGCATCCATCGGATTGGTCTGCCAGCAAGACTGTGGCATGTTTTCCTGATTAGTGATTGATGAGTGATGACCCAGGTCTGCTATGAATGAGCATGGGTTCCTGGTTTGTGTCCAAGAGCTGAACTACCACAGAGAGCCAGCTGATAAGGAGAGTCCTTTATGGTTTTTGATTTAGTTCTCACCCGCAGATTCCTGCCTTGATTTCACATCATGAATGACTATGTGGTTTAGGATGAAATAAACCCATTTCTTTCCACATTGTTTTTAGGCATAGTATTGATCACATCAATAGATAACATACCAGGACTACATAAAATGCTTCTGCTTAGAGTATGGATGTGGGGAAGTTTACAGTGTGCACAACTATCACCACAACAGCACACAAACAGTCTCATTTACTGTCATATTCCACACATCCAACACATACTGTCACAAGTATAGCTTCATTATCATAGCAATTACTTCCAGTAAATGTGAGTTAACAAAACAAACATTTTAGAAGTCAAAGCAGTTGCCCATTGAAGGTTTGAACATTTATCAATTTACAGAGTACAAACTTTTGTTTCACTGCAATATGTTTCACATTCATTGGCCTGATGTCATAGCTTTTGGGACCCTTAGTGGGTGTTGGATTTTGTTATAAAAAGAACAGGCAAGAAATTTTCTTACATTTTTTTTTTTTCGATTGCGGCCAGGTGATAGAATTTTTTCTTTAAACATTTAGTGTTAACATCAAGCTTTTCATGAATATATTAGTCTCCTAATAAATTCACTTTTGAATGCCCTTATTATTACAATTGTTGGTTACAATTGTTGCAAGTAGATCAGTAGCCCATTTCTTGGGCTTCTGCTATGAGACTGAGTATGCATGATATATAATGGATAATTTCAATTTCTGATTGACTGTTGCAGCTGTAAAACTGACAATTTTAATTCTGAATTATAAGAAGTAAATTCAGACTGGACAGTGATGATGCATTTCTCTAATTACAGCCCTTGGTAGGCAGAGGCATACAGATTTCTGAGTGCAAGGCCAGCCTGATATACAGAGTGAGTTCCTGGACAATTGGAGCTATATGGAGAAATCCTCTTTTGACAAGAAGAAGAAGAAGAAGAAGAAGAAGAAGAAGAAGAAGAAGAAGAAGAAGAAGAAGAAGAAGAAGAAGAAGAAGAAGAAGAAGAGGAGGAGGAGGAGGAGGAGGAGGAGGAGGAGGAGGAGGAGGAGGAGGAGGAGGAGGAGGAGGAGGAGAAAGAAAGAAAGAAAGAAAGAAAGAAAGAAAGAAAGAAATTCAGCAATTTCTGCATCTAGTACTCTTCATATTGAGAGCCTGTAATAATATTAAGACATTCCAAAAATGTAATAATACCAAAAGAATTGTGTACAGATCTGATTTTTGAACTGATATGTATTATCTTTGAATTATTTTGCTCCTTTTTTCTGATGTGTAGCTTGCCATTCCCAAATTATTTGTGTCAGTATAGAATGTAGGTATTTCATGGATTTGCATTTCTTTGAAATTTAATGTGAGAATCCAAATAGTTCTTTTTATAAAGGGAAGATGCTTGCTTTTTGAATATTTGCTGTCAATTTCTTCCAAATGGTTGTTACAAGTTGTTTGCTAAACTTCATAGATTATGCATAATGACATAACTTCTTTTGATTACTGTTTGTAGACCAAAACAGGTAATAGAATTTCTCCTTTCTAATTTTTAGAAAGAGCCTGAAACTGCTACAGAATTCTTTGTGCATCATTAAACTTTTTCTGGAAAGTATCTGCTTCAGAATTGGCCAAAAAGATATCATCCATGTAATCAAACATAATGGGTTGAGGAAATTGCCCTTTGATTATTTCTAGTGGTTGCTGCCCAAAATATTGAGTTGAAGTTGGACAGTTTTACATGCCCCATGGAAAAATTTTCCACAGATAACTTTTGACAGGTTAAGCATTTTTATATATAGGTATTGTGAAAGCCAACCTATCCTACTATTCTATATCTTCACCTATCCTGCTCATGAAAATGGAATGAAAAAAAACAATCTTTTAAATCAATTACTATTATAGGTTATAAGGTGTTCTTTGGGTAATAAACAAGGTAAAGGAATTCCAGGATACATAGGTATTGTGAAAGCCAACCTATCCTACTATTCTATATCTTCACCTATCCTGCTCATGAAAAGGGAATGAAAAAAAAACCAATCTTTTAAATCAATTACTATTATAGGTTATAAGGTGTTCTTTGGGTAATAAACAAGGTAAAGGAATTCCAGGATGCAAAGGGCCCGTTGGATGAATTTCTCTGACAACTGCTCTTAAATCTATTAACATTTTCCATTTGCCAGATTTCCTCATCATAACAAATAGAAAGGAGTTCCATAGGCTTTTAAACTATCCTGTATGTTGAGACTCCAACTGTTCTCCTGCCAGTTGTTCAAGTGGCTATAATTTATCCTTAGTTATGGGCTACTGATCTACTTGCATAGGCTTGATAACCAACAATTGTAAGGATCAGGGCATTGATATTTTGGCAGTGCCCTCCTAAGTCATCAGAGTACTGCCTTTAAGTAGTAACTCATACTTTACTGTATTCTTTCCCCTTCCTCTATTTCACTCTTCTTCCCTCCACCATGTTAATGAATGCCACAGCAGAAGAGCCTCCAGTACAAATGTTACTAATTCCTTTCAATCTTGAGGTATAAGCCTATTTTGCGTAAGTCAAGGTATCTTGATTTTTTATGCCTATATTGAGTGCATTTCGTATAAAACTATGATCTCTTTATAATGCCATATATATATATAATGCCATATATACATATATATAATTATAGGGTACCATTCTACCTTGTCAAAACCTTACTGTGCACCATTATCAGGAATATGCTGTATGAATAATGGGAAGGCTGACTACCATCTTGTAACTCCAGGATACCCATCCTCTAACTGTAACAGCACTCTTGGATTGAGATTAATACTTCCTTTCAAAGGATCCTCTTTCATTACGTTGTCCTTCTGCATTTTCTGCTTTTCTCACTCAAGTAACCCTCAGCACTATTTCTTTTTCTCTTTTCTCCTGTGAGAGACTCTCACCTTCTTGCACAGTCATTGGAGCCAATTCAACTCATTCTTTCTTTTCTTGTGTTCTTTGCTTCACAAGAACTTTGAACTCTAAGAAGCTGAATCGATGTCTTATTAGTACATTCCCAATAAAGAGAGGTGCTGACCTGTGGCTCTCTGGGACTTTATATTTAATCATTGTATCTGAATCTGTGAGCTCCAGTTTCACTCTGTGACACCTTTTCAAAAGGTAAAATAGCAATTCATTGCATTATACTCTGAATCAACTGGTGGCCTCCATGTGCATATGCAAACATACATATGTGACCACCCAGTCTCAGAGAGTAGCCTTGCCACTTGTCCAAACATTGCCTTTGCTCTGCATTGTACTCATGGTTTTAAGCTATTTAGAACTGTTTCATGGATGCCACAGAACATAGTTGAGCTGTGGTATTTATGTAACTCAAGAGCTGACCTCACTCTAGACTTGTTCCCTCTGCACTACTTCCCATCTGTGATTTATACTCTAGGGACTGCCATTTCCTTTCTAGTGCTGAGACTGCCTCATTCAAATCTATGAATATGAGACATGATATTTTTCTGTGCAAAATACCTATACTGGTATTTTCTTGTTTATTGGTTTTGGTTTTTGAAGTCAAGATATTTCATGTGTAGCCAAGCATTCTACCATGCAGCTATTTGTATATCTTTTCTATCTTTTAAATCTTTACCCTTTCCTACAGAAAATAATGTTTTGATGACTGACTGGTTTATCTAATCTTAAAATAAACGCTACCTGCCCATATGTTTTTCTTGATAACCAGCATTTATGGTACAGAAAATATAAAAATAAAATATCAAGGATCAGTGATCTGAGTGCCAGCCTAAAGAAGGTAGAAGTAGGGAGGAATATTAAGTAAGAACACACTCACATACACTTATAATGGGAGAAGGCATGAACAGGAATAAGAAAAGGAGGAAGAAAATTTGTATCTACTGGTTACTCTTCTTCTGAGTCTGGCCTATATTTCATTCTCAATTGTACTGTGACGATGACTCACAGAATATCCAGGAATCTCCTAATTTATTGCTCAACACCACATACATGAATGAAAGTATGAAATAATAAGATTGGGCTGCACAGATGATCAAGACTGTCTTTGCCACACATTGAAAATTGAAATGAGGAAGGCAGGAGCTGAAGTCCATTATCAGGCTCTGACCTTCTGAGACTCTCTTTGAATTTTAGGCAGGAAGTGGAGCTATGCTGTCTGCAGAGGCTTCCCCAGTTGTTTTGATACCTAATCTTGAAGAAAAACTCACTCCCACCTTCCCTCAGAACTTGATCCCTGAACTGGGCTATGCAATCATAGGATGCTATGGTAACCTAAATTTTGCAATGTAGACCATGTACATATTATGATAAAATATGCATCTCACAAGCAAATATAAATACCTCGATGTAGATGCACAGACATACACAGTAGACAAACTATAAAAAGACACACATACAAGAACAGATACACATATGCATATTAATATCCTGTGATATTCAAAATAGTTTTTCAGTATGTGTTACCTGTTCTACTTAAAATTAAGCATGTCATGATTATGTACAATGTATTGTGCTTATATTGGTTCATCTCCATTACCTTCTGTTTTCTTCCTCTCATTCCTGAAGACACGTCTATCCATTCCTAGTCTCATGTCTCTTCTGTTTTTCTTTCACTTTTTTTCTGATTTCCTTCATCCCTCCCTTCTTCTCTTATCTACTCACTCACACAGGAGATTGTGGTTTCATGGACTTTTGTGTGTGTCATTTTCTGAGAGGCAGCCACAGTATTTACTAATGTCATAGTAGAACCAACTTCCCATGGACAGCGTTCAGTGGGAGATGGTGAGATTCATTTTGTAATGACAGGATACACCTTGATGGGTTTCTTCCCAGAGAGCTGGTTCCTGCATCTTAGTGGAAAGGTAGAAGGGGAATATTGAGAGTGTGTTTGTGAGTGTGTAATGTGGAGACATGGAATGGGTGCAATTGGTATATAATGTGGATAAATAAAGTAATTAATGAAAAAGATTTATTTATTGTTCTTAATTATTTATTTATATTACAAATATTTCCTCCCACCACTGCCCCTCAAAGAGTTTTTCACCCAATTTCCACCTTTTCTTCTGAAAGGGTGTCTTCTTTGTATACCTGGACCCTGGGGCATTAGATCTGTACAGGATTAGGCACATCCTCTCATAATGAGGCTACAAAAGGCACCCCACTCCTACATAAGTTTCTGTGGTTTCAGACCAGGCAGTGTATTGTCTTTGTTTGGTGACTCAGCCTCTGGATTTTCCAGGAGTCCTGGTTAGTTGATAGTGTTGCTCTTCCTAAGGGCTTGCCTTAATTTCTGTTCCTTCAGTCCTTTCCCTAACTCTTCCAAATGGGTCTGTGAGCTCTGTCTATTCTTGGCTATATCTGCATCTATCTCAGATGACAAAAGGAGATCATGGGGTTGCAAATTGAAAAGGAAGAAATCAAGTTATTACTATTTACAGATGATATGATAGTATATATAAGCAAATCTCAAAATTCTACCAGAGAACTCCTACAACTGATAAACAACTTGGGCAAAGTGGCTGGATATAACATTAACTCAAATATTTACTTCTCCTTGGCTTGTTATGTATGAGCAGGCATTTATAGAAGACCTGCTATATGTGATATAAAAGGGCAGGTAAGGTAACCACCAAAAAAAAAAAAAAAACAATACTGGTGGGGTCTTATCACACTTGTTTTCAAGAAGTTGCACTGAGGTGTCATAATAACATAATGTGCATGGCATCAGCACATACTTGGGGGGAGAGAGGGAGAGAGAGAGAGAGAGAGAGAGAGAGAGAGAGAGAGAGAGAGAGAGAGAGAGAGAGAGAGAGAGAGAGAGACTGGTAAAAGAGGCACAGAGTACCTGAGGTGGTGCCAAGGAAATGATAAGTATTAGTGAGGTCATTTTATGAGGCTCCAAGACGCCTGAGGGTAGGTGGGACTTATCCTTCAAGTAGGAGCAGTGTAGTGCTCATGGAGGCCAAGATTATACTGGGTTTTCTGACATTACACGAGGATATGAGGTACACAGTGTGGGCATCACGATCATGGAATAGTTCTCCCCCAAGAACAGTTTGCTTTCTTAAATATTGAACTGGTTCTAAGGCACCTGATGTAACAATGATAACATTCCTTCGCACTTTTCACTGCAGCTCTGTTTACAGTGGAATAAATGTCACATTAATCTGTGTGACCCTGTAGGGAATATTTTCAATGACACCTACGCACCATAATATCAAGTGGACAACAAACAAACTGATCTGAGGTAAAGTGAATCAGGGCAGGATGATCATAGCTTGGACAGTATAGAATGAGAAGACCAGTCAGTTAGATGGGAAGTATTATTTCAATAATAATAATATGTATGTGTGTTGGCCACACTTATTAGCAGTATATTATGTTCTTAATGTATGAATATCAAATCTTATGAATTAACACTCAGAATGATATGTGTGTCATCATTAAATTGCAGACATGTGTTTGAAAGCTTCATGTTAGAGAAGATGAACACAACTGATTTCAAACATTATTTCAGTAAACAATAGACATGTTACTAAAACAGTAGTCATGTGAAAAACAATCTGTTACCAAATTTTCCTGGCTGTCCTCACCCACACAATGTTTCACTGAGATTTCTTGATAAATATCAGCTCAATAATTTGTTCTCATTAAATACTGTTATATTATAAAACCATTTAAAAACTTTTATAGTGTGTGCACAAACCAGAAGTTTTTAGCATATGACACTAAACAGTAGGTTCTAGAGAATTACAATGGCTAGAAGAATGAACAGTTCACATCTCCAACATTAAAACAGTTGCTCATACAGCATAGGCAAGAACTTCCTAGATTTAGCAACCATCCTGGAATGTCTTTCATAGTGGTTACTGACCCCTTCTGGTTGTGAGCATCACTGTAGAGAGTTTTTGTGCAAGTTCACACTGCACTTCCCTCACTGTGTCTCGGGCACATTAGTAAGTGACTGTGTCATCAGTTTGCAGACTGTTCATTTTTAAGATAACTTGGCTCTTTAAGGTGTCCCTGTGGATGCTCAGTTGGGAATTGAGAGATGAAATATAAGCTGTGCCTCCATTATTCCATATTACTCCCATCCACTCCAGACACTTTCCTGGAGGTTGGGGAACCCAGTTTACACCATAGTCAGTTAATGAGAACCCAGAGACAGTGCATGTGATGGACAGGGTCTGTGAGGGCTGCACCAGGTCAGATCCCGACTCCTTCAGCTGCACCTGGATCCAGACACCTGGGAACAAGCAACACCACAATTAGTCATACATCTCCCAGTTGACATGTCTGAGACCCTCTTCTGAAATGATGAATATTAACAGCTTGGAAAGGTCACCAGGCAGAGGAGCAGTACCAGGACGGCCATGCTCTGATGGAGGCTCTATGAGAAGAGTGTGAGTCTCCTCAGCTAGGCCTGGGCTTTCAGCTGGAGCCTGAGGGTTGCTTTGCATTGGGGGAGATTCTTGAGCTGATAAAAGGAAGCACGGACCAAGGTTTCCAGTTTTTCCTCCTTGTGAAAGAAATTTTCTTGTGATTTTTAGCTCACCTGGAGAGTAGCATAAGGAGTATTTTTCTGGTACTGACTGGAGTTCAAATTATAAATAAACAGGAAATTGTAGGATTCACAATGTGCAGGGCTAAGAAGAAAAACATGGGAATGTTTAAGGGAAATGAACCCACAGCTATGAAGTGTAGGCAGAATGGTGTCCCAAGTTCTATGTGTATTTTTTACAACTCTGTATATTCCAGAAGAATATTTAGCATGAATTGGGCTCTTATTGATCGGACATAAAGATTAAGTAAGTATTAGTATTATTCTCATGGTGTATGTAGAGACAGTTCTATTGTTATCTCACTTGGAAAACAGAATGCAAGGAAACCCAATCCAGATATTTAGTCCAACTGATCTCACATATTAATCTAAAAGAAGTCCCAAGAGTGTGAATTAGATCCCATCTCACTAGGCTCAGATGATTCTCCAGGATTTTCAGAAACATGGTAGATGGGGACTAGCTTATATAACTCTTTTTTTATTTTCAATATTTTTTGTTTACATTTCAAATGCTTTCCCCTTTCCCAGTTTTCCTTGCCCCATAACTCTGATAAGCTCTCTTCCCTCTTCCCATTCTCCAATCACCCTCCCATTTCTCTGTCCTGGTACTCCCCTACAATGCTGGATCAAGCCTTTCCAGGACCGGGGACCTCTCCTTCCTTCTTCTTGGGAATCATTTGATATGTTGATTGTTTCTTGTGTATGCAGAGATTCTGGGCTAATTAATATCCACTTATCAGTGACTACATTCCATGTGTATTCTTTTGTGATTGGGTTACCTCACTTAGGATGTTATTTTCCAGTTCCAACCATTTGCCTAAGAATTTCACGAATTCATTGTTTTTAATTGCTGAGTAGTATTCCATCATGTAAATATATCACAGTTTCTGTGTCCATTCCTCCATTGAGGAACATCTGGGTCCTTTCCAGCTTCTAGCTATTATAAATAAGGCTGCTATGAACATAGTGGATCATGTGTCCTTATTGCATGCTAGGGAATCCTCTGGGTATATTCCCAGGAGCGGTATAACAGGGTCCTCCGGAAATGTCATACCCAGTTTTCAGAGAAACTGCCAGACTGATTTCCAGAGTGGTTGTACCAGCTTGCAATCCCACCAGCAGTGGAGGAGTGTTCCTCTTTCTCCACATTCTAGCCAACAACTGCTATCTCCTGAGTTTTTAACCTTAACCATTCTGACTGGTGTGAGGTCAGAATGTTTTGATTTGAGTTGAACAGAGCTCTGGGTTGTTTTGATTTGCATTTCCCTAATGATTAATGATGTTGAACATTTCTTAAGGTGCTTCTCAGCTTTGTAAAATTCTTCAGGTGAAAATTCTTTATTTAGCTGTATACTCCATTTTTTTTAATAGGGTTATTTGGCTCTCTGGTGTTTACCTTCTTGAGTTCTTTGCATATATTGGATATTAGCCCTCTGTCAGAGACGTAGGGTTGGTGAAGATCTTTTCCCAATTTGTTGGTTGCTGTTTTGTCCTTTTGACAGCATCCTTTGCCTTACAGAAACTTTGTAATTTTATGAGGTCCCATTTGTCAATTCTTGATCTTAGAGCATAAGCTCTTGGTGTTCTGTTCAGGAACTTTTCCCCTGGGCCCATGTCCTCAAGGGTCTTCCACAGTTTCTTTTCTATTAGTTTCAGTGTGTCGGCTTGTATGTGGAGGACCTTGATCCACTTGGAGTTGAGCTTAGTACAAGGAGATAAGAATGGATGGATTTGCGTTCTTCTGCATGCTGACCCCCAGTTGAACCAGCACCATTTGTTGATTCAAGGTCCATACCTAAACATAGCAAAAGCAATATACAGGGAACCGGTAGCCAACATCAAACTAAATGGAGAGAAACTTGAAGCAATCCCACTAAAATCAGGGACTAGACAAGGCTTCCCTCTCTCTCCATATCTTTTTAATATAGTACTTGAGGCTCTAGCTAGAGCAATTTTAGACAACATAAGGAGGTCAAAGGGATACAAATTGGAAAGGAAGAAGTCAAACTATCACTATTTGCAAATGATATGATAGTATACTTAAGTGACCTAAAACACTCCACCAGAGAACTCCTACATTTGATAACTTCAGCAAAGTGGCTGGTTATAAAATCAACTTAAGCAAATCAGTAGCCTTCCTATACTCAAAGGATAAGCAGGCTGAGAAAGAAATTGGGGAAATGACAACCTTCACAATAGCCACAAACAATATAATGTATCTTGGTGTGACTCTAACCAAACAAGTGAAAGATCTGTATGGCAAGAACTTCAGGTCTCTGAAGAAGGAAATCGAAGAAGACCTCAGAAAATGGAAAAATCTTCCATGCTCGTGGATTGGCAGGATGCCCATCTTGCCAAAAGCAATATACAGATTTAATGCAATCCCCATCAAAACCCCAACTCAGTTCTTTATAGAGTTAGAAAGAGCAATTCTCAAATTCATCTGGAATAACAACAACAAAACAAACAAACAAACAAAACAAAACAAAACAGGATAGCTAAAACTATTCCCAACAGTAAAAGAACTTCTGGAGGAATCAGTATCCTGGACCTCAAGCAGTACTACAAAGCAATAGTGTTAAAAATTGCATGGTATTGGTACAGTGACAGGCAAACAGATCAATGGAATAGAATTGAAGACCCAGAAATGAACCCACACACCTATGGTCACTTGATCTTTGACAAAGGACCTAAAACCATCCTGTGAAAAATATGTAGCTTATACAATTCTTGATTTCTTTTAATTTTTATCTATCTAAATAGTTTTTTCTCTTCCCCCCTTAGCTTATAGCACATAAAACCCAAATTCCTAAATATGTTTATTGCATTGGTGACAAATGGGAGGTCACCTGTTCATATCCCTTCAGAATAAGCAGTAACATGCTTCTAGACTTCAGTGTTTTTAACTGAGATGCAAACTATTCTGGAGTATTCCGCATTTGGGCAAGATGTAGGGAAGGCAGGCAAGAATGTGGGGAACCTTTGCCCTCAGGTGTTGACAGCCATAGAGAACTGATATTTGTACAGCTTTTCTCCATTCATTGGAAATTTAAATCACAGGGATGAGAAGTAAAGGGATGGATCCAATCTGTGAAGTCAGACCTTAGAGATTGTGGTTCTGGGTCCATTGCTTGCAATTAGAGTCCTGAGCTTTTGGGTTTCTTGTTTTGTTGTGCATAATCTTTGTCTTCTGAATGACTGTGATGGAAACAGGTCTTAACATTAGGGAGACCACCATCCTGTGCAAGTTGTGATGGAATCATTTAAGTCACTTAGACTTGGGTATTTATTTTACTTTCTTTGTTTCTTTGTTTCTTTGTTTGTTTGTTTGTTTGTTTGTTTCTTTCTTTCTTTCTTTCTTTCTTTCTTTATTTATTTCTGTATTGGAATTTTTGTTTTCAAGGCAAGGTTTCTCTGTGTAGTCCTAACTATCCTGGATCTCTACCTGTCCTGGAACTTGGTCTGTAGACTGTCAAGGGACATGCATGGGGAACAATAAAATGCTTCAGAACTCATGGTATTTGAACCAATTTTTATCACATACACAAATCTTAGGAAACAATCTGAAAAAATCCTCTCTTAATAGTTAAGCCAATTGGTTTTTTAGGCCATTGAACAAGAACATTGGCAGCAGTAGCAGATATAACTTTTTTTGTTGTTGAAGCTGTGTTGATAATTAAGGTAATGATTTTCTTATATCCATTTTAGCCCTCAGCATCCTAATATGATTTAATAAAAATTATTGATGAGTAGATGTGAATTCATTGGATTTAAAGTAGAAATGACTGACTGATTTTATATAAATTTTTTAAGTTTGTGATTTCATTAAGATTTTTGAAAGATTATTTTTGAGATAAACAATTAAATAATTGATCCTTACTTTATAACTGTGAATTGCTGACTACCAGTAAGAAAACATGATTGAAAAAATTACTGTGCTTGCTCATCCTATGTGAATCTAAAATGTTGCTTTGTAATGAATATACATGTGTTCTTTGGTTAATTTACTTTCGTGACCTGTACTCCCTAATAATTTTTCATGCAAATGTATTAGAGAATATAGGGTCTTTTTATATTCATTTATTAAAAAAATACAATGTAATTTACATTGTACTTGGCGTATTTTGGTGGTATATGTAAGCCATGGGAGAAAAATAGTGATGTTGGAACTTAGCTCCACCTATCAAATCTGTGTGTATGTATATATGTGTAGGGTTGTAGGAACCAATTCAGCAAGTAGCATTTGCTGCATCCATAATATCCATATATGAATATACGTGTTTTTTTAATTTTTTTTTATTTGATATAATTTATTTACATTTCAAATGATTTCCCCTTTTCTAGCCCCCCCCCACTCCCCGAAAGTCCCGTAAGCCCCCTTCTCTTCCCCTGTCCTCCCTCCCACCCCTTCCCAGTTCCCCGTTCTGGTTTTGCCAAATACTGTTTCACTGAGTCTGTCCAGAACCAGGGACCACTCCTGCTTTCTTCTTGTATCTCATTTGATGTGTGGATTATGTTTTGGGTATTCCAGTTTTCTAGGTTAATAACCACTTATTAACTCAAGCAAATCAGTGGCCTTCCTATACTCAAAGGATAAGCAGGCTGAGAAAGAAATTAGGGAAATGACCCCCTTCACAATAGCCACAAACAGTATAAAGTATCTTGGGGTGACTCTTACCAAACATGTGAAAGATCTGTATGACAAGAACTTCAAGACTCTGAAGAAGGAAATGGAAGAAGACCTCAAAAAATGGGAAAACCTCCCATGCTCATGGATCGGTAGAATCAATATAGTTAAAATGGCCATTTTGCCTAAAGCACTATACAGATTCAATGCAATACCCATCAAAATCCCAACTCAATTCTTCACAGAGTTAGAAAGAGCAATTATCAAATTCATCTGGAACAACAAAAAACCCAGGATAGCTAAAACTATTCTCAGCAACAAAAGAAAATCTGGGGGAATCAGTATCCCTGACCTCAAGCAATACTACAGAGCAATAGTGTTAAAAACTGCATGGTATTGGTACAGTGACAGGCAGGAGGATCAATGGAACAGGATTGAAGATCCAGAAATGAACCCACACACCTATGGCCACTTGATCCTCGACAAAGAGGCTGAAAACATCCAATGGAAAAAAGATAGCCTTTTCAACAAATGGTGCTGGTTCAACTGGAGGTCAGCATGCAGAAGAATGCGAATTGATCCATCCTTGTCTCCTTGTACTAAGCTCAAATCCAAATGGATCAAGGACCTCCACATAAAGCCAGACACTCTGAAGCTAATAGAAAAGAAACTGGGGAAGACCCTTGAGGACATCGGTACAGGGAGAAAGTTTCTGAACAGAACACCAATAGCGTATGCTCTAAGAGCAAGAATTGACAAATGGGACCTCATAAGGTTACAGAGTTTCTGTAAGGCAAAGGACACCATCAAGAGGACAGATCGGCAACCAACAAATTGGGAAAAGATCTTCACCAATCCTACATCGGATAGAGGGCTATTATCCAATATATATAAAGAACTCAAGAAGTTAGACTCCAGAAAACCGAACAACCCTATTAAAAAATGGGGTACAGAGTTAAACAAAGAATTCTCACCTGAAGAACTTCGGATGGCGGAGAAGCATCTTAAAAAATGCTCAACTTCATTAGTCATTAGGGAAATGCAAATCAAAACAACCCTAAGATTTCATCTTACACCAGTCAGAATGGCTAAGATTAAAAATTCAGGAGACAGCAGGTGTTGGAGAGGGTGCGGAGAAAGAGGAACACTCCTCCACTGCTGGTGGGGTTGCAAATTGGTACAACCACTCTGGAAAGCAGTCTGGCGGTTCCTCCGAAAACTGGGCACCTCACTTCCAGAAGATCCTGCTATACCACTCCTGGGCATATACCCAGAGGATGAATATACACGTTTATTAAAATGTTGGACCCTTCTTTTTGAATCTTTGCTCAATTCCTTCAATTATATATATATATATATATATATATATATATATATATATATATATATCTGTCCAATTGTCTGTCTGTATGTATGCATGTTAAATGGTTGGAGCCTGCCTGTTGGTGCTCTGGTCCATCTATCTCTTATGCCTTTATTTCTAACTGTGTATATGTAAAGGTGTTGCACCTAAATTACTTTATACATTGTTTTTGTGAGGGAGGGTATAAATTCTCTTTCTTTCCTTTTCTTTGTAGAAGAAAAGGGATTAAAGAGTTCAGAATTTCTAACAAGTCACAACCAAGTACCAGCCCCTGATAATAATTAAGATTTGTTCCCATCAACACTGCTAGTACTGGCCCTGTAAACTGCCTGCCATTATTAGAGAGGGCCCTGTCAGTTACTATCTGAACTGAATTGTGTCAGCCCTAATAATGATCCCTGTCAGCTGTTATTAACAAGGACCCCAATTTCTGACTCCACACTTACTGTCTTACTTCATTCACACTGTTTTGTCGAAGCTGTCCTGTGACAGTAGACCAGGCCTTCGACTAATAGAGATGCAACTGCTTTCTGCCTGCCAAGTGCTGCAGTTAAAGTGCTCACCACCATCTGGCTTCAAGTATTTGTGTGTTTGGTTACTTGAGAGATAGTTTATGTCTATATTCTGTACTCTTTTGCTTTTTGATTGTCTCTTTTCCATGAAACTCTCTGTAAGGAAGCCACGAGGAAATGTCATTTGCAAAGGGAATGAGATCATGGTAAAGCACACACTATCTGTACATATATTATTTTTGGAGGTAGATCCTTATTCTTCAATGCTTTACCATTCATTTGCCTGCTTAAGTGTAATGGGTGCATGGTCACTCACTTAACCTGTTGTGTTGTAATGACAGTACCATCTTGTCCATTTGGGTGGACATTACATTTCTCTCAACATAATACAAGCTAGGTTCATTAGGGAACAAGGAGTCTCACTTGGTAAAGATGCTGCCATCAGATTGGTCTGCTGGCAAGACTGACACACATTTTCCTGATTAATGATTGAGGCCTGATGGCCCAGGCCTGGCTTGTATGAGCATGTGTTCCTGGTTTGCATACAAATGCATGCTGAACCAACACAATGACCCAGTTGATAAGCAGAGATCCTCTACGGTTTCTGATTCCATTCTCACCCACAGGTTCCTGCCTCAATTCCATATCATTATGCACTACATGGTTTACCATGAAATAAGTCCTTTTCCTCCCACATTGTTTTGAGCATGGTATTGATCACATCAATAGATAACATAACAGGACAAGATAAAATGCTTCTGCAGAGAGAATGGATGTGGGGAACTGACAGTCTGCCCAACTACCACCACAGTGACACACACAGTCTCCTTTACTTATACAGTCACACATCCCATACCCACAGTCACAAGTATAGTTCCATTACTACATGGCCATTACTTCCAGTAAATGCAAATGACAAAATTAGAGTTTTCAGATCTCAAAGAAATTGCTCATTGAAGCACTGAACATATATCAATGTGCAGTATACAAATTAGTTTTCCAAATACTGCAAAATGTAACATTGATCTGCTCAGTGTAATTTCGTTTGGGATGCTTAGAGTTACTTTCAGTGGGTGATGCATGTGGTTATACAAAGAACATATAGGACATTCTCTTGTAATTTTCTTGGCTTGTGGACAGGACATAGAAATTTTATTTCTAAACTTTAGTGTTAACATGGTGTTTTCATGCAAATTTGAGGCTTATAACATATTTGCTTTAATAGTTGGTCTATATCTTCATTCCTTGTGCTAATGGTCCTGGGAATCCTGCCTGAGACTGAGTATGCACCGTATGAATGCTCCTATTTCTGATTGCTGTTGCAGGTGTAAATCTGACATCTTAAATTCTGAACCATCAAAAGATAATTTAGCACTTTCTACATGCAGTATAATTCTTTACTCTGAGAGTTAGTTATTATATTACAACATTCAGAAATTTTAATAATACAAGAATTGTATACAGATATGATTTTTGAACTGAAGTGTTTTAACTTGTAGTTTGCTCATTTATTCTGACTTGTAGCCTACCATTCCCAACTTATTTGCATCAGTGTAGAATATAGGTTGGAGGGAGAGATGGAGAAGGGAGGAAGTGAGAGAGGGAGGGAGGGAGGAAGTGAGAGAGGGAGGGAGAGAGAGAGAGAGAGAGAGAGAGAGAGAGAGAGAGAGAGAGAGAGAGAGAGAGAATTGGAATTGGAATAGGAAAGGAGAAGGAATCCTCATATCAATTGGCGAATCCTCTTTTGAACCTGGTCTGCATTTCATACTCAGTTGTACTGTTAAGATGTCCCACAGTATATGCAGGAATCTCATTATTTTTCTTCAACACCACACTCATGAGTAACAATGTAAAAAAACAAGAGTGGGCTGTGCAGATGAGCAACACTGTCTTTGTCACACTCTGAAATGAGGAATGCAGGAGCTGAAGTGTCTTATCAGATTCTGGTGTTCCGAGAGTCACTTTGAAGATTATGTAGGAAGGGTAGCTGGGCTGTCTGCAAAGGCTTCCCAAAGAGATGTCCAACCCTGAAGGCAATCTCTCACTCCCAGCCTCCTTGGGCACTTGACCTCTGAACTGGGATATGTGGTCATAAGATGCTGTGGTAACCTCTGTCATGTAAACCATTTACCTTTTATAAGAAAATATGCATCTCTCAAACAAACAGAATCACCCACATTAGATACACAGACAGGCATGCATTGTATACAAACTACATGAAGACACACAGACAAGAATGGACTCCCATATGTACAATAACATTCTGGGTTATTCAAAAAGTTTTTAAGTCTCTGAATATATCCTACTTAAAATGAACAATATTGTGATTATTTGTAATGTAATATGTTTGTATTAGTGCATCCCCATTAAGTTCACTCTTTATTCCTCTTACTCAAGTTGACCCTTCTGGTCTCTCTTAGTCTCATGTCTCTCTTTCTTTCTTTCTTTCTTTCTTTCTTTCTTTCTTTCTTTCTTTCTTTCTTTCTTTCTTTCATTCTTTCTTTCTTTCTCTGTCTTTCTTTCTTTCCCTTCCTTCCTTCCTTCCTTCCTTCCTTCCTCCCTTTCTTTCTTTCTTTCTTTCTTTCTTTCTTTCTTTCTTTCTTTCTTTCTTTCTTTCTTTCTTTCTTTCTTTCTTTCTTTCTCTGTCTTTCTTTCTTTCCCTTCCTTCCTTCCTTCCTTCCTTCCTTCCTTCCTTCCTTCCTTCCTTTCTTTCTTTCTTTCTTTCTTTCTTTCTCTCCTTCTTTTTCTCTCTTTCTCTCTCTCTTTCTATCTCTTCCTTCCTTCTTTTCTTCCTTCCTTCCCTCTCTGTTTCTCTTGTCTAATCACCTAGAAAGGAGATTGCAGTTTTCTGCATATGATCTTGTGTGTGCAATTTTCTGAAAATATCCATGGTACTTGCTAATATCATAGTAGAATCAGCTCCCCATAGATAGAGCACAGGGACCCATTCTTTCCATCCCAAACACCTTTTTCTGTCGCGACCCCCCTCTTGACCAGCAAGAGATAACGCGACACCAGAGAGTTTTCTTCCCCAAGCAGTTTATTCGGGAATCTTGAACAAAGCTTCTTCTTCTTCCGGGGAGTGCCCACCAACCCTTTTTATGCTGTCCCAAGATCAAATCAGGTTAAGCCCCGTGGGACCTGCTGGTAGGCTGTCCCTATGCAGAAGGGGCAAGAAACAGCAGGCTTTCCAAATAAGGTGTTGTTCATCTCAGGGGCCTTCTGACAGCAAGGGGGCAGAAGGCGGAAACTTTAAGGTGCAGCACTTAGCAGTTTCCTACATTTTTCCATTATTAGATGTTTTTGAAAACCTCAATCATTCCATTTGTTATAAGGATATTTGACATATTGGGTTTGCTACCCATTCTTCAGTGATTATACGACATATTTGGCCAACATGCATTGGCTAAGATGAAGAAGCCCAATTAGAGACCAGAGGGCAGAAATATGTCTTCTTATGATGACCCCCAACTCCCAAAACCATGAACCATTCACCACAGAGTTCTCTGGCTTCTGTCCATTGGTTGCTTGTAAGTATCTGTATCTGTTTCAGTCAGCTGCTTGTTGGGCCTCTCGGAGGGCACTCATGCTAGGCTCCTGTCTGGAAGCAATATTGTCAGTAGTATTCTCAGTCCTGCTGGGTCCCAATTTGGTCCTGTCACTGTGCCTCCATTCCATCAGGCTCTTCTCCATTCTTTTTCCTGAAATTCTTTTAGAAAGGAACAATTCTGGTTCAGAGTTTATGACTGTGGAATGGCAAACCAATTCCTTCACTTGATGTCCTGCATTTGTAATGGAGGCCAACTCTAAAAGTTCCCTCTCCCCACTATAGGGCATTACATATATGAGGTCCCACTGTTTTGAGTCATGAGTGTCTCTCAACTCCCAGGTCTCTTGTATGTTCTAGAGGGTCCCCACACCTCCTACCTCTCATGGATGCCTATTTCCATTATTTCTTCTGGCGCTTGGGTCTTCAGTCCTGTTCTGCCCCCAATACATGATCATGTTCCTCTTTTCTCCTCACTGTCTTCTTTCCACACAGGTCCCTCTTTCCCTCTGCCTGACATGATTACAGTGGCACACACTCGTAGGATTTGGTGAAGGAGGCAGAAGCAGGAGGATCACATGTATGCTTTATTTATTTATTTATTTATTTATTTATGTATTTATTTATTCACTCATTCATTCATTTATTTATTCATTTTACATTTTCTGACTATCCTCACTCTACCATCACAAATTCTATACCCTATCCACCTTCTGCTCTGAGAGAGTGGGAGCACCTTGGTTATACCCAATCCTGACATATCAATTCTCTGCTGGACTGGGGATATCCTATCCCACTGAAGCCAGTCAGGGCAGTCTGGAAAACTGATATGAGACCCATTACTCAATTAATTTTATTTCTGTTTAATTTAATATTGCATAGTTTATTTTAATATTATGCTAATTAGACTTTCCTCTCTCATGAAACTCTGTAGATTGAAGTCACCAAGAGTTTTCCCCTTTACCAAGGGAAGGAGTTCATTTTGAAGGCACATATTATTTTCAGTTATCATCTATTTGAGAGGTAGATATTTATTTTTAAAATGTTTGTTCATGCATTAAATTTTGTAGACAGTCATTTAATAGTTCATTACTGTTAATGATAGTATTTTATTGCTTATATTTTTCGTTAAACAACTCATTTCTTTACTTTAATACTAATGAAAGCTTCCTATTCTTCCTCTCTTCCCAGTCCACCCTCTGATTTCAGGTCTTCCAGTCTCCTTCATTTCTCCTTGGAGATTAGGAGTCTTCCTATGGATATCAACTTGCCTATGCTTATCTTCATGTAGTACTACTAGGCTCATCTCCTATTGAGGTTAGGAAAGACACTCGAGTTAGAGTACAAGGACCCAATAGGAACATAGACAGACCCAGCACCTGTGGTTAGGGGGTCTCACATGAAAGCCAAGCCGCATATTGTTTCATATGTGTAGATATGATCTATATCTCTCTAGATCTATCCCATGCATGCACTCTGGTTGGTGGTTAAGTCTCTGTAAGTCCCTATGGGCTCAGGTTAGTTGATTCTGTAAGTTTTCTTGTGATGTCTTTGACTTTTCTGACTCCTGAGATTCTTCCTTCCTCTCTTGCAAAGAATTCGAAAATCTCTGTCTAATATTTAGATGTGAGTTTCTGTGTTGGTTTCCACACACTGCTGGGTGAAACATCTGAAATGACAGTTATGCCAGACTCCTCTCTGCAATTATAGAACATCATTAAGTTGTCCTAGTGAGAGAGACCTCAGAGCATGGCTCTCAATTTGGGTTATTCAATGGTTGGACATTCCATCAGATCCTACTACAACTTTATTTCTGAACATCCTGAATGTCAGACAAATTGTGGGCTTAATGGTTTGTGGTTGTGTTGGTGTCTCCTTCCTTCAACTGGAAGTTATGTCTTGTTACAGGAGGTAGCTGCTTCAGATTCCATATTCTCTGTTGTTGGGTATCTTAGCTAGGGTTAACCTTTATATTTCAGAGAAATTCCGTTGTCCCTGGTTTACAGCTTATCTCAGATATGCACACCTCTATTCCAGTTTTCTCTCCCATTTCTCTCTCCTCGTTGATCACTTGATGCCTCCTGTTACCCCCTATCTATACCCTCCAACATCCAGTTCAGTTTCTATACCAACTATAGATATTTTCTTATATATCCACCTTTCAATGAGATTCAATATCCTCCTATTGGACCTCTTTGTTGCTTAGCTCCTTTGGGTCTGTGAATTGTAGCATGTTTATCTACACAATCATGGAAACTACAAAATGAAGATCATCCTAAAAGGGATGAAGATATCATTAGAAACATGGTCTAATGAAGCAGAATTGACACAAAATTCTGCAAGGAATTAAACAGCTTAAAAGCCACACAAATTTTCAGTCTAATTAAAATAATCCCAGTTACTGTAATAACTATTTCTTCAAGAATCACACTAGAACAGCCAACAGAAATTTTGAAACATGTTAAAATTATTTGTCAGACAAATGCAAATGAAGTCATTCTTAGCTCTAATCTCTGTTCATGAAGAATGAAGTTTTCATGCATGGAGAAAAGCAATTGCTAATAAGCACATGGAGGAGAAATGCCTCTTAGACATTTCTGTAGGAATTTCAATAAGAGCCAGTGTTTTGGAAAACCTTCCTGAAGTTTCTTTCTTAAACTTACTTATGTACTGCATACACTCCAGCACTGTCCCTACTTCATCGGGTCTTCTGAATGAGAATGATCCTCAAAAGCTGAAATGTTTGAACACTTAACTCAAAGAAATCTTGTCATGTAGATATAGATCCCATATGTTTGTGTATCCAAAATTTATATTAGTAGCAATGACAAAAATATACATTTTTGTATAATTGAAATTCAGGTTATTTAATGTATGATTTACTTTCTTTTGATTTTAAGCCTATAGCATAATTTTGTTCAGTTTGTACAGTTTCTCCAGAATTCACAGGATCTTATGGTGTCCTGGACTCTGCTATTCCATCATCACAGGTGACACAATTTGAAGGCCATATGAGAAGGCAATATTAGTTTGTTTCTAGGTATCATCATGCTTTAATTAAACATACATCATCTACTGCCTTACATATCCATCTTCAATATATTCATTGCACAGGATCCCAAACTACCACTGACAAGCACTCACAGATTCTTCTTGAGTCCTGAAGAATCCCAAGATATAATTTGAGTACATCTGAGCTTCAAATAAAGAACCCCTGTACAGATTTTGTCATAGGGATTATACATTACAATTGCTGGAAGATCAGTGCAAACAAGACCCATAGAAAGGATCTTGGAGAAAAGAAGAAATTATATACAGTTGATAAATCTCTAGATCCCTTTGTCCAGATGAAATCCATGAGGAAAAACCTAAGGAATAAATATAAATCAAGAAAAGTAAAGACATGATACCTGCAGCTAACTGAAGCTCAGTGGGTGTCACTGGCTCCATTGTCCTCACAGTCTTGGTTCTGCAGCCTCACACATTTTAGTCCCAGTCCTATCTGTACAATTTCTTTAGAACTCACAGAACCATCAGGGTGACATGTGACCTGTGACTACATCTGGGTCAGTGCTATGTCTGATGTGTCAGGTGTCCACACAGTGTCCTAAACTGGAAACCTAACTGATTTTCTTCCCTGAGCCAAAGGTTCCCAAGTCTTCAGGGTCCTTTGCTTCTGGATCTTATAACTGTTCTCCAAACTCAATCAGTTTTGCTATAAATGATGATATGCATTTTTCCAACTTCTAGGTATATGCTACTTTTAATTTTTTATCTATAATATGACTGTGGAGGCTATCATCTCCATAGACATATTATAGATAAACTACATAGCTGTTAGGGTTAAATTTTTGTTACGTAGATACATTTGATAATTCAATTGTTTGTGTTAATATGCATGGACAGAAAAGGGTTGTATATGACAACAGAGTAGAGATCACATTTTTGGGAAAGGCTTTGCATGACCACTGGAAATATTAACACTGTGGTTCACTTGACAAACAGTCAAAGCAACTGGTAAGGTATTTCTCAGTGAGAGAAATATCTGAAAAATTCCATGTTGATTGGAAGAGTTAGGCATCTTGTCAACAAGTGCACATAAACACACACACACAGAGACACACCCACATACACTCATGCACACAAACACAAAGTTATACATCTGTGGATAAAGAAACCTGTAAAACACACAAAAATGAATTTCAAATTCAAATAAGAAATTTGAAAAGATATGTTGTCTTATCTAAGATTGCTATTCACTGTATGTCTGTATGTTTGCTGGTAATCCCTGATTATTATATTTAGAGGCAACCCAGACTGAAAGCACAAGTATGGAGCAGAGATTGAAGGAATAGCCAACCCATGATGGACCTCAACTGATACCCATTCCACGGGCAGTATTCAATTCATGACACTAATCATGATAATTGGCTGTGCTTGCAGACAGGGGCCTACTATGAGTGTACTCAGACAGGCTCCACACAGCAGATGACCAAAGGAGATGCAGATGGTCAGATCCAAGTATTAGAATTAGTTCAATGAGCCTTTAGGAAGAGCTCAGGAAATGATTAAGAGAACCTATGGGAATAGGGACTCCACAAACAAACAGACAAACGAAACAAAATCATAAAAAAAAGTCAATGGAGTCTACCAACCTGCATACTTGAGCCTACCAGAGACTGAAGCAGCAATTAAAGAGCACACATGGGCTGGAGCTAAGCCCCCTGTACATATGTAGCTGATGTGCAGCTGCTCACACAGGTACCTCATCAACTGAAGTGGGGGCTATCTCTGACTGTGGAGCCTGTTTCCCATCCTGGGCTATCTGGTCTGGACTCAGTGGGAGAAGATATACCTGGTCTTGCAGTGACAGTATATGCCAGGATGGGTTTCTACACAGAGCGCATGTTCCTGCTTTTTGGAATAAAGGGTGAGAGAATGGAAATGTTTGTGTGTGGGTGGTGTGGGTGGGGAAAGGGCATGGCTGCATTTGGGATGCAATAAATAAATGGATAAAATAAATGACTACAATAAATAAAGTGGATAAATAAATAAGTTAATAAAAAGATTTTTCTTTATATTAATTAATTATTTTATTTATTTATATCCCAAATACTGCCCCCCCTCACTCACTTCCCCTCAAAGATTTCTTCACCCATTTCCCCCTTTATTCTCTGAGTGGGTGTCTGCTTTGTATATACTGTGGACCCCGGGGCATTGCATCTGTACAAGGTTAGGCACATGCTCTCCAGATGAGACCAGACAGGGCTGCCCACTCTTATATAAGGTCCTGTGGTCTCCAATCAGGAAGTGTATGCTCATGATTTTGTTACTAATCCTCTGGGACTCCCAGGGGTCCAGGTTAGTTGATAGTGTTGCTCTTACTTTTAGTTCCCTTTACCATCCCTTTAGATCCTTCAGTCCTCCCTGTAACTATTCAGTAGGGGGTTTGAGACCTCTGTCAAATGCTTGGCTCTATCAGTATCAGTCTGAGATGACAAAAGGAGATAATGGGGATACAAATTGGAAAGGAAGAAGTCAAGTTATTTCTATTCATAGATGATGTGATAGTACACATAAGTGACCCCCCAAATTATACCAGAGAACTCCTACAGCTAATAAACTGCGTCAGAAAAGTGGCTGGATATAAAATTAACTCAAATAGTCACTTCTCACTGGCTATATCAGATAATGTGGGCTGGTAAGTATGAGCTGGCACTTAAAGGAGTCCCTGCTATATGTGATATAAATTGACAGGTAAAGGAAGCAATAAACCCTATGAAAAATGGGGCATAGAGCTAACCAAAGAATTCTAAACGGAGGAATAACAAAAGGCTGAGAAGTCCCTAAAGAAATGTACAACATTCTTAATCATCAGAAAAACACAAATCAAAATATCCCTGAGATTCCACCTCACACCACTTAGAATAACTAAGATAACCAAGTCAGGTCACAGCAGATGCTGGCAAGGATATGGAGAAAGAGGAACATTCATCCATTTTTGATGGGATTGTAATCTGGTTTAACAACTCTGGAAATCATTCTGGTGCTTCCTTAGAAAATTGGACATAGTACTACCTGAGGACCCAGCTATACCACTCCTGCGCATATACTCAAAATATTCTCCAACATATAACAAGAACACATGCCTGACTATACTCATAGAATTCTTATTTATAATATCCACAAGTTGAAAAGACAGAGAAAATGTTGTACAACTACAAAAAGGAGTACTACTCAGCTATTAAAAACAATGAATTCTTGAAAATCTTAGGCAAATGGATGGAACTAGAAAATATCATCCAGAATGAGGTAAAAGAATAGTCCCAAAAGAACACACATGGTATGCACTCATTGATAAGTGCATATTATCCTAAAAACTTGGAATATCCATGATACAATTCACAGACCACATTAAGCTCAAAAAGAAGGCAGACCTAATTGTGGATGCTTCAGTCCTTCTTAGAAGAGGGACCACAATGCTCATGAGAGGAAATACAGAAACAAAGTGTGGACCAGAGACTGAAGGAAAGGCCATAGAGGAACTGCCCAACATGAGTCTCCATCCCATAAACAGACACCAAACCTAGGCACTATTGTAGATGCCAAGAAGTGTTTGCTGACAGGAGCCTGATATAGCTGTCTCATGAGAAGCTCTTACAGAGCCCGGAAAATACAGAGGAGGATGCTAGCAGACAACCATTGGATTGAACATCTGGTCTCCAATGGAGGAGTTAGAGAAAGGACTGAATGAACTGAAGGGGTTTGCAGCTCCATAGAAAGAACAACAATATCCACCAAGCAGATGCTACAGATCTCCCAGGAACTAAACCACCAACCAAAGAGTACACATGCAGGGTTTCATGGCTCCTGCTGCATATGGAGCAGAGCATCGCCTTGTCAGCCATCATTGGGAGGAGTGGCCCTGTCTTGCAAAGTGACATGTATTTGAAAACTTCATGTTAGAGAAGATGAATACAAAGATTTCAAACATCATTTAAGTAAACAGTGACCATGTTGCTAAAACTGCAGTCTTGCGAAAAACAATGTATTACCAAGTCTCCATGGATGTCCTCACACACTCAATGTTCCAGTGAGTTTTGTTGATAAATATCAGTTCAATAACTTGTTCTCATTAAATGCTGTTTAATTATAGAATCATTTAAAATTTCTTCTATTGTGAGCACAAACTAGAAGTTTAATAGACTATTACACTAAACAGTGGACTCCAGAGAATTACCATGGCTAGAAGAATAGTTCACGTCTCTAACGTTAAAACAGTTGCTCATACAGCCTAGGCCAGAACTTCCTAGATACTGAAATGATCCTAAAATGTCCTTCTTGGTGGTCACTGCCCCATGCTGGTCCTGAGCATCTCTCTAGGGAAGTTTTTGTTCAGGTTCACATTGGATTTCCCTCATTGTGTCTCTGGCACAATAGTACATTGCTGTGTCATCAATTTGCAGGCTGTTCATTGTTATGAAAACTTGGCTCTTGGAGGTATCTCTGCTGATGCTCAGTCTGGATTTGAGAGCTGAATTATAACCTGTGTTTCCATTATATTCCATTATTCCCATCTACTCCAGACCCTTTCCTGGAGGCTGGCGAACCCAGTATACACCAGTGCTGGTTAATGAGAACCCAGAGACAGTGCATGTGTTGGATAGGGTCTATGAGGGCTGCACCAGGCCAGGCCTGCACCTGGGACAGAACACCTGGGGACAAGCAACACCACCATCAGTCATACATCTCCTAGCTGACATGTCTGAGTCCCTCTTCTGAAACCCTGACACTTACAGGTTGGAAAGGTCACCAGGCAGAGGAGCAGCACCAGGACAGCCATGCTCTGATGGAGGCTCTAATGAGAGGAGGATGGAGGTTCTCAGTTTGGCCTGTGTTTTCAGCCTGAGCCTGAGGGCTGCTTTGCATTGGAGGAGGTTCCTGTGACAATAAAATGCAGCACTGGGCAAGGTTTCCAATTTTCTGCCCTGGTGACAGACATTTGCATTTTGCTTTTTAGATCCCCTGGAGAAGAACATAAGGAGCGTTTTTCTGTCACTGTCTGGAGTTCAAATTGTAGAAAAACAGGACATTGTAGGATTCCCATTGTGCAGGGGTAGGGTGAAAAATGTGCGAATGTTTACCGTAAATGAACTCACATTCATGAAGTTCAGGCAGAATGGTTTCCCATGTCCTTTTTTGTGCTTTTTTGTTTAACTCTGTATATGCCAGAAGAGTATTTAGCATGGAATTGGCCTCATGGAGTTCAGACGTGCTGCTTAATGAAGTAATTAAAATTATTCTCATGGTATCTGCAGTACTAGTTCTTTTGACATCTCATTTGTAAAATTAATTGCTAAGAAGCCCCCATCCCAGACATTTAATGCAATTGATCTCAAACATTTATCTAAAAGAAGACCCAAGAATCTGATTCAGATCACATCTCCCTAGGCTCAGGCTATTCTCCTGGCCACTTAGGGACATGGTACTTGGGGCTAGCTTATGTAAGACTCAGTTTCTGTCAGTCTTTATTTCTCTAAGTAACTTTCTTTTTCTCTTTCCTAGCTTATAGCACATAAAAACCCAAATTCCTAAATATGATTCTTGCATTGATGAGGGATGGGATGTCATCTGTTCATAGCCCTTGAGAATATGCAGTAACATGCTGGTAGTCTTGAGTTTTGTTAACTGAAATGCAAAATAAGGTGAAATATTCTATGATATGGTAAGAAGTGTAGGTGAAGACAGGCATGAATATGGGGAACTTATTTCTTGAGGCGTTGAGCACCATAGAGAAGAGATATTTTCGAGCTTTCCCCTATGCCTTGGTAATATAAACTCCAGAACAGAGAAGTAAAGGGCCGAATCTAAACTTAACAGTTAAACCTCAGAGACTGAGGGTCTGTTACTTGCAATTGGAGTCCTTGGCTTGTGGATTTCCTGTTTTGTTGGACATAGTCTTCTGAATGATAGTGATGGAGGAAGGTCTTCAAATTAATGTAATTTATCATTTCTTTATGACTGTGAATTGCTGCCTGCCAGGAAGAAAGTATGATTGAAAAATTTACCTTGCTTGCTCACACTATGTGAATCTAAAATGTTGCCTATTTATGAATATACTTGTGTTCTTTGGTTAATTTGTTTTCTTTCCCCATCCAACACAAAAAACTTTCATGTAAATGTATTATAGTATATAGGATCTTTTTATAGCCATTCAATTAATGATAGATACATTGTAATTTACATTGTAATATTGGAATATTCTGGTGGTATATATAAGGTGTGGGAGAAAAATAACATTTTTGGAGCTTAGCTCCATCTATCAGATGTGTAAGTATGTACGTGTGTGTAGGGATTGTGCAACCAATTTATCAGCATTTCCTGCGTCCATCAAGTCCATGTATGTATGCACATGACTTTTTAACATTGTTGGAGCCTGCTTGTTGATGCTTTGCTCCATCCCTTCAATTTGTACACATATATATGAATGTTTGTCTGTGGTCTATGTGCCTGTCTGTCTGTATGTATGTTTGCATGTATGTATGAATGTTAAATATTTGAAGCCTACTTGTTGATGCTCTAGTCCATCTATTCATTCTGTCTTTTTGTCTGTTTGACTGTTTATATGTGAAGATGTTGGACTTGATTTGCTGCATCCACCTTTTTTGTGAATGAGTTTATAAATTTTCTCTGTTTCCCTTTCTTACTAGCGATCCTCCAAAGAGTTTAAGGAGTTCAGAATTTATCACAGGTCAGTGAGAGTACAAGCTCCAGATAATTAATAAATGCTCCCTTCAGCATTACTAGCACTGACTCCGTAAATTGCCTGCCACTGTTAGTGAAGGTGCTGTCAGCTGATATCTGAACCAAACTCTGACAACCCTAGTGGTTCTGAGAGGGAGAGAGACAGAGACAGAGAGAGACAGAGAAGGGGGAGATAAAGCAAAGCAGAGAAACAAGATAGTGAGTTAGATAGAGAGAGTATGATATGTAAGTACAAAAGCATATCACAATGGAAAGTAGGTGTTTTTAAATAAAAAAATTGTATACATCAATGAATACTACACACTATACCTGTAGAGAGAATCTCTAACTGTGGTATGGATAGGCAGCCCAAACACAGAGGAGAACAGTCCTGAATTCCTCTTTAAACAGGCTCTTGTGTGATTCATAACTCCATGAGTTTTCAACACCCCTTCTTGTACTGTTCAGTCTGAAGAGATGGTTGTGTCTGAACTCACACTAACATCCAATCACTGTGTATCCTGAACAGTAATACATGGACTGTGTCCTCAGCCTGCTAATTTCCAGGTAAAGGTTGTTCTTGGCATTGTCTCTGGTGAATGTGAACTGGATATTCATGGCTTCAGCAAAGTTGATGTAACTCCTATCTTCTCTATTTATGTATGTTCTCCAGCCCCTTCTCTAGAGGCTGGAGGACCCAGCTTGCAGAGTAATCACTGAAAGCGAATCCAGAGGGTTCACAGGGGAGTTTTGGGGAATTTCAGGAATCACCAAGCCTTCCCTAGACTCCAGCAGCTCTACTTCACCCTAGACCCATGTAAACACAGAGTGTCCTGGGCAGAAATCTATGACCGAAGGCCAGGATCTCCCTATCATAGTCATAGAAATATGAAACAACTTTACCCCATAAATTTCCTTCATACAACAGGAAGGAAAACCCAGATGTGTCCCACATCCAAGGTGGTCTGCGTTCTGTGCTGATCAGTGAACGTGAGGATCTGCAAATCCAGGGCTTGGCTTCTTTGCCAGAGGTGGTCAGGGCCTGGATTGTTTCCATGGGCCCAGAGAAGAAGCCTTGTTTGACTCTCTTTCTACTATAGTTTGCTCTGGAGTTAGACCTGAAGAAGGCAGTATTCAAAAAAGATATAAAATATCATAGGCAATGATGACAGGTACAAAAATTGAAACAGTAAGGTCCCTCTATGTATAACTTTTTGTGTTAAGAATTATCACACTTCATTTAGTTCCTCTATCAGCATATGGATGGAATATGCTGTGTTTCTATAATGTCTTGACTCCTTAATATTAACGTGTAAATAAAAGCATGGTACATAATTGGGTTTTCATATGGGAGCCCAGTCTTTCCCATTCTTTGATCTGGACATGGCTTCTCTTTGATATTGATCTTTGAAAAGGTCGGAGCTTCTGGGAAAGGTTAGCAGCACTCTTTCCCGGTGACAGGGAACTCAGTACATTCCTGAATTTTATTCTTTTCAGACAGATACTGTCCTCCCAGAGTTCCTATCCCTATATCCCAGCTACTTTGACTCTGAGAGGGTGACCCCCTGACCCTCCCTTCCCTGGTTATAGGCTTAGGATCATCCTCTCCCACTTGGGCAAGGAAAGGCATTCAGTCCCCTGTTACATATGTTCTGGGGGCCTCAGACCAGCCTATATATTCTCTTGGTTGGTGATTAGTCCCTGGCAGATTCCATAAGTCCAGGTTTCTGGACACTGTTGGTCTTCCTGTGGTGTTGCAATCCCATTCAGATCCTTGATTTCTTCCTCTAACTCTTCCATAGTGGTCCCAGATCTCAGCTCAATGCTTGGCTGTACGTATCTGCATCTGTCTTTTTCAGCTGCTGGTAGAGGCTCTCAGAGATCAACCATGTTATGCTCCTTTTTGCAAGCACAACACAGCTTCTGCAATAGCGTCAGGGTTTGGTGCCTTCTCTTGGGTGGATCGCAAGTTGAGCCTGTCACTGGCCAGTTATTCCTTCAGTCTCTGCTTCATGTTTGTTCCTACTTATTTTTTTAAAGATGGGAACAATTTTGGTTGGAAAATTTTGAATGTGGTTTGAATGAGGGGACACCATAAATCCTCCAGGACAACTGAACTCTCTGTAACTCTGAGTTCTGTGTGCTCTCATCGCCCCCTGCTGGTCTTGGTTGCACTGCAGGAGGTTTGTGTTTGATCTCAGTAACATTCATTCACTGTGTCTCTTGCACAGTAATACATGGCCATGTCCTCAGACCTCAGACTGTTCATTTGCAGGTACAGGGTGTTCTTGGCATTTTCTCTGGAGATGGTGAATCGGCCCTTCACAGCGTCTGCATAGTAGGTTCTACTGCCAGTATTACTAATGTGTGCGACCCACTCCAGCCCCTTCTCTGGAGTCTGGCGGATCCAGTCCATGCAGTAGTTACTGAAAGTGAATCCAGAGGCTACACAAGAGAGTTTCAGGGACCCCCCAGGCTGCACTAAGCCTCCACCAGACTCGACCAGTTTCACCTCACACTGGACACCTGCAAACAGAGAATACTGGTTGGAAAACTGTCACTAAGCAAACAAACCAAACACAACAAATTTTTTTCTTTCTCATGTGCACACACCAGATGGAATTTCATGTCAATAAATTATTTTTAAAAATAAGGACAAAGAAAACCAAGCTGAGCCCAAAGTTCATGGTCAGTGTTCTGTGTTCAGTGCTGGTCACTGAATGGGAGGACCTGGGAATCCAGGGCTGAGCTTCCCTCTCAGAGCTTCTCGGTCAGGGCAGGGCAGGGCAGGGCTGGTTTTCATGGGCACAGAGAAGCCTTATTTGCATTTCTTCCTGCTGTATAATGCTGTGGAGTTAGACCTGTGCTGTAGCCAGTGAACATAGCAAATATAAGACCACAAAGACACATATTTCAGTTACAGAGTTTGACACATGTGATAGTTTCATATATTCACTATATTTCATTTAGTTTCCCTCTCTGTGTGTGCACAGAACATGATTTGTTTCCATACTGTCATGTTTCCTTAGCATAAATGCTAATTAAATAGCACTTCACATAACTATGTTTCTAGATATGAGCTCAGTTATTACCACTGTCTGGGCATGATACAACTTTTCCTTAATATGGCTTTTGTAGAGAGTCACACCTATGAGCTGATGGGAGCAGATCTCTTTCTGTCCTCAGGATTTAGAGATTCTTTGCACCTGAGGGATTCCAGGTCCTCATCTGTCTAAGGCTCAGAGTTTGCAATGGAGACACATTTCCATTTTCAGCAAACTTACTTGTTTTGCATCCTAAAGTTCTCCTTTTTCTTCCTTGTTATGTTCTTTCTGCAAGCACAACACAGCATCTGTAATAGTGTCAGAGTTTGGTGCCTGCTCTTCAGTGGATCCTCTCATTAAATCCTCCATCCTGCATTGTATTTATGCATCTTTATACCAGGTAACATGTGACAGTGTTTATAATGTGCCAGTTTTCATTTTCCCTAATTAATATAATCTGTATAACCAGTGATTTTAGTTAAGTTTTAGGACAGCCTTTTTCCCCCAGCTGTGGTCACTAGTAGGTTTTCTATGCTGTAGTCCTTAACTCTACACACATGCTCATATGGGCTGCACTGACTTGACTTAAAGATGTCATGAAGTTAAGAGGTAGTTCTGTTGAAGATATGGGGTGAGCTGAAGAGAATAATACCTTTGAACTGTAACCGTACATATTTAATTATATATGTATAGCATATACAATTTTTACAATGATTTTGCTGCTCTTTTACATTGTTTTATTTGTTGCTTAGTGATTAATTTCACCCCTAATTGTGATTATTTCAAGGTGTCTACTCCTCTTGGGATTATTTGCTACATTACTAATACTATTATTTATTATTATTATTATTATTATTATTATATGTGAGTACAGTGTAGCTGTATTGAAACACTCCAGAAGAGGGCATCATATCTCGTTATGGATGGTTGTGAGCCACCATGTGGTTGCTGGGATTTGAACTCAGGACCTTCAGAAGAGCAGTCGGTGCTCTTAATCACTGAGCCATCTCTCCATCCCCTATTGGCTACTTTTTGTCAAGAGATTTTAGATGGACTTTTTAATTTCTGGAACTTTCTAATTTATGTCTGGAGTACCTTAGTGCTATGAGTTTACTTTTTAAGACTGTTTTTGTTGCATCCCATGAGTTTGTATATGTTTTTCCTTCCTTTTCACTGTCTTCTTGAAATGCTTTAATTTCTTTAGTTCTTCCCTGACCCAGACATCAATGACTGTAAAGTTGTTCTGTTGACCTGTGTGTGTGTGTGTGTGTGTGTGTGTGTGTGTGTGTGTCTGTATGTGTTTAGGCTGTCTGTTGCTGAAATCCAACTTTAATACATGGTGGTCTGATAAGATACAAAACATAATTTTCATTTTCTTGTATCTGTTGAGGCTTTCTTTGTTACTGAGTATTGTTTAATTTTGGAGAAGTTTCCATAAGGTGCTAAGGAGAGGGTATATTCCTTTAGTTTGTGTGAAATGTTTCATAGATATCTTCTAAGACCATTTGATTCATAATATTGGTTAGTTTCCTTCTTTCCTGTTTTGTTTTTGCTTGGATGACCTGTTGTTGATGAGATTTGTGTGTTAAGGACTATCACTATTAACGTGTATGATTTAATGTGCAATTTAAGTTTTAGCAGTATTTCTTTTACTAATGTAGGTGCCTTTGTATTTGTACCATAAATGTTCAGAATTGAGATGACGTCTTTGTAGATTTTATTTTCTTTAATGAAAATAGAATGGTTATGAAATATCATTACCCATGTCTTCTGATGAATTTTGTTTAAAAGTCCATTTCCTTTCATTACAGAAGGTCTACTCCAGCTCCTTTCCTGAGTCTGTTTGCTTGAAAACATGTTTTCCACTCTATTACTCTGATGTAACATGTATCTTTATTTCTGGAGTGTATTTCTTATGTATAACAGAAAGACAGATCTTGTGTTTGCATTCATTCTGTTATGTATCTTTTTTGTGGGGAATTGAGTCTATTGATGTTGAGAGATGCTAATAACCATTGAATGCTAATTCCAGTTACTTTGGTGTGTGTGTGTGTGTGTGTGTGTGTGTGTGTGTGTGTTGTATCTACTATTTTATTTTACTTGCATGAAATTACTTAGTCTCTGTGTTTTCTTGCATTTAGTTATGTGTCTTGGGTTGGAATTCATGTATTTTTTTGTAGTGTTTGATTGATAGATCTCATTCAAATTTGGATTGTCTAGAAATACCTTGTTTTCTCCATCTATGGAGATAGAAAATTTTGTTGTGTATAGTAGTATAGGGTGGACTCTGTAGCTTTTTGTAGGCTGCAAGCTATCTGTCCAGGCCCTTCTAACTTTTAATGTCACAGTTGTGAAAAGTGGTACAATTCTGATAGGTCTGCCTCTATGTGTTACCTGGCCTTTCCCCCTTGCAGCTTTTAAAATTCTCTCTTGTTTTGTAGATGTTTTTCTTTTGATTATTGTGTTGAAGTATTTTCTTCCCTGTTACAGTCTAGTTGGTGTTTTGTAGGCTTCTTGCATGTTTATAGTCATCTCTGTCTTCAGTTTGGGAACATTTTCTTCCAAAATTTGTTGAAAACATTATCTTGTCTCTAGAGTTTGGACTCTTCTTCTCCCATTCCTTCTATTGTTAGGTGAGGTCTTTTCATGAAATCTTAGATTTCTTGGATATTTTTATATGGAATTTTTCATATTTACTCTTTTCTTTGACTGATATATCAAGTTTTCCTGTTGTATCTTCTATGTCTGAGAATCTGTCTTCCAGCTATTGTATTCTGTTGGTGATTCTTCAGAGTGTTGATCCTGTTCTCTAGGTTTTCAACCTCTAGGATTCCCTCAGGTTATGTTTTCCTTATTGCTTATATTTTCATTTTCAGGTCCTGAGCAGTTCCTAAATTTCTGTAAGGGGTTTGTTTCCCTCTTCAAGGCCTCTACATGTTTGAATGTATTTTTCTTTATTTCTTTAAGGGACAAATTCATTCCTTAAAAAAAAAGTTATCATTATAAGATTCAATTTGAGGCCATTTTCTTATTCTTTCATTGTGTTAGGATATCTAAGGCTTGCTCTAATATGATAGCTGTGCTATGAATGTGTAATATTGCTTGGGCTAATTTTTTTTGATTGTGTTCTTATCCTGACTTGTAGCCATCTGGTTATACCTAGATATTCCTGTGGTAGTAATTATTGGAAAATGGCATAGCCTGTAAGATCCCGATGTTGGAGGCCTCTGTTGAGTATTATTAGGATGGGCAATAGAACTCAGGGAGGATTGAAAATCTCCCAGAAATTGAGCGAGCACCTTTATGGTTTTGAATCAGTAGTTCTGATAAATTTCGGAAGAGAGTTGTCTGGAAAATGGGGGTCTTTTGTTACAGCAGGTAGATCATGGAATCTGGGAATGCCACAGATCTTTTGGCAAGTAGGCGAAATGAGTGCTGAAAAGTAAGTTAATCTATATGGTTCTGGGTCAGTAGGTCTGAAGAAGGTGGGTGGATTGGTGGTCATAAAACTTGTCTGTAGTATTTGTTCAATAATTTAGTTACATCAACAAGGACATAGGGATGGTCCTGTAGCACAGGGAGTTACACCCTTGTTTGCATTTGGATTTTATGGTGAAAAGACACCATAACAAAGTCCAGTCTTATTAAAGAATACATTTATTTGGGACTGGATTAAAGTTTCATCAGTTAAGTCTGCTATCATGGTGTGAAGCATGGCAACATGCAGATAGTCATAGTGCTAAAAGTCAAGATTCTACATCTTGAGTTGAAGGCAGCTAGGAAGAGACACTCTTTCCACTGGCAGCCAGGGATTGGCTTTATTCTGTATTTGACAGAGCTTGACCATAGGACTTCAGAGCCCACCCCCACAGTGATGTATTTCCTACAAAAAGCCACATGTACTCCAAGAATGCCACACCCTCTAAGAGTTTCACTTTCCCTGGGATAAGGATACTCAAACCACAACAAATCTTCATATTACGTTGCACATGTGCTTGGTCAAAAGTTAAGTCCTTAAGAAGTAGACTATCTAAATGTTGGTTCTGAATATTTTAGGTCCAACCAACTTCTTAATGAGTCACAATTTCTGCATGATTTCTGGGCACCCCAGTTTTATTCCTACATTGTACTCTAACAAGGGAGTATTGGTGATTCTCTGCCTTCACAGAGTCTGTTTTCTTCTTCAGGTTCTGATCTTGGTCTTCATATGGAATCACTTCTGCCCTGTACGATGCTCTTCCTTTTGGGTACCAGTCAGAGGTTATCCAACATTTAAAATTCATCTATAATGCAGCTGTTTATATAACATTGTGGTTCAAGTTCTTACCACATAAGTACAAGTATCTGTGTTTAGTTCGCATTCCCAACAAAAGGAGATGGATTTGGTAGCTATGGAACAATCCACAAAACTCTCACGCGCGCGCGCACACACACACACACACACACACACACACACACACACACACATTCACAGACATACAATCACTCATATTCACCCACCTAGCATGCGAAAAGGAAAGAGAAAGAGAGAGACACAGTCAGACAGTGAGACATAAATCAAAGTGCAAGGAAACTGAGAAACACAGAGACAGACCTAAAAGAAGAAACAAACACAATAATAAATGAATACCAAGGATGTATAACACAGGATAACAAAACTTTTAATAAAAAATTGTAGTTTTCAATGGTATACTTATAGATAGAATTCCTCTAGAAGGGTAACCTAGACACAGAGCCTTATAGCCCTGACTTTTCTCCAGGTTTTTTCTGCATAGCATATAACTCTCTGTAACTAGGAGCTTTGTGTGCCCTCCATGCACCCTGCTTGTCCTGTGTGCTCCTCAGGAGTTTTGTTTGAGTTCTCATTAACATTCAGTTACTGTGTTTCTTGCACAGCAATAAATGGCTATGTCCTCAGACCTCAGACTCCTCATTTGCAGAAACATGGTTGGCTTGACATTGTCTCTGGAGATGGTTAATTGCCCCTTCATGGTGCCTGAATAGTATGTGCTACCACCATGATCTGTAATTAATGCCACCATCTCCAGCCTCTTCCTTGGGACCCGGTGGACACAGGCCATCAAGTGGTCCCTGAAAGTGAATCCAGAGGCTGTACAGGAGAGTTTCAGGGACCCTCCAGGCTACACTAAGCCTCACCCAGACTCCACCAGTTACACCTCCTACTGTACCTTGCAAACAGATAATGCTGGCTAGAAAACTGTCACAAACAAAAGAAAACAAAATAAAGAAACAAAACAATTTTCTAGTTCTCATGTGTACACAACAGATACTATCTCTTCTCTATGAATTGCCTTTTACAATAAGGATAAGGAAAACCAAGCTGAGCTCAAAGTCCATAGTGAGTGATCTCTGTTCATGCTGATCACTGAATGTGAGGACCTGAGAATCCAGGCCTGGGCTCCTCTGTCAGAGATACAGGATCAGGTCAGAACTGGTTTTCATGGGTTCAGAGAAGTCTCATTTGCATGTCTTTCTGCTAGAGCATGCTCTGGAGTTGGACTTGGACAGAAGGCAGTCCTTATAGCAGGTGTAAGATGTCAAAGTTACAGTTGTATGGTACATAGTTTGACTATGTATGGAAGTCTCATATTCACATATTTTTGGTTTAAATTTGACCACACTCCATTTACTTTTGCTTAGCATGTGTATAGTATAAATGTGTAATTAAATAGCACAACACATAATTTTGTTTCTAGGTAAGGGCTTAGTCTTTCCCACTGCCTGGGCTGCTTATGGCATTTCCTTTATATGAGTCTTGGGAAGAGTTATACCTGCAAAGTTCTGGGAACTTATTATACTCATTCTTTTATGGGAATCTTTAGAAGTTGACTTATTCCCGACAGCATGCTGTCCTCAGCCCTTATGGAGGCTTTCACCTGAGACATTCCAGGTCCCTATCTGTCTACTACTTACAGTTTACTATGGGCACTTACTTCCCTTTGAGGCAAATTTGGATGTTTGAAGTCCTGAAATTATCCATTTATTCCTTGAAGTCCTTCACCATTTTTTTTGTTTGCATCTTTACACCATGTTCCTCTGACTGTGTTTATGTTGTGTTTGGCTAGTTCTCCTTTTTCCCAATTAACATAATGAGTATAACTCGAGCGTTTACTTGAAATTTAGGATAACTTTTTCCTATTTAATCAGATTTCTGGGAGTAGCGCTGAATATTAGGCAGCTACAAATGGGTTTGTCAGATCCCTTGAAGAAAGTTCAGGGAGCTAAAATCACTAGATCAATTATTATGTTATTTGTTAGCACAGTGGAAGAAGTGGAGGACATTGGTAGTTTGTGTATGTGATCTGAGGAGCCCTGAATGAAGGGTGAACAGTAGCAAAATATAATATACTTGATGAACAGTGGATTATGATTTGGAGAATACCTATTGGTAAGGTACTGAAGAGGAACACATGTGTTGACTGGGTCTTCCAGGCCTATAGGACAGTTGTAAAACTGCAGTAGGATGAAAACTACTCCATTTTACAATTTTCCTATATGTGTTAAAAGCATCTAATTATCATTTACTGAGTATCTGCTGAGTTTCAAGAGAGTAGGATACAATGATGTTGCATACAGTGTATTCCCAAGCCTTGAAGTCTTGGGTTCCAAGAATGTTTGGCTTCCAGTAGATAAAATCAGTCAACCTCCATACAAAGTTAGGAGAAAAGGCCAGAACTTCTTTAGATTTCTGACAATAAACATTGTCAGGACCTTTGTCATATAGAGGCTCACAAGGTCATGTGAGGGATTATTGACTGGAGCTTCAGGAAAGCAATGAATGTTTTTCTGTCTTATTGTATAGTAGCTTCATTGTGTTTGCACATATGCAAATTCAATATAATACATGCTAGTAAGTAGGAATCCTGGAATACCAACTGTACTTCTATCCACGATTTTCAACACTCTGACTGAGGTAACTTTTGTCCCTACTGTTATGCAAGGACAAGATCCATGTTGACAACACACAGGAGGAGGACGCGCCACCTACAAACACCATCAGTGAGAGTGTCTTCATATGACTTCACACCTCAGGCCTTCTTACAGAGAAACCCACAGTGAGAGGCAGTGCACCTGTGAGGTCAGGAAATGAACACAGAAATAGAATAATCTATTTGAAATAAAAATGTCACTCCCTGCCATCCTTATACATCCAGCCATGTAATGACTGAGTGATGTGCCCTTCATTTATAATTCCCTGGGAGCCTGCATGTTAATTAATAATGTCATATAGGATCATGCTCATTTTGCTTGGGAATAGGTACCCTTTACAGCCACACCACATTAGTTTCCTTCTTTTTTTTTGTTTTCATTAATTGCTCTCATTCCATTGGTTATGGAGCAATTTATCATTAATTATCATTTCTCATTGATTTCTATTCCCCTGGTGAGTGGAGAAGTTGGCTTTATTCAACATTTTCTGTCCATGTGCACTGACCAAAAGGAAGGATACAAATCATAGCAAGGAGGGCAGAAATGTACCTTCTCAAGGGGACATTACCTCTCTCTTTTCTTTGATCTACATTTTCTCCTGAAGACTCATAATTCATACAACTGACAAAATTAATCAATATTGAGAAGAGACTACTTTTTTGGAATAATTCAATTATTCATAAAAACATCCAAGAGCCTGTCCAATAGGAGAGAATTTCAAGGGCATCTCCATAATATTGGTGCTTCTGTTTAACTTCAGAGGAGCATGCTTTTCTCTTCTATTGATTCAATATTTTACTCATGTCAGTGTGGATGTATGCATGATTCCATAGTACAGAATGGTAGAACCTCAATAACAGGTTGTTTCTGTTCTTGATCAAAAGTGAAGCCCTATGTTATAATGTTTGGGGTCACTTCTGTGTACTATCATATTATATATGAATAGGTTTACTTTGATTTCTTCTTTGCTAATTTGTAAGTCCTTGATCTCTGTTAGTTGTCTTAATGCTCTATCTAGAACTTCAATTACTATAGCGAATAGATAGGGAGAGATGGGCAGCCATGTCATGTTCCTGACTTTAGTTAAATTGCTTTAACTTTCTCTTCATTTAATATGATGTTAGTTATTGTCTTGCTCTTTATTGCTTTTGTTATAATGTAGGCATGCACCTTGTTGCAGTCTCCCACTATTAATGTGTGGCATTTAATATTTGATTTTATTAACATTTCTTTTACAAATGTGATTGCTCTGGTATTTTTTCACAGATGTTCAGAATTGAGATGCCTCTTGGTAGATTTTTCTTTTGATGACTGTAAAATGTCCTTCTCCATCTCTTTTGATAAATTTTTGTTAAGCATCTCTATTATTAGGTATTGTTTCTTGGGTCTATTTGCTTGGAAAACCTTTATCTAGTTCTTTCTTTTGAGGTACTATGTATCTATGTTGCTGTGATCTGTTATCTCGTATACAGAAGAATGATGGATTCTGTTTACAGATCTAGTCTGTTAGTCTTTATTTTTTTTAAATTGGGGAATTGTGACCATTGATTTTAAAAGATATGAATGAGCAATGATCATTACATACCTATTGTTTTCATGTTGTTGGTTGTAAGGTGTGTATGTGTGTTTCTCTTCTATTGGTTCTAGTTCTGTGAAACTATTCATTTCTTGGAATTTCTTGAGTGTAGTTAGCCGTATTTGGTTGGAATACTTCTTCTAGTATCTTCTGTAGAGATGAGTCAGTAGAAAATATTGTTTAAATTGGATTTGACATGGATATCTTGTTTTTTTTTTCCATCAATGGTGATTGAAAGTTTTGCTGGGTAAAGTAGTGTTGTCTGACATCTGTGGTCTCTTAGTGTCTGTAAGATATCTGCCCTGGCTTTTCTATCTTTTAGTGTCTCAGTTGAGAAATCAGGTCTAATTCTGATAGGAGTGCTTTTACATGTTACTTGGCCTTTTTCCCTTGCACGTTTTTAATATTATTTCTTTTTTGTATATTTAGTGGTTTGATTATTTTTTGGTTGGAAGATTTTCTTTAGTGGTCCAATCTGTCTAATGTTCTGTAAGTATATTAGGCATTTCTTAGCATCTCTTTCTTTCTGTTTGGAAATTTTCTTCTTTGATGTTGTTGAAGATGTTTTCATGGACTTTGAGGTAGAAATGTTCTTCTTCCTCTATTACTATTATTCTTAGGCTTCTTCTGTTTATGTGTCCAAATTTTCTGGATGCTTTGTGTTAGGAAATTTTAATATTTTGCATTTTCTTTCACTGGTGTGTCGGTTGCCAATTTATTCTATCATATTTTTTTATGTCTGAGATTATCTCTTCCATTACATTTATTCTGTTAGTGATGATTATGTCTGTAGTTCCTTGTTTCTTCCCTAGGATTTTTATCCAGGATTGCCTCAGTTTGTGTTTTCTTCATTGCTTCTATTTCCATTTACAGGTTTTCAAGTGATTTATTCATACTCTTCACCTGTATGATTTTATTTTTCTGTATTTATTTATATTTATTTGGTTCTTCTTTTAATGTTGTTGTTTCAATGTATTGCTGTGTTTCTACAAGGGACTCATTAAGTTCCTTTTAAATGGCCTCTACCTGCTATATAAGATTGGATTGAAATCATCTTCTTGTGCTTTTGTGTCCTTAGGATATCTAGGGCTTACTGTAGCAGTATATCTGTGCTCTGAAGGTTCTATATTGCCTTGTCCTTTGAACATTGTGTTCCTTTTTTGTGTGTAACATTCTCTTTATGTGAGATTTCATTCAGAATCACAGAAATATCATTACTGATTTTTTTGCAATAATATTTTAATTTTACATGCTGGAGATATTTTCTGCTATAGCCAAGATATTTGATTTAGTGCAAGTCCTTGGTTGAAGGAGATTGAAGGAAACCATATACTATTGGATTTTATAATATTCTAAAATATATACAAAACTTCTGTTATATAATTTATAGCTTAGGTACATCTTACTAAAGGAAATACATAATTAAAGTTTTTACTTTGTTTGCATAGCAAAAGTATTTAGTATTTTTGCTTATTCTTATTTTTATTAATTATGGTGTTTACCTTTCAAATGTTTTCCTCCTTCCTGTTTCTCCCTCTGCAATACCCCCACCCCAAGCCCTTTCGCTTTGCCTTCCTACCTACTCCAATATCACCTTTCTATTTGCTTCTTCCCTGGGGCATTAAAACTCCACAGGACCTAACCCATTCCTTCTCACTGAGGCCAGATAATTGATCCTCTGCTATACATGGAACAGGGACTTTGGACCACGCCATGCATAATCTTTGATTGGTGGCTTATTCCCAGGAAGCTCTAAGGGGTTTGGCTAGTTGATACTGTAGTTTTTTCTATGGGGTTACAATCCCCATTAGCTTCATCAGTCCTCCCCTAACTATTCTATTGTGGTCACTGGGCTCAGTCTAATGGTTGACTATAAATATCTATATTGGAATTATTCATGTTCTGTCAGAGCCTCTCAGGGGACAGCCATGCCAGGAAGCTTAACAAGGAAGGCCCAAGTGTGAGTGCTTCAAACTTACTAATAAGGGGAAAAATAAGCATTGGAAGCAGAGCAAAAGAGGACCTGGGTTCAAGAGGGGAGAGAGAAGGAATTAATGGGGTTCAGAATTACTTATGGGGGCAAGACAGGAGATAAGACAAGTTGACCATGAGGGTGAATAGAAATATATAGCAGCATTGTGTGGGGGAACAGGAGGAACCTCTAGAATGTTCAGAAAGCAGGGATGGGAGAGCCTCCTAGCACCTAATGTGGATGATATAGCCAAAATGGCTAAAATTTGTGAGTTAGTACCTGTAGAGGTTCACTGTAGTACATAGACATGGACCCAAGTTGAGGGATGGGGCCACCTACCAATCTCAAAAATTTTAACCCAGAATTGTTCTTGTCTAAAGGAAACACGGGGACAACAAATGGAGCAAGAGTGATGGAAAGTCCACCCAGGAACTGTCCTATCTCGGGATCCATCCCCTGCCCAGACCTGAAACCCTGACACTATTGCTGATGCCAAGATGTGCCTGTTGACTGTGTCCTTATGTTGACCTTTTGGCATCTGCATGTCCTTCGTTTTGAAAGGCTTGGTACTCCTGATGGCAGCATACCTGTGTAGCTGCAGGTAGAGTTCATAGTCCCTGGTGTCAGGTGGTCTCTGTTATTGCAGGTAGAGGTTGTTTTCTTGGGTGGCATCAGGCTTCCAGGGATGCAGGCAGAGCTGTTTGTCCTTGATGTTTGTAGGCCTGTGGGGCAGGTAGAACTGTGGACCAGAAGATGGAGCACAGAGCTGACAGGGTAGACCTTATGGCTGCTGAGATTGCCTGAAGATACAGTTGACGGGGACTTCTTGCTTCTGGGTCTCAACTGCTTTTTCTGGGCAGGAGCACACCTCTGGGAATGCAGGTGTGGCTGTAGCCCAGCAAATTAAGTGAAGAGGAGACTGGGATGAACTCAGTGTCACCGTTTTTGCAGAGAACTGCGGCAAGGAAGACTCAATGCCCCAGTATAGGGAAAAGCCAGGGTAGAGAGGCAAGAGGGGTGGGTGGGTGGGGTATCACCCTTATTGAATTGAGGGAGTGGATGGGATAGGGAGTTTCCAGACAGGAAACCTGGAAAGATAATAACATTTAAAACTTAAATAAATAGAATATCCAATTTTAAAAATAGGTATATACAATCCACAGGTTAAAAAAATATAAAAGTGAGCAGGAGGAGGAATCTGATGGCAGGTTGACTACATTGGACCACTTGCACCATCAAAGGATAAAGTTTTGTTCTTACTGGAGGAGATACTTATTTTGTTCATGGATTTGGCTTTCCTGAATGTAACACTTCTAATAAAAGTATCATCTATGGACTTAAAAAAAAAGAAAAAATGCTTTTGAGAGGAAGCATGGAAATGTTAAACATTTTCTAGTCACTAACATTTTTTAGAATATTTAATATGTTTGATTTAATATGATTATCTGCATGTACTTTTGTATTTGTTGCTTTGTCTCTGTTCTCAGCTTATAGCACATGAAAATCCAGGCTCCTAAGTATGTTTGTATTGGTGTAGAATTGAATGGCCTGGTATTTATTACAGGTCAAAGTGGTAGCATGCACCCAAGCTTTAGGGTTTTGTTTCTGAATTAATAAATAAATCAGAGACTATTATATGCTAAGGAAGTGTGGAGGAGGACAGTAATGTATATGGGGACCCTGTCCCTTGAGTTGCTGATGAACATAGTGAACAAGAGTTCACAGTGCTTTTCTCCATTGGTAAAATACACCACCCAGAAAGACATGAAGAACTGGAAACAACCTGTGCATTCAGCAGAAAGCAAGTATCTGTGTTGCTGGATTTGGGGACCTCAGGTTTCATGTCTCTTATTCCATTATACATCATCTTTCTACTGTGAGTGACCATGGTGGAGACAGATCTTGACATTGATTAGCCAGGCGTCCTGTGCAACTTCTGGTGGGTACTGCCTTCTGTGTCTGCTCAGTTCCTACTATCGGGATTAGAAGAATACTTTTCAGGCATTGTGCTCAGGCTCCGCATATCCCAGTTGGGTTTGTCTGATATTTGTCCTTAGTAAACTTGGGAAAGAAGATCAAAGAAATAAATGTTCATTTCTTTGAACATTTTTTCAAATCGGGAACTTGATTAGAGACCCCCTTACTCAAGTAATTTTACATCTCTTTAATTTAAGATTGTGTAGTATATTGTAATCTTATGCTAATTAGATTTTTCCTTTCTCATGAACCTCAGTACAATGAAGACATCAAGAAACTTCCCTTTTACAGTAGAAAGGAGTTCATGTTGAAGACAAATAGTATTTGCAGTCATTTTTTGAGAGTGTTTATCCAGTTAATTTGAAACCTGCTTACTATGATTTTAAAAAATTCATACAATGTGTCCCTCAGGGGATACATGATAGATTAAGACAGGTTAGATATAGTGGAATGTCATAATTGACTTTATACTGTTTATATTTTTCACAGAAGGAACAGGGAATTTATTCCAGAAATGGCCAAAATATAAACATGTCAATAAAATAAATCTTATTCATAAACGCTATGGACTCAAAGTCAACTTGTCATCTTGAACTAGATACAACATGTATTTGTATCCAAAATTTATATTAGTAGTAATGGCAAAATTATAGATATTTATATAATTACTATTTAGATTATTTGATATATGATTTACTTTCTCTTACTTTTATGCAGTTAGTATGTTTTCTGTTCAACTTGTACAGTGTCTCCAGAGGTCCCAGGATCCCAGGATGAAATAGAGACTGTTATCCCAACATCACAGGTGACACATTTTGCATGCAAACTTAGCAGACAAATATCAGTTAGATTCCACATATCATCATGATTCAATTGAACACAAATCTTCTACTGAATTCCATGTACTCCTTCATTATACTCTATGTCCACAATCCCAAACTGATACTGAGAAGGACTCACAGATTCTTCTTGAGTCCTGAAAAATCCCAGTGTATAACCTGAGTACATCTGAGCTTCAAATAAAGAACTGTATAGATTTTGTCACAGGAATTACAAATTACAGTTCCTGGAGGAACAGTGTACATGAGAGGCATAGAAATGATCCTAGCGAAAAGAAAAAAAAAATATAGTGTTGAATATAGTATAATTTGTTGAAATATTCATTGAAATAATATAGTTGAAAAAATATAAAGTATTTAGACCCCTTTGACCAGAGGAAATACATGTATAACAAACTAAGAAATAGAGAGAGAGCAAGGAAAGACAAGCTCTCCCCTGAGTTCATGAGGAGCTAACTGCAGCTAACTTAAGCTCAGTGGGTGTCACTGGCTCCATTGTCCTCACAGTCTTGGTGCTGCAGCCTCACACATTTTAGTCCCAGCCCTATCTGTACAATTTCTTCATAACTCACAGAACACCACAGTAACCTGTGACCTTATCTGGTTCTGTGCTGGATCTAATATGTTAGGTTCCCACAAAATGCCCTAATCGGGCACCTAACTGAATTTCTTCCTTGAGTCCAGAAATCCCATGTCTTCAGGGTCCTTTGCTTCTGTATCTGATAGTTTTCCCAAATGGAATCATTTTTCCCATGTGTGAGGCTCTTCATTTTGTTAATTTCTGGGCACATGCCACTTTTAAATTATTTTCTTTCTTTTTTTTTTTTAGGAAATTTTTATAATCTCCATTTACATTTTAAATGCTAAAACCTGTTCAGATTTCCCACCTCCCTGAAAACCTCCAACACCTCCTCCCACCCCATGCCTCCAAATATATGGCTGCTAGCTTCTGCCTCTGTATTAGCAAGGCTCTGAAAGGGCCCCCCTAGAAGCAACCATAACAGACTCCTTTCAGTATGCACTTCATGTTGTCCATAATAGTGTCAGGGTTTGGTGACTGTTTATAGGATGAATCCCCAGGTAGGGCAGTCTCTGTGTGGCCTTTCCTTCAGTCTCTGCTCCACACTTTGTCTCCTTTATTGCTCCTGTGAGTATTTTGCTGTCTTTCTCAGAGGAATCAAAGCACCCCCACTTTACTCCTCTTTCTTGAGCTTACTGTGCTCTGTGAATTGTAACTTGTTTATTTTGAGCTTTTGGTCTAATATCCACTTATCAGTGAGTGCACACCATGTGTGTTCTTTTGTGATTGGGTTACCTCATTCAGCATGACACTTTTTATATCCATCCATTTGCCAGAGAATTTCATGAATTCATTGTTTTTAATAGCTGAATAGTACTCCATTGTGTATATATTACACAGTTTCTGAGTCCATTCCTGTGTTGAAGGATATTTCAGTTCTTTCCAGGTTCTAGCTATTATAAATAAGGCAACTATGGTCATAGTGGACCATGTTCCTAGGAGTGGGATAGCTGGGTCTTCAGGTAGTACTATGTCTAGTTCTCTGAGGAACCACCAAACTGATTTCCAGAGTAGTTTTACCAGCTTGGAATCCCACCAAAAATGGAGAAGTGTTTCTCATTCCTCACATCTTCTGCAGTATCTGCTGTCACCTGAGTTTTACATCTTAGCCATTCTAACAGGTGTGAGGTGGAAAACCCAGCTTTTTTTCTTTTTTTTCTTTTTTTTCTTTTTTGGTTTTTGAGACAGAGCTTCTCTGTGTAGCCCTGGCTGTCCTGGAACTCACTCTGCAGACTATGCTGGCCTTGAACTCAGAAATCTGCTTGACTCTGCCTATGCCTCCCAGAGTGCTCGTATTACAGGCATTAGCCTCCACCACACTGCCTCAGTGTTGTTTTAATTTGCATTTCCCTTATTACTAAGAATGCTGAACATTTCTTCATGTGCTTCAAGGCCATTAGAGTTTCCTCATTTGAGAATTCCCTGTTTTGCTGTGTACATCAAACTAAATGGAGACAAACTTGAAGCAATCCCACTAAAATCGGGGAACAGACAAGGCTGCCCACTCTCTTCCTATCTATTCAATATAGTACTTGAAGTCCTAAACAGAGCAATCAGACAACAAAAGCAGGTCAAATGTATACAAATTGGAGAGGAAGAAATCAAAAATATCACTATTTTCAGATGCTATGATCGTTTTCTTAAGGGACCACAAAATTTCACCAGAGAACTCCTAAAGCTGATAAACAACTTCAGCAAAGTGTCTGGATATAAAATTAACTCAAATAAATCAGTAGCCTTCCTCTACTCAAAAGGATAAATAAGTTGAGAAAGAAATTAGGGAAATGACCCCTTCACAATAGTCCCAAATAATATTACCTACATTGGTGTGACTCTAATGACGCAAGTGAAAGTTATATATCACACGACTTCCAGCCTCTGAATAAAGAAAATGAAGATCATCTCAGAAGATGTACTGATCTCCCATACTCATGGGTTGGCAGGATTAATATAGTAAAAATGGCCATCTTGCCAAAAGCAATCTACAGATTCAATGTAATCCCCATCAAAATTCCAAATCAATTCTTCATAGATTTAGAATGAACAATTCTCCAATTCATCTGGAATAACACAAAACCCAGGATAGCAAAACCTATTCTCCACAAAATCATCTCCTGGCGCAATCACCATCCCTGACCTCTAGCTCTACTACAGAGCAATAGTGATAAAAACTGTCTGATATTGCTATGAAGACAGGCAGGATGATCACTGGAATAGAATTGAAGACTCAGAAAAGGACCTGCACACCTACAATCACTTGATATTTGACAAAGGAGCTAAAAACATACAGTGGAAAAAAGGCAATATTTTAACACGTTACTGGATCTACTGGATGTCAGCATGCAGAGAAATGCAAATTAACCCATTCTTATCTCCTTGTACAAAGCTCAAGTCCAAGTGGATAAAGGATCTACACATAAAACCAGTCACACTGAAGCTTATAGAGGAGAAAGTGGGGAAAAAACTTGAACACATGGGCACAGGGGAAATTTTCCTGAATAGAACACCAATGGCTTATGCTCTAAGAACAATAATCAACCTTTGGGACCTCATAAAACTACAAATCTTCTGTAAAGCAAGGACATTGTCAATTGGCCAAAGCAGCAACCGACATATTGGGAAGAGATCTTTACCTATTCTACACCCAATAGAGTGAAAATATTCAATGTATACAAAGAACTCAAGAAGTTAGACTCCAGAGCATCAAATAAATCTATTAAAAATGGGGTACTTTAAAATTTTATCTCTACTATGAGTCTAGTAATGATACCTGTGTATCTAAAGTTCTTACTATGCAGATGCCTTTAATTGAGATGCAACCACTCAGCTTTGATCTCCATGGACATGATAAGGTGAAGCCAAGTGAGTGAGCATATCTGAAAAATATGATGCTGACTGAAAGAGGAGAGCATCTTGTGTCAGTATGTGCATACACACACTCACTCACACACACACACACAGGTTGGAGAGACGGGGGGGGGAGGAGAGAGAGAGAGAGAGAAAGAGAGGGAGAGAGAGAGAGAGAGAGAGAGAGAGAGAGAGAGAGAGAGAGAGAGAGAGAGAGAGAGAGAGAGAGAGAGGAGAAACTGGTAAAAGAGGTGCAGAAGACCTCAGTATGTCCCTGATGCTCAGAGTCAGGTGGAGGTGCCAAGGAAACCGTAAGGATTACAGAGGTCACTACATGAAGCCCAGAGTCAGCTGAAAGTAGGTGGAATTTATCTTTCAAATTGGTTATCCTGGGTTTCCTGGGATTGTGCATGGTTATGAGGTGCACATTGTGGGCATCAGGAACATAACATGTTTCTCCTCCAAGAACAGTTTGCTTTCTCAACCACTGCACTGGTTCTACTGCACCTGATGTAACAAATAAAATATTCCCTCTCATTTTCTGCTGCAGTTCTTTTCACAATAGACTGAATATCACATTAATCTGTTTGAATCTGTAGGACCCTTTTACAATGATAACCATGCACCGTCATATCTAGTAGAACAAAAGAACTGATCTGAGGTAAAGTGAAATCAGGGCAGGCTGATCATAGTCTGGACGGTGTAGAGTAAGAAGAGTAGTCAGATAGGAAAGATTATTTCAATAATAATATGTATATGTGTTGGACACAGTTAATAACAGAATATTATATTCTTCATATATGGAGAACAGATCTTAGGAGTTAGCACTGAGAATGATAACTGTGTCATCATTAAATGGTGCACATTTGTTTGAAAACTCCATGTTAGAGAAAATGAATACAATAAATATCATTTAAGTAATCAGTGGACATGTTACTAAAACTGCAACCATTAGAGAAAGAATTTATGACCAAATCTCCCTGGCTGTCCTTACCCATCCAATGTGTCACTGATAAATACCAGCTCAAAACTTGTTCTCATTAAATATTGTTCCATTATGGAATCATTTAAAAATTCTTCCAGTGTGTGCACAAACCAGAAGTTTAATAGTACATGACACTAAACAGTAGGTTCTAGAGTATTACCATGGCTAGAACAATGGTCCACATCTCTAACATTAAAACAGTTGTTCATTCAGCATAGGCCAGAACTTCCTAGATTCTGAAAGGATCCTGGAATATCCTTGTTGGTAATTACTGCCCCCTGCTGGTCCTGAGCATCACTGTAGAGAGGTTTTTGTGCAGGTTCACACTGGACTTCCCTCACTGTGTCTCTGGCACAGTAGTAAGTGGCTGTGTCATCAGTTTGCAGACTGTTCAATTTTAAGAAAACTTGGCTCTTGGAGGTGTCCCTGCTGATGCTCAGTCGGGATTTGAGAGCTGAATTATAATCTGTGCTTCCACCACTCCATATTATTCCCATCCACTCCAGACCCTTTCCTGGAGGCTGGCGAACCCAGTGTACACCATAACCAGTTAATGAGAACCCAGAGACAGTGCAGGTCAGGGACAGGGTCTGTGATGGCTGCACCAGGCCAGGTCCTGACTCCTTCAGCTGCACCTGGGACAGGACACCTGGGGACAAGCAATGTCAACATTAGTCATGCATCTGCTAGCAGACCTGTCTGAGTCCCTCTTCTGAGACCCTGAACACTTACAGCTTTGAAATGTCAGCAGGCAGAGGAGCAGCACCAGGACAGCCATGCTCTGATGGAGGCTCTAATGAGAGGAGGATGGGGCTCCTCAGCTAGGTCTGGGCTTTCAGCCTGAGCCTGAGGGCTGCTTTGCATTGGGGGAGGTTCCTGAGAGGATAAAAAGGTTTCCAGTTTTTCCTCCAGGTGACAGAAATTTGCCTTGTGCTTTCTAGAGCACCTGGAGAGGGAAATAAAGAGAATTTTTTTCTGGTACTGTCTGGAGTTCAAATTATAGATAAACAGGAAGTTGTAGGATTCATACTGTGCAGTCCTAGGAAGAAAAACATGGGAATGTTTACAGGAATTGAGCCTATCCCTGCCATGCAGAACATATAACTGTAAAGAGTGATGACAAAGAGGGCTTGGAGAAGAGTCATGCAATCCTGGGTCAGTGGCAATTAGTGGTTTGGATTATATCTTAAGGGAGATTCTCTGGGAGTTAAATATGCAAAGTCATTATACTGGTCTCCTTAGTTTGTTGGACAACTGGAATGCCCTGGTAGTTTTGTTGGAATTTGGGTAGTTCTGAACAAATACTAGCAGCAGGAGAAGAAATGAATGATATTAGATAGTACATTTAGAGATTTCCCAATAGTGAGGTATACTGAAGAACTCTAAAGGTGTTCCCTGATCCTCCCTAGCCTATGGGACACTTGGATGGTCCCTGATAGATGCCTGACAATTACCTTTCTCATATCTGTGAAAACCTAATTAAATTAAGACACAGAGTTGATTTTTTAAGATAGTACGACATAAAATGTGGCTATAGAGAACAGATTCTTCCCTCTTTAAGAAACAGGCAGGCTAAAGAGAGAACCTGGAGGCAAACCATCCATGTGAATGGAAACAGTGAAACCTGGAGAGTCTGATTCCATCTGAAAAAAATTGAGTCAGCCTCTGTTTTAGGGGAAGATTCAGTATCCCAGGAGCAATGGGCAACCTAATTTAGAAGCCATGGGCAGTTCCAGTATGCCTGCCATAATATATCTCAAACAATCAGATGAGGGAGTATTTATACTGGCTTTGGGAGCAATGAATGTTTTTATTATCTGACAGTATATTTAATTCTTAATAACTATTTACTGACCTGGAAACCCATTAAAAAGATATATATTAATATATGGAAATTATTGTATACCTTCTCTAATGGCTATTTTTGTTGTCATTTTGATTACAACCTAAAATTAGAGAGAACACGTGTTAGGGAGCTCTGCATAACTTTAACTGGGAATATATACTACTTACCTGTATATTTGAAGTAATAAGACACACATATAATCTACATTTTAATCGAGATCTCATTTGTACCATGTTTTCTGCTGGAAACTTATATAAGAACATTGAAATAGGAAGCATTTTATCTGTGTTGCTTGTTCATCTTCCTTTCTTATTGAATCCAGAACAACCAGCCCAGTGGTTGACTCACACATAATGCACTAAGATCGATCATCTCAATCACTATTTAAGAAAGTACCTCACTGGTTGTCTAACATCCTGATCGTATGGAGGCATTTTGTCAATTGAGGCTTCCTCCCTCTGATGACTGTAGTTTGTGTCAAGTTGATTTTGAACCTGTCAGGGTGCCCAATTCGCCCCCATAGTTTCTTATTGGATTATACAAATATATTCCCACTATTCTCATGCACAAGTCCAGCCTGACAACACATAAGAGAAGGACCATAGGCAAGTGATAGCTAAAAGCACAATTGACTGAGGGTGTCCTTCTAAGAGTTCAGAGTGCAGGTCTCCACAGAGACTCCATCACTGCGAGATAGTAGAGTAGTAGGATCAGGAAATAGAATTGCAAAAGTCTATTTCAAATGAAAACATCACTTTCCTTGTCTACTCTACAGAACTGAGATAGTAGGGTGACATGTTCTGGAAGTGTCATGTGTTGCTGTGCTCCAAACCATTTTCAAATATGAGAGAACCATGGTCTCATTACAAGAACAGGAACCCCTTTCTGTCCATCCTTATAACATTTATTTTTCTTCTTTCTTTTAGTAAATGGATTTCATGTGATTGGTTATAGACAGCATAGAATTTTGCCTTTAATATCAATTTACTGGAGAATAGAGATGATTGCTTTATGTAACCTACTCTGCCCACATACTTTGGCCATGATTAATGAGACTTATCAGAGACTGGGGGTAGAAGGATGTCCACCAATGAAGACATCACCTCTCAGTTCTGTGTTTCCTGATCCCTGTGTTATCTTGTGAACCTACATCTCAGGCAAGTGATGGAAATGAATTTTTCTTGAGAAGAGAGATAAGACTGATCTCTTTGAGAGACAATGTTCTTACCTATAATAGTGAATATAGCTGACTTAAGTAAAATAATAATTATTTAAAATTAGGGATGTGTTTTTGAAAATATTAACATTTAAATCTACTAAGTATACCTATATTACAGAAGAACTCTTCTTTTGACTACCTCCTAGCACTGTATTAGCAATGTTTATAAAATATTTTAGTTTTAATTACATGTATATGTGTTAGCGGGAACAGTGAGTGCTCATGGAATCCAAATTTATGCTGGGTTTTCTGTAGTTACTTGTGATTATGAGGTGCTCATTGTGGGAGTCAGATACTTAAGTTGGATCCCCTCAAAGAACAGTTTGTTCTCTGTATCACAGATCTGTTTCAATAGCACCTGGAGTAACAATGATAACATTTCTTCTAATTTTTGCTGCAGCTCTGTTACAATGGGCTAAATATCACATTAATCTGTCTGAATCTGAACAATGACAACCAGGTACAATCTTATCAAGTGGAATACAAAAATTGATCTGAGGTGAAGTGAAATCAGCGTGGCCTGATCAGTGGCTTGGACAGTGTAGAATGAGAAGACTAGTCAGCTAAATAGGAAGGATTATTTCAATAATTACATGTATGAATGTCAGCCACAGTTAATAATAGCATATTATGTTCTTCATATATGGAGGGCAGAGCTTGTGAGTTGGTTCTCAGAATGATAACTGTGTCCTCATTAAATTGTGGACATGTTTGTAAGTTTCACGTTAGAGAAAATGAGTACATTTAATCTTAAAGATCAATTAAGTAAACAGTAGAAATATTACTAAAACTGCAGCTGTGAGAGAAAAAAAATCCATTAGCAAGTCTCCCTGGCTGACCTTACTTACGCAGTGATCCCCTGACTTTTCTTGATAAATATCAACTCTAGTTTGTTCTTATTTTACACTGTTAGATTATAGAACCACTTAAACATTTTACTAGTGTGTGAAAAAACAAGATGTTTAATAGATTATGACCCTGGATAAAGCTCTAGATAATTTCCATGGCTGGAAGAAGTGTCCCTGTCTTTAACACTAAAACATGTGTTCATACAGCATAGTCCAGAATTTTCTAGATCCTGAAGTGAGCCTAGGAATTCCTGGTTGGTTTTCACTGTCCTCTGCTGGTCCTGAAATTCCCTGTAGGGAGGTTTTTGTGCAGGTTCACACTGGATGTACCTCACTGTGTCTTTGGCACAGTTGTACATGGATGGCTGTGTCTTCAGTTTGAAGACTGTTCACTTTTAAGAAAACTTGGCTATTGGAGGTGTCCCTGCTGATGGTCAGTCAAGATCTGAGTGCTGAATTATAATCTGTGCCACCATCAGCCCATATTACTCCCATCCACTCAAATCTATTTCCTGAAGGCTGATGAACCTAGTGTACATGATAGCTGGTTAATGAGAACCCAGAGACAGTGCATGTGATGGACAGGGTCTGTGAGGGCTGCACCAGGCCAGGTCCTGACTCCTTCAGTTGCATCTGGGACAGGACACCTGGGGAAAAGCAATGTCAACATTACTCATATATCTTCTAGCCGACATGTCTGAGTCCCTCTTCTGAAACCCTGAACACTTATAGCTTGGAAAGGTCAGCAGGCAGAGGAGCAGCACCAGGACAGCCATGCTCTGATGGAGGCTCTAATGAGAAGAGGATGGGGCTCCTCAGCTAGGCCTGGACTTTCAGCCTGAGCCTGAGGCCTGCTTTGCATTGGGGGAGGTTCCTGAGAGGATAAAAGAAGCACTCAGCAGATTTTCATTTTTTCCTCCAAATGAGAGAACTATGTCTTGTGCTCTTTAGAGCACATAGAGAAGAAAATAAGGAACATTGATCTAGTACTCTCTGGAGCACAACATAGAGATAAACAAGATGTTATAGGATTCACACTGTGCAAGACTAGGAAGAAAAACATGGGGATGGTTACAGTAAATGAACCCACATTCATGAACTTCAGGCAGAACATTGTCCTATGTCCTGTGTGCATTTTAGGACACTGTATATTCCAGAAAAGTATTTAGGATGGAATTGGGCTCTTGGTGATCAGAAATCCTTTTTGAGGAGCTATTTAGCATTATTCTCACGTTGTCTGTGGAACCACTTCTATTCTTACCTCATTTGGAGTACAGATTGCAAGGAAGCCCATCCCAGACATTTAGTTCAATTGATCTCACATATTTATCTAAAAGAAGACTGAAGACTATGATTCGGATCTAACCTCACTAGGCTCAGACTATACTCCTGGCCACTTAGGGACATGGTACCTGGGGACTAGGTTATGTATGTCTTGATTTCTGTCAGTCTTCATTTCTCTATGCATTTTTCTCTATTTCTCCTCTGAGCTTATAGCACATGAAAACCCAAATTCATAAATATGATTATTGCATTGGAGAGGTGTGGGAGGCAAACTGTTCATAACACTTGAAAATAAGCAGTAACATGCTGCTAGAATGAGTTTTGTTAACTGAAATACAAAATAAGCCGGAGTAGTCCACTTTATGGAATAAAGTGTAGGTAATGGCAGGCATGAATATGGGGGACCTGTGCCTTGAGGTGTTGACCACTATATAGAAGAGATATTGTAGAGCTTTGCTCCATGACTTAGCAATGTAAACCCCAAGGAAGAGAAGTAAAGGGCTGGATCCAAACTGCCCTATCAGGTCTCAGAGACTGTCAGTCTGGGACTTTTACTCACAGATGGAGTCCTCCGGTTTTTGTTTTCTTGGTTTTTTATTTTTATTATAAATATTTTTATTAATTATTTTATACACTCCACATTTTATTCCCCACCCTGCCAACCCCTGTCCACCCTCTTACTGTTCCCATTCCATACCATCTCCCCTCCCCCGGTCTCCACAAGGATGTTCCTACCCCCTAATCCATATGACCTCTAATCTCCTTGAGGCCTCCAGTCTCTTGAGGGTTAGGTGCATCATTTCTGAATGATTACACACTGGGCAGTCCTCTATTGTATGTATGCTAGGGGCCTCATATCAGCTTGTATATGCTGCCTGTTTGGTGGTCTAATGTTTGAGAGATCCTGGGGGTCCAGATTAATTGAGACCTCTGGTCCTCTTACATGGTTTCCCTCAGCTTCATTCAGCCTTCCCTAATTCAACAGCAGGGATCAGCTGCTTCTGTCTATTTGTTGGGTGCACATGAAAGGATATAAAATAATACAGCCTAACTCTAATGACCCCAAGAAATCAGGAGTTTAAAATGCTATCTCGCTTTGTTAGAAACTAGGTAAAAGGTCACATTCCAGAGCCCGCCCTTTGTTTAGACCTAGCAGAAAGGCCTTGAATAGGTGATCCTGGTCCCATAGGGTAACTGGAAATGGGCTAAACTTATCTTCTGTAAACTTACACCATTACCCCTAAGCAGGAGTTCAAGCAGCTGTAGACATTATAGGAAACTAATTGGTCCACTGAGCGTGGGCTCCGATAATTTAAACTGATTGGCCTAAAAACTATGGAGTGGGAAAAATCAATTGGCTCGCATTTTGTGGGCTCTCCATGCTAAGAAATGATTGGTTTGTGATTCGCGGGCTTTGTCGTAAACTTATAAAAGCTGTCTCAATTTGGCACTCAGGGTCCATAGTCCTTTAACCCTGTGTGGTGCATGGCTATGGAACCCAGAATTCTGGAATAAAGAAATCCTCATGCTATTGCATGGAGACCGTTTCTCGCGAGTGATTTGGGTGTCGCCTTCCGGGATGTAGGGTGCTGGGGCACCCTCAGTTTTTGGGGTCTTACACATATATCTGCTTCTGACTCTTTCACATTCTTATTGGGTCTTCTGGAGTGCTGTCATGCTAGGTCCCTTTTTGTGAGTGCTCCATAACCTCAGTAATAGTATCAGGTCTTAGGACCTCCCTTTGTGCTGAATCCTTCTGCATAATTTTTTTCTTTTGAATGACAGTGATAGAGACAGGTCTTAACTTTTGTGTGACAGTCGTCCTGTATAAGTGGTGAAGGAATTAGTGTCAGTCCATTTACTCAAACTTGGGCTTTTGATATATTTATTTATTTATTTATTTATTTTTGTTTTGAAATTTTTGTTTTCAAGATAGAGTTTCTCTGTGTAGTCCTAGCTGTCTTGGTTCTCTACCTGTCCTGGAACTTGCACTGTAGAGCATAAAGGGTCATGTATGAGGATCAAACAGTTTGAGAAGCCATGGGATCTGTCCCAATGGTTAGTACAAACAAGAATACTAAGAAACAATCTGAAGCTCTTAGAAAAATACTCTCAATAGTTAAGCTATGGTTTTATTAATGTCAAGGAACAAGAACATTGGCAGCAGTAGCTGATATGAGTCGTTTGTTAAAGCTGGACTGGTGATTAAGGTAATGATATTTTTATACCCATTTTAGCCCTCAGCATTCTAATATGATCTGATCATTATTGAGGAGTATATGTCAATTTTTTGGATTTAATTAGAAATAGTTCTTTTTATATAAAAATTTAAATTTGTATTATTATTATGATTTTTGTAAGGTTTATTTAAAGATAAACAATAAAATAATAAATCCTTTCTTTGTAACTGTGAAATGTTGCCTGTTAGTAAGAAAAACTGATTGAAAAAAATTACCTTGCACACACTATGTGAATCTAAAATGTTGCTTTGTAATGAGTATACATGGGTTCTTAGGTTAATTTGTGTTCTTTACCTATCCTAGATAATAATATTTTATATAAATGTATTGGAAAATATAATGCCTTTATTTTGCAGGTGGGAGTAAAGCAGGGAGGAGTGAAAGGAAGAAAGGAAGAGAAAGAGTGAGACAGAGATAGGCAGAGACAGAGAGAAGAAAAAAGTGCAGAAAGGGAAAGGGGAGAGAGACAGACACAGAGACAGAGAGACAGAGTAGAGAGACAGACTGAGTATAAAGGAGAGAGTAAAGGAGGGAGGGAGAAAGTAAGTGATGGAGTGAGAAGAGAGAGAAAGAGAGGGGGATGGAGAAAGGGAGGGATGGAGGGAGAAGAGAGAGAGATGGAGGGACAAGAGAGAAAATGGAAAGAGGGAGAGAGAGAGAGAGAGAGAGAGAGAGAGAGAGAGAGAGAGAGAGAGAGAGAGAGAGAGAGAGAGAAGGGGAAGGAGGAGGAAGAGGAGGAGTGTGATAGAAGAGTCACAGTACCTTAGATGGTCCATAGTACTCAGGGTTAGGTGGAGGTGTCAAGGAAACAATAAGGATTAGTGAGGTCAGTATATAAGGCTCAGAGACAACTGAGGGTAGGTGGGACTTATCTTTAAGTTGAAGCAGTGTAGTGCTTATGGAGGCCAAGTTTATCCTGAGATTTCTGGAACTATGCATGGTTCTGAGGTGCACATTGTGGGCATTGAAAGGATAGAAAATAATACAGCCTCATTGTAATGACCCCAAGAAATCAGTAGTTTAAAATGCTATCTTGCTTTGTTAGAAACTTGGTAAAAGGTCACATTCCAGAGCCCGCCCATTGTTTAGACCTAGCAGAAAGGCCTAGAATAGGTGATCCTGGCCCCATAGGGTAACTGGAAATGGGCTAAGCTTATCTTGCTTCTGCCATTGCCCCTAAGCAGGAGTTCAGGCAGCTGTAGACATTATAGAAAATTAATTGGTTCACTGAGCGCGGGCTCCGATAATTTAAACTGATTGGCCTAAAAACTATGGAGTGGTACAAATCAATTGGCTTGCATTTCGCGGGCTCTCCATGCTAAGAAATGATTGGTTTGTGATTCGCAGGCTTTGTCGTAAACTTATAAAAGCTGTCTCAATTCGGCACTCGGGGTCCATAGTCCTCTGACCCTGCGTGGTGCATGGCTATGGAACCCAGAATTCTGGAATAAAGAAATCCTCATGCTATTTATTGCATGGAGACCGTTTCTCGCGAGTGATTTGGGTGTCGCCTTCTGGGGTGTGGGGTTCTGGGGCACCCTCGGTTTTTGGGGTCTTACATTTCTTGGTGCATGTGCCGGGACGTGCAATTTCTCTTCACACACGAGAACCAACTCGGAGGTAAAGGGGATCCCCTCTGGAATGTGTGTGTGCTGGCGATGTTTTTGTTCTAATGTCCTGAGTGTTTTGAGTGCGGCGCTGCTGTGTCTGTGTTTTTGGTTTCGATTTGCGTGTAATAAAGCAGACGTGGAACCCTGCTTTTGCAGCTACCGCTGCGGCCCATGACGACCCAGTGCTGTGGAAGGAGACACCCTAGGGCCACAGGCTGTAACCCTGAAGGATGCTTCATGGGTGAGGGACAATCTGGGGGAGGCTGATTGTGGTTTTTTGGGATGAAGGGGATGGAGTGCTCCTTCTACTGGAAACAACATGGATGTGGAATCCCACGAGGTAGCTTTTTGCAGCTATTTGTTTTCTGTCTGTCTCACTGTGTCTGAAAGCTTTTTGGTTTTGCTTACAAGCTTCTGGGGGCTCAGAGAGTCTGTCTTGTGCAGTGTGTTCTACTGGCTGTGGCTAGAGTTGAGACTGCAGGGGTCTAGAGAAAGCTTTAGACCGGGAGAAAGCTGAATAAGGCTCTCCATCTCTAAACAGCAAGTCAGTAATGGCAGAAGCCATGTTCTGCTGGAATCTGGTATCTAGTGTCCTCTAGAGGCAAATTGTGTGATTTTCCTGGCTCTGCATTCTTGAATGTAGAGGCCTGATGGTGGCAGGGTCAGGCTGTCTATGTGGTGGTGTTTTGTATTGTGTTTTATGTTCTTGGACTTAGACGGACAAAATTTTGACTTTGACTGAAAAGCAACTCTGTGGCGCCAAAATCAGGCCACGTGACTCAAGCACGCCAACTTAGAACAAAAGGAGAGACAAAAATACTTGTTCTCTGATGCCCCCTGAAAAGGAAAAGAAGTCTTAACAAGCTGTGCAATGTGGCAGGTGTGAGAATTTTGGATTTAAGTTGGTACAAATGGTTTCTTTTATTTTAACTTGTTTAAATTGCTATGCTCGATGTGATGTTAAACTTTGTGGTTATATTGCTCCTCTGGGAGAGAGGTCAAAATAAGGGAGACCTCCAGAAGACTAGATTCTAAAATATTAAGTAAAAAAAATCTGTCTTTGTGATACTAAAATCTTTATAATTGGTATTAAGTTCAAGGCATAAGTTCTTATTTGATACAGGTTTTATTTTGATACAAAATCAAGGTTTTCATTGGTATAAATACTAAATTTGAAAGTACAGTATTTACACCCACTTCTATGTTATTACTGATCTGAGATGCGTCTAAGTCTATGAGTTTAGGGCTAAATAAAAAATAAGGCTCTGAGTTTATTATTAGGGTGTTTTCTAGGTTTTAATCAGAAATAGCTGAAGATAGTTTCATAAACAACAGTCCACATTGCTTTACATAGATAGTTGGTTTTCAAAAATGTCAAAAATCCATTGTATATGATGCTTATGTCTTAAAAGCTTTGCAAAGCTTTCTATATGTTTTCAGTTAATATTGGTCACTCTTAGATTTCTGATGGTATTGAAGACTCATAGACAGCCCAAGCTGTTTAATCTTGAGAAAGCAGATACAAATTTAAATGATTTTCAGGTGACATAAAATTTAAAGCCAGGACATAAGTCAATTCTTACAATGTTAATTCTTAAGTTGTATTGCCATATTCTTAAACCATATTAGGGAGTCACGCCTCATGGTAGGAACTTGACTTTGGTCAAGGACAATCCCTGACTTTGGGCAGGAATCTGACCTTAGGGCATAATAGGGAAGTAGGTTACAGTAAGACTTTTATCCTAGGGTGGAGAAGCTCAGTGAAGGTTGAGCACATTGTTCTTCCTGGTCTACAAATTCCTGAATTAGGCAGGTGACCCACCCAGCAGTAGAGTCAAAAACCACCAGATGAGTTCACTGGAACTCAACCTAGGGTCTGGGGTAAAGGGCGTGCCCAAACTGTTAAAGTTCTGACTGATTATTAGATAGCTCTCCTACCCTTTTTGCTTCAGGCTTTTGTTCTCTAGGCTCAAGGCCCTCGAGTGGGTGAGACAGCAAGTGTGGAAGCAGCTCAGGGAGGCCCACTCAAGAGAAAGAGAATTGCAAGTTCCACATCGCTTCCAATTTGGAGATTCGGTCTATGTTAGATGCCACTGCGCAAAAAATCTTGAGTCTCTGTGGAAAAGCCCCTATCTTGTACTCTTTACCATCCTACTTTCTGTTTTGATGAGACCCTTTGTAATTTTTCTACTTTTGCTTACAATTGAGATCTGTGTGACTAACCGGTTAATGGCTTTTATTAGGGAAAGGTATAAATGCTGTGCAGATTCTTATGCTATGCCAACTATCAGAGATTTAGGGCAGGACAATCCAGAATATATAGAGTGAGAGATTCAGCTCTATAGTTCTAAGATTAGAACTATTTACCAAGAACTATTTAAGAAAAGAACTGGGGAATGAAAGGATAGAAAATAATACAGCCTAATTCTATTGACCCCAAGGAATCAGTAGTTTAAAATGCTATCTCGCTTTGTTAGAAACTTGGTAAAAGGTCACATTCCAGAGCCCGCCCTTTGTTTAGACCTAGCAGAAAGACCTTGAATAGGTGATCCTGGCCCCATAGGGTAACTGGAAGTGGGCTAAGCTTATCTTGCTTCTGCCATTGCCCCTAAGCAGGAGTTCATGCAGCTGTAGACATTATAGGAAACTAATTGGTTCATTGAGTGCGGGCTCCGATAATTTAAACTGATTTGCCTAAAAACTATGGAGTGGTACAAATCAATTGGCTTGCATTTTGCGGGCTCTCCATGCTAAGAAATGATTGGTTTGTGATTCGCGGGCTTTGTCATAAGCTTATAAAAGCTGTCTCAATTCGGCACTCGGGGTCCATAGTCCTCTGACCCTGCATGGTGCATGGCTATGGAACCCAGAATTCTGGAATAAAGAAATACTCATGCTATTGCATCGAGACCTTTTCTCGCCGAGTGATTTGGGTGTCGCCTTCCGGGGTGTGGGGTGCTGGGGCACCCTTGGTTTTTGGGGTCTTACATACAGGCATCAGGAACATAACATGTTTCTCCTCAAAGAACAGTTTGTTTTCTTAACCACTGCACTAGTTCTTTGGCACCTGATTTAACAATGAAAATATTCCTTCTCATTTTTTTTTGCTGCAGCTCTCTTTACAATGGACTGAATGTCACATTAATCTGTGTGAATCAGTAGCACCCTTGTACGATGACAACCAGGCACCATCATATCTAGTAGAACACAAAAAAGCTGATCGGAGGTAAAGTGAATTCAGGGCAGGCTGATCATAGTCTGGACAGTGTAGAATTAGAAGACTAGTCAGTTAGATGGGAAGGATTATTTTAATAATATGTATGGGTGTTGGACACAGTTAACAGCATATTATATTCTTCATGTATGGAGAGCAGATCTTATGTGTTAGCACTCAGAATGATAACTGTGTCATCATTAAATTGGAGACCTGTGTTTGAAAACCATGTTAGATACTATTATTACAACTGATTTCAAACATCATTTAAGTTGACAGTGGACATGTTACTAAAATGCAGTCATGAAAGAAATAATCTCTTACCAAGTTTCCCTGGCTGTCCTCACCCACACAATGTTTCACTCAGTTTTCCTGATTAATTCCAGTTCAAAACTTCTCATTAAACACTGTTACATTATAGAACCATTTAAAAATTCTTATAGTGTGTGCACAACCCAAAAGTTTTGACACTAAATAGCAGACTCTAGAGGATTACCAGGGCTAGAAGAATAGTCCACATCTCTAACTGTACAGAGCCATATTGGGGTGTCATGCCACTTGGTGGGAACTTGACATTAGCCCAAGGACAATTCCTGGATTCTGGCAGGAATCTGACCTTAGGGCATAATAGGGAAGTCAGTTACAAGCAGGAATTTTTATCCTAGGATGGAGAAGCTAAGAGTGAAGGTTAAATTCTTTGTTCCTCCAGGTCTACAAATTCCTGAATTAAGCAGGTGACCCACCCAGTGGCCTGAGCAATAGAGCCAAGGACTGCCAGAAGACTTTCCAGGAACTCAGCCCAGAGTCTGGGGTGGGGAGGGGGGGAGAGATTTGCCCAAACTGTTAAAAGTGCTGACCTCAATTAAAGTTGGGACCTTGTTCTTTTTGCCCCTTCCCCATCTATCCCTCAGCTTCCGTTCCAGCAACCCAGTTCGTAGTAGCTGCAGGGAGCTACAGAATACAACATCTAACATTAAAGCATTTGCTTATACAGCCTAAACCAGAACTTCCTAGATTCTGAAATGATCTTGGAAAGTCTTTGTTGGTAGTTACTGACCCCTGCTGGTCCTGAGCATCACTGTAGAGAGGCTTTTATGAAGGTTCACACTGGACTTTCCTCAATGTTTCCTGTGTCATCAGTTTGTAGACTGTTCAGTTTTAAGAAAACTTGGCTCTTGGAATTGTCCCTACTGATGCTCAATCTGGATTTGAGAGCTGAATTATAATGAGTCTCCATTATACCATATTACTCCCATCCACTCAAGAGGCTGGCAAACCCAGTGTATGTCATACCTGGCTTACATGATCCCAGAGACAGTGCAGGTGATGGACGGGGTCTGTGAAGGCTGCACCGGGCCAGGTCCTGACTCCTTCAGTTGCTCCTAAGACCAGACAGACACCTGGGGACAAGGAACATCACCATTAGTCATCTGCTAGCAGACATGTCTGAGTCCCTCTTCTGAAACTCTGAACACTTACAGCTTGGAAAGGTCAGCAGGCAGAGGAGCAGCACCAGGACAGCCATGCTCTGATGGAGGCTCTAATGAGAAGAGGATGGGGCTCCTCAGCTAGGCCTGGGCTTTCAGCCTGAGCCTGAGGGCTGCTTTGCATTGGGGGAGGTTCCTGAGAGGATAAAAAGGTTTCCAGTTTTCCCTCTGGGTGACAGAAATTTGCCTTGTGCTTTCTAGAGCACCTGGATAGGGAAATAAGGAACATTTTTCTGGTACTATCTGGAGTTCAATTTATAAGTAAACAGGAAGTTGTAGGATTAGCTCTGTACAGGGCTAGGAAGAAAAATGTGGGAATATTTACACTAAATCAAATCACATTCAGACAGAATGATGTCCCATGTCCTATGTGCTTTTTTTTTTCAATGACTTTGTATATTTCAGAATTGGGCTCTTGAGTTTAGGCATCCTGTTTAAGGAACTAATTAAAATTATTCTCAGGGTGTCTGGGGAATCAGTTCTATTTTTATCTCATTTGGAAAAGTGATTGCAAGGAAGCCCATCCCAGACATATACTGCAATTGATCTTATACATTTATCTAAAAAAAAAAACAAAGAATCTGATTCATATCTTATCTCAGTAGGCTCAGACTGTTCTCATGGACACATAGGGACATGGAGCTGGGGACTAGGTTATGTAAGTCTTGGTTTCTGTCAGTCTTTATTTATCTATGTAGTTTTTTCTTTCTCTCCCCTAGTTTATAGAACATAAAAACCAAAATTCCTAAATATGATTATTGCATTGGTGAGGGATGGGATGTCTTGTGTGCATAGCACTTGAGAATAAGCATGAACATGCTGGTAGTCTAGAGTTTTGTTAACTGAAATGCAAAATAAGCTGAAATATTCTATGTTATTGTAAGACGTATAGTAGAAGTCAGGCATGAATATAGGGAACTTGTTCCTTGAGGTGCTGAGCACCATAGAGAACAGATATTTTAGAGCTTTCCCCCATGCCTTGGTAATATAAACCCCAGGGAAGAGAAGTAAAGGGCTGGATCCAAACTTTCCAGTCAGACCTCAGAGACTGTGGGTCTGTTCCTTGCAATTGGAGTCCTCAGCTTTTAGGTTTCCTATTTAGTTGTGCATAAACTTCTGAATGACAGAGATGGAGACAGGTCTTAACATTAGGGAGACAGCCATCGTGTGCAAGTTGTGACTGATTCTGTTTAAGTCCACTTACTCAGATTTGGGTTTTATTTATTTATTTATATATTGATTGATGTATTGGAATTTTTGTTTTCAAGACAGTGTTTCTCTCTGAAGTCCTAGCTTTCCTGGTTTTCTACCTGTCCTGGAACTTGCTTTGTAGCCCCTCAAGGGCCATGCACTAGAAACAACAGACTGCTTTAGAGCTCATGCAAAGTGTTCTGATGGTTAGCACAGACAAGAATCTTAGGAAACAATTCCTGAAAACATAGTCTTCATAGTTAAGCTACAGGTTTTTTAAGGTCAAAGAACAGGAACATTGGCAACACTAGCTGATATGACTCTTTTGTTGAAGCTGGGGTTGTAATTAAGATAAGGAATTTCTTGTGCACATTTTAGAGAGATTGTTTCATGAAATTCTGACAAACCACTCCACTTGTTAGGGGGCACACATGAAGACCAAGCTGAACATTGCAACAAATGTGTAGGGGGGTCTAGGTCCAGTTTCTGCATGTTCTCTGGGTGGTGGCCTAAGTTCTGTGAGCGCCCATGGTTCCAGATTAGTTGACTCAGTGTTCTTGACACCTGCAATCTGCTCCATACTATTAATCTTCTCACATATCCACAACACTAACTGGGTTCTACCTGATGTTTGACTGTGGGTCTCTGCATCTGCCTCCATCTGTTGCTGGTTGAAGCCTCTCCAGAGATAGATATGTTAGGTTCCTCTCTGCAAGTGTAGCAGAGTATCATTAATAGTGTTGGGGTGAATCTCTCACATGTGATGGGTCTCAAGGTGGGTAATCATTGGATGGCTGTTACCTCAATTTCTGCTCCACCTTTATCCCCGCACATCATGTAGGCAAGACAAAGTTTGGGTTGAAGCTTTTGGAGATGGATTGATTTCTCCCTCCTACCTCTGGAAGTTTTGCCTGGCTATAGGAGGTAGCCACGTCAGGCTCTGTATCCCTTTCTGGTAGGAATCCAAGCTAGGGTCACACCCATAGACTCCCTACATATTTTTCTTTTCAGAATACTTTTTACTCCCTATCTAATTTTCTCTATGGATCTATACACATTTCTTGTATGTATCCACCATTTCCCTGTGATCTGAAGTACTTATCTTTGTGACATGACTTTAAAATCTACATCTATTAATACAATCCTGATCTTTTTCTAGTATATAAGCCTTGAGGTTTCACCAAAGTATACAGTGACTTTTTGGTAAACTTTATACTGTGTTAGCCATAATCCCCTCTGCCTAGGGTGGAGCACACAGACCAGAGTGAAGTTTATTTTTCCTCCGGATATACAAATACATTTTTGTATAATTGCAATTTGGTTTATTTAATGTGTGATTTTCTTTTTCTTGTTTTAAGTGGATAGCATGCTTTTTGTTCAATTTGTATAGTTTCTCCAGAACTCACAGGATCTTATGGTGTCTTGGACTCTTGATATTCGATCATCACAGGTGACACAATTTGAAGGCCATATGAGCAGCAATATATTAGTTAGGTTCTAGGTATTACTATGCTTTAATTGAACACACATCATCTATTGCCTTACATATCCTCCTTCAATATATTCTATGCTCAGGATCCCAAACTGCCACTGATAAAGACTCACAGATTCTTTTTGACTCCTGAAGAATCCCAAGATATAATCTGAGTACATCTGAGCTTAGAATAAAGAACCCCTGTACAGATTTTGTCATAGGAATTACACATCACAATTGCTGAAAGAACAGTGTAAATAAGACCCCATAGAAAGGATCACAAATGAGAACACAAATGCCAACCAAAACTACTATATCCAGCAAAACTCTCAATCACCATAGATGGAGAAACTAAGATATTTCATGACAAAACCAAGTTTACCCAAAATCTATCCACAAACCCGGCCCTAAAAAGGATAATAGGAGGACAACACCAATACAAGGAGGGAAACTTCACCCTGGAAAAAGCAAGATAGTAACCTTTCATCAAACCCAAAAGAAGTTAAGCATTCAAATTTAAAAAATAACGTCAAAAATGATAGGAAGTAACAATCACTATTCCTTAATATCTCTTAACATCAATGGACTTAATGCCCCAATAAAAAGACACAGACTAACTGAATGGATACGTAAACAGGACCCTACATTTTGCTGCTTACAGGAAACACACCTCAGGGTCACAGACAAACACTACCTTAGAGTAAAAGGCTGGAAGACAATTTTACAAGCAAATGGTCTCAGGAAACAAGCTGGAGTAGCCATTTTAATATCAGATAAAATTGACTTACAACCCAAAGTCATCTAAAGAGACCCTGAGGGACACTTCTTGCTGGTCAAAGGAAAAATACAAAAAGAAGAACTTTCAATCCTGAACATCTATGCCCCAAATGCAAGGGCACCCTCTTTCATAAAAGAAACTTTATTAAAACTAAAAGCACACATTGCACCTAACACAATAATTGTGGGTGACTTCAACACTGCACTTTCCTCAATGGACCGATCAGGAAAACAGAAACTAAACAGGGACACCATGAAACTAATTGAAGCTTTGGACCAATTAGATTTAACAGATATATATAGAACATTCTATCCTAAAACAAAAGAATATACCTTTTTCTCAGCAACTCATGGTACCTTCTCCAAAATCGACCATATAATTGGTCACAAGACAGACCTCAACAAATATAAGAAGATCGAACTAATCCCATGCCTCCTATCTGATCACTATGGAGTAAAAGTGGTCTTCAATAGCAACAGAAACAACAGAAAACCCACATACACGTGGAAACTGAACAATACTCTACTCAATGATACCTCGGTCAAGGAAGAAATAAAGAAAGAAATTAAAGACTTTTAAGAACACAATGAAAATGAAAACACAACATACCCAAATCTATGGGACACAATGAAAGCAGTGCTAAGAGGAAAACTCATAGCCCTGAGTGCCTCCAAAAAGAAAATGGAGAGAGCATACATTACCAGCTTAATGACACACCTGAAAGCCCTAGAACAAAAAGAAGCTATTTCGCCCAGGAGGAGTAGAAGGCAGGAAATCATCAAACTCAGGGCCGAAATCAATCAAGTAGAAACAAAGATAACCATACAAAAATCAACAAAACCAAGAGCTGGTTCTTTGAGAAAATCAACAAGATAGATAAACCCTTAGCCAGACTGACCAAAGGGCACAGAGAAAGTATCCAAATTAACAAACTTAGAAATGAAAAGGGAGATATAACAACGGAAACTGAGGAAATCCAAAAAATCATCAGATCCTACTACAAGAGCTTGTACTCAACACAACTGGAGAATCTGGAGGAAATGGACAATTTCCTTGACAGATACCAAATACCAAAATTAAATCAGGACCAACTAGACCATCTAAACAGTCCCATAATGCCTAAAGAAATAGAAGGAGTCATAGAAAGTCTTCCAACCAAAAAAAGCACAGGACCAGATGGCTTCAGAGCAGAATTCTACCAGACCTTCAAAGAAGAGTTAACACCAATACTCTTCAAACTATTCCACAAAATAGAAACAGAAGGAACACTACCCAATTCCTTCTACGAAGCCACAATTACGCTGATACCCAAGCCACAAAAAGATCCAACAAAGAAAGAGAACTTCAGACCAATTTCCCTTATGAACATCGATGCAAAAATACTCAATAAAATTCTTGCCAACCGAATCCAAGAACACATCAAAACGATCATCCACCATGATCAAGTAGGCTTTATCCCGGGAATGCAGGGTTGGTTCAATATACGGAAATCCATCAATACAATCCACTACATAAACAAACTCAAAGAACAAAACCACATGGTCATTTCATTGGATGCTGAAAAAGCATTTGACAAAATTCAGCATCCCTTCATGCTTAAAGTCTTGGAGAGAACAGGAATTCAAGGCCCATACCTAAACATAGTAAAAGCAATATACAGCAAACCGGTAGCCAGCATCAAACTAAATGGAGAGAAATTTGAAGCAATCCCACTGAAATCAGGGACCAGACAAGGCTGCCCCATTTCTCCTTATCTTTTCAATATTGTACTTGAGATACTAGCTCGGGCAATTCGACAACATAAGGAGGTCAAAGGGATACAAATTGGAAAGGAAGAAGTCAAACTATCATTATTTGCAGACGACATGATTGTCTACCTAAGTGACCCAAAGAACTCCACTAGAGAGCTCCTACGGCTGATAAACAACTTCAGCAAAGTGGCAGGTTATAAAATCAACTCAAGCAAATCAGTGGCCTTCCTATACTCAAAGCATAAGCAGGCTGAGAAAGAAATTAGGGAAATGACCCCCTTCACAATAGCCACAAACAGTATAAAGTATCTTGGGGTGACTCTTACCAAACATGTGAAAGATCTGTATGACAAGAACTTCAAGACTCTGAAGAAGGAAATGGAAGAAGACCTCAAAAAATGGGAAAACCTCCCATGCTCATGTATTGGTAGAAACAATATAGTTAAAATGGCCATTTTGCCTAAAGCACTATACAGATTCAATGCAATACCCATCAAAATCCCAACTCAATTCTTCACAGATTTAGAAAGAGCAATTATCAAATTCATCTGGAACACCAAAAAACCCAGGATAGCTAAAACTATTCCAAGCAACAAAAGAAAATCTGGCTGAATCAGTATCCCTGACCTCAAGCAATATTACAGAGCAATAGTGTTAAAAACTGCATGGTATTGGTACAGTGACAGGCAGGAGGATCAATGGAACAGGATTGAAGATCCAGAAATGAACCCACACACCTATGGCCACTTGATCCTCGACAAAGAGGCTGAAAACATCCAATGGAAAAAAGATAGCCTTTTCAACAAATGGTGCTGGTTCAACTGGAGGTCAGCATGCAGAAGAATGCGAATTGATCCATCCTTGTCTCCTTGTACTAAACTCAAATCCAAATGGATCAAGGACCTCCACATAAAGCCAGACACTCTGAAGCTAATAGAAAAGAAACTGGGGAAGACCCTTGAGGACATCGGTACAGGGAGAAAGTTTCTGAACAGAACACCAATAGCGTATGCTCTAAGAGCAAGAATGACAAATGGGACCTCATAAAATTACAAAGTTTCTGTAAGGCAAAGGACACCATCAAGAGGACAAATCGGCAACCAAAAAATTGGGAAAAGATCTTCACCAATCCTACATCAGATAGAGGGCTAATATCCAATATATATAAAGAACTCAAGAAGTTAGACTCCAGAAAACCAAACAACCCTATTAAAAATGGGGTACAGAGTTAAACAAAGAATTCACACCTGAAGAACTTCGGATGGCGGAGAAGCATCTTAAAAAATGTTCAACTTCATTAGTCATTAGGGAAATGCAAATCAAAGCAACCCTAAGATTTCATCTTACACCAGTCAGAATGGCTAAGATTAAAAATTCAGGGACTTTCGGGGAGTGGGGAGCTAGAAAAGGGGAAATCATTTGAAATGTAAATAAAAAATATATCTAATAAAAAAACTGAAAAAAAATAAAGGGAAGCTTACAAGGTTTGGGAGGTGTAATGGTGGAACAGGCTCAAGGTGTTGACATCATTCCTAGAAACAGTTTCTCATAATTTCTTGGTAAAGCTAGTTATTTTTTTTAATTTGATATAATTTATTTACATTTCAAATGATTTCCCCTTTTCTAGCCCCCCCACTCCCCAAAAGTCCCGTAAGCCCCCTTCTCTTCCCCTGTCCTCCCACCCTCCCCTTCCCACTTCCCCATTCTGGTTTTGCTGAATACTGTTTCACTGAGTCTTTCCAGAACCAGGGGCCACTCCTCCTTTCTTCTTGTATCTCATTTGATGTGTGGATTATGTTTTGGGTATTCCAGTTTTCTAGGTTAATAACCACTTATTAGTGAGTGCATACCATGATTCACCTTTTGAGTCTGGGTTACCTCACTTAGTATGATGTTCTCCAGCTCCATCCAGTTGCCTAAGAATTTCATGAATTCATTGTTTCTAAAGGCTGAATAGTACTCCATTGAGTATATATACCACATTTTTTGCATCTATTTTCTGTTGAGGGATACCTGGGTTCTTTCCAGCTTCTGGCTATTATGAATTGGGCTGCTATGAACATAGTGGAGCATATATCCTTACCACATGTTGGGGAATCCTCTGGGAATATGCCCAGGAGTGGTAAAACAGGATCTTTGGGAAGTGAGGTGCCCAGTTTTCTGAGGAACTGCCAAACTGACTTCCAGAGTGATTGTAGCAATTTGCAACACCACCAGCCTTGGAGGAGTGTTCCTCTTTCTCCACATCCTTGCCAACACCTGCTGTCTCCTGAGTTTTTAATCTTAGCCATTCTGACTGGTGTAAGGTAAAACCTCAGGGTTATTTTGATTTGCATTTCCCTGATGACTAATGAAGTTGAGCATTTTTTAAGATGCTTCTCCACCATCTGAAATTCTTCAGGTGAGAATTCTTTGTTTAACTCTGTACCCCATTTTTAAATAGGGTTATTTGGTTTTCTAGGGTCTAACTTCTTGAGTTCTTTGTATATATTGGATATTAGCCCTCTATCTGATGTAGGGTTGGTGAAGATCTTTTCCCAATTTATTGGTTGCTGATTTGTCCTTTTGATGGTGTCCTTTGCTTTAAAGAAATTTTGTAATTTTATGAGGTCCCGTTTGACAATTCTTGATCTCAGAGCATAAGCTATTGGTGTTCTGTTCAGGAACTTTCCCCCTGTACATATGTCCCCAAGGGTCTTCCCCAGTTTCTTTTCTATTAGCTTCAGAGTGTCTGGCTTTATGTGGAGGTCCTTGATCCATTTGGAGTTGAGCTTAGTACAAGGAGACAAGGATGGATCAATTCGCATTCTTCTGCATGTTGACCTCCAGTTGAACCAGCACCATTAGTTGAAAAGTCTATCTTTTTTCCATTGGATGTTTTCAGCCCCTTTGTCTAGGATCAAGTGGCCATAGGTGTGTGGGTTCATTTCTGTATATTCAATCTGGTTCCATTGATCTGCCTGCCTGTCACTGTACCAATACCATGCAGTTTTTAACACTATTGCTCTGTAGTATTGCTTGAGGTCAGGGATACTGATTCCCCCAGAATTTCTTTTGTTGTTGGGAATAGTTTTAGCTATCCTGGGTTTCTTGTTATTCCAGATGAATTTGAAAATTGCTCTTTCCAACTCTATGAAGAATTGAGTTAGAATTTTGATGGGTATTGCATTGAATCTGCATGTTGCTTTTGGCAAAATGGCCATTTTAACTATATTAATCCCTCCGATTCATGAGCATGGGAGGTTTTTCAAATTTTTGAGGTCTTCTTCTATTTCCTTCTTCAGAGTCTTGATATTCTTGTCATACAGATCTTTCACATGTTTGGTAAGAGTCACCCCAAGGTACTTTATACTGTTTGTGGCTATTGTGAAGGGTGTCATTTCCCTAATTTCTTTCTCAGCCTACTTATCCTTTGAATATAGGAAGGCTACTGATTTGCTTGAGTTGATTTTATAACCTGCCACTTTGCTGAAGCTGTTTATCAGCTGTAGGAGTTCTCTAGTGGAGTTTTTTTTTTTGGGGGGGGTCACTTAGATAGACTATCATATCATCTGTGAATAGTGATTGTTTGACTTCTTCCTTTGCAAATTGTATCCCTTTGAACTCCTTATGTTGTCTAATTGCCCGAGGTAGTACCTCAAGTACAATACTAAAAAGATAAGGAGAAAGGAGGCAGCCCCGTCTAGTCCCTGATTTTAGTGGGATTGTTTCAAGTTTCTCTCCATTCAGTTTGATGCTGGCTACCGGTTTGCTGTATATTGCTTTTACTATGTTTAGGTATGGGCCTTGAATTCCTGTCCTTTCCAAGACTTTAAGCATGAAATGATGCTGAATTTTGTCAAATGCTTTTTTCAGTTTCCAATGAAATGACCATGTTTTTTTTCTTTGAGTTTGTTTATGTAATGGATTACATTGATGGATTTCCGTGTATTGAACCAACCCTGCATCACTGGAATAAAGCCTACTTGATCATGGTGGATGATCGTTTGATGTGTTCTTGGATTGGGTGGGCAAGCATTTTTTGAGTATTTTTGCATTGATGTTCAGAAGGGAAATTGGTCTGAAGTTTTCTTTCTTTGTTGGATCTTTGTGTGGTTTTTGTATCAGCGTAATTGTGGCTATGTAGAAGGAATTGGGTAGTGTTCCCTCTGTTTCTATTTTGTGGAATAGTTTGAAGAGTATTGGTGTTAGGTCTTCTTTGAAGGTCTGATAGAATCTGCACTGAAGCCATCTGCCATCTGGTCCTGTGCTTTTCTTTTTTTTTTTTTTTTTTGGTTGGAAGGCTTTCTATGACCCTCTTCTATTTCTTTAGGGGTTATTGGACTGTTTAGATGATCTATTTGGTCCTGATTTATTTTTCGTATTTGGTATCTGTCTAGGAAATTGTCCCTTTCCTCCAGATTCTCCAGTTGTGTTGAGTATAGGCTTTTGTAGTAGGATCTGATGATTTTTGAATTTCCTCAGTTTCTGTTGTTATATCCCCCTTTTCATTTCTAATTTTGTTAATTTGGATACTTTCTCTGTTCCCTTTGGTCAGTCTGGCTAAGGGTTTATCTATCTTGTTGATTTTCTCACAGAACCAGCTCCTGGATTTGTTGATTCTTTGTATTGTTCTCTTTGTTTCCACTTGACTGATTTCAGCCCTGAGTTTGATGATTTCCTGTCTTCTACTCCTCCTGGGTGAACTGGCTTCTTTTTGTTCCAGGACTTTCAGGTGTGTTGTTAAGCTGCTAGTGTATGCTCTCTCCATTTTCTTTTTGGAGGCACTCAGGGCTAGGTCTTTTCCTGTTAGCACCACTTTCATTGTGTCCCAAAGATTTGGGTATGTTGTGCCTTCATTTTCATTAAATTTTAAAAAGTCTCTGATTTCTTTCTTTAGTTCTGCTTTGGCCAAGGGGTCACTGAGTAGAGTATTGTTCAGCCTCCATGTGTATGTGGGCTTTCTGTTGGTTTTGTTGCTATTGAAGACCACTCTTCCTCCATAGTGATCTGATAGGAGGCACGGGATTAGTTCGATCTTTTTATATTTGTTCAGGTCTGTCTTGTGACCAATTATATGGTTGATTTTGGAGAAGGTACCATGAGGTGCTGAGAAAAATGTATATTCTTTTGTTTTAGTGTGAAATGTTCTATAAATATCAGTCAAGTCCAATTGGTCCAGAGCTTCAATTAGTTTTACTGTGTCCCTGTTTAGTTTCTGTTTTCCCGATCGGTCCATTGAGGAGAGTGGAGCGTTGAAGTCACCCACAATTATTGTGTTAGGTGCAATGTGTGCTTTTAGCTTTATTAAAGTTTCTTTTACAAATGAGGATGCCCTTGCACTTGGCACATAGATGTTCAGAATTGAAAGTTCTTCTTGGTGGATTTTTCCTTTGACCAACAAGAAGTGTCCTTCTGTATCTCTTTTGATGACTTTAGGTTGAAAGTCAATTTTATCTGATATTAGAATGGCTATGCAGACTCGTTTCCTGAGACCATTGGCTTGTAAAATTGTCTTCCAGACTTTTAATTTAAGGTAGTTTTTGTCTTTGACATTGAGATGTGTTTCCTGTATGCAGCAAAACGTAGGGTCCTGTTTCCTTATCCAGCCTGTTAGTCTATGTCTTTTATTGGGGAGCTGAGTCCATTGACGTTAAGAGATATTAAGGAATAGTGATTATTACTTCCTGTCATTTTCAATGTTATTTTTATATTTGAGTGGTTATCTTCTTTTGGGTTTGATGAAAGAAGGTAATTATCTTGCATTGTCCAGGGTGTCATTTCCCTCCTTGTATTGGAGTTTTCCTCTTTTTATTCTTTGTAGGGCTGGGTTTGTGGAAAGATACTGTGTAAATTTGGTTTTGTCATTGAATATCTTGGTTTCTCCATCTATGGGGATTGAGAGTTTTGCTGGGTATAGTAGTCTTGGCTGACATTTGTGTTCTCTTAGAGTCTGAATGAGATCTGCCCAGGATCTTCTAGCTTTCATGGTCTCTGTTGAGAAGTCTGGTGTGATTTTGATAGGCCTTCCTTTATATGTTACTTGGCCTTTTTCTCTTGCTGCCTTTAATATTCTTTCTTTGTATAGTACATTTGGGGTTTTGATTATTATGTGACGAGAGATATTTCTGTATAGGTCCAGTCTGTTTGGAGTTCTGTAGGCTTCTTGTATATTCATGGGCATCTTTCTCTTTAAGTTGGGAAAGTTTTCTTCCATAATTTTGTTGAAGATATTTGGTGGCACTTTCAGTTGTAAATCTTCACTCTCATCTATATCTATAATCCTTAAGTTTCATCTTCTCATTGTGTCCTGGATTTCCTGGATGTTCTGGGATACAAGCTTTTTGCATTTTGCATTTTCTTTGACTGTTGAGTCAATGGTTTCTATGGTATCTTCGGCATCTGAGATTCTTTCTTCCATCTCTTGTATTCTGTTGTTGCTATTTGCATCTACGGCCCCTGATTTCTTCTCAAGGTTTTCTATCTCCAAAGCTGTCTCCCTTTTTGATTTTTTAGTTATTTCTACTTCTGATTTTAGATCCTGGATGGTTTTGCTTAGCTCCTTCACTTGCTCATTTGTGTTTTCCTGTAATTCTTTAAGAGATTTTTGTGATTCCTCTTTCATGACTTCTGCTGTTTGACTCACTTTCTCCTGCATTTCTTTATGTTTATTTTTTGTGTTTCTTCTTTATTGGCTTCTATCTCTTCAGCCTTATTCTCCTGAATTTCTTTAAGTGATTTTTGTGTTTCCATTTTACGGGTTTCTAGCTTATTCATGTTCCTCTGTATTTCTTTAAGAGATTCATTTGTGTCCTTTTTGTGTTCTAGCAGCATCATGAACAGTGATTTTAAATCCAAATCTTGTTTTTCTGGTGTGTTTGTATAACCAGGACTTGCTGGTGTTGGAGAGTTTGGTTCAGATGCTGCCATATTGCCTAGATTTCTGTTAGTAGAGTTCCTGCATTTGCCCTTTGCCCTCTTGTTATTTCTGGTGTTAGTTGGTCTTGTCTCTGGCTGGTGTTTGTGCCTCCTGTGAGGCTGTAGGGCTATTTCTGCAACACTGGATGGCTTGGTTTCCCTGTTACAGATCGCTGATGTGCTGTCCTCCTCTTGGGTGCCCTTGGAGCCCTAGTGTGCCTTGCCCCAGATTGTCTGTGTGAACCAGGAGGTGCCCATTTGCACTTTCAGGGAGTGCCCAGGGTGTATGCTGTGGAACCTTTTCTGAGTGCTGGTCACTGTGCTGGGCAGTAGATCTCCAAACCGGGTTGGTGAGTCTACTAGGCTAACAACCTCCTGGCTGGGTTGGCACACAGATGGCCCAATGAGCAGCCCAGGGCCTGGGGGGTGGGGGGAGGCCAACACCTGTTGCACTTAGACCCTTGCGATGTTGGTCTCGGGTTATATTTATGTACCTCAGTCTGTCTGATTTCTCTGGTGCCCGAGATCCAAGATGGGAGAGATTCTCTCGTAACTGACTGGCTGGAGGCAGAGTTCTGATGTGATGTGCTCATTTCTTGGGTGCAGGCAGACCCCTGGTGGTTTGCACCCCCAGAAATCTAAAGCTTTGGGTGACACAGTACCTAGTGATGCTCTTCTGCTTCAGCAGGCAGCAAATATGGCTGCGAGGATTCTCTCCTTCTGCTGGTCTCCAGGCAGGAAACATGTCCCATGGCCAGAGGTCTGGCAGATGAATTGCCTATGTGCTCAGTTCTTGGGTGCTGGCAGTCCCCTGGTGGTTTGCACTCCCAGAGATCTAAAGCTGATATAACTGTTTGGTTGAAGTGAAGCTGGTGATTAAGGTAATGGTTTTCGTATACCCATTTCAGCCCTCGACTCCCTAATGTAGTTTAATAAAATTATTAATGAGTAAATGTGACTTCTGTAGATTTAGAGGAGAAATTACTAGTTGTTTTTATACAGAAAGCCCTCATACACTCGGAAGCTGAACAACTCTCTACTCAATGATTATTTGGTCAGGGAATAAATAAAGAAAGAAATTAAATACTTTTTAGAATATAGCAAAATTGACAGCACAACATACCAAACCTTATGGGAAACAATGAAAGCAGTGCTAAGAGGAAAACTCATATCTCTGATTGCCTTTATAAATAAATTGGTGAGAGACTACACTAGCTACTTAACATTGCACCTGGGTTGGAGAGGTGGTTCAGTGGTTAAGAGAACTGACTGCTCTTTTGAAAGTCCTGAGTTCAAGTCCAAACAATATCATGGTGGCTCACAGCCATCCATAATGAGACATGATGCCTTCATTTGGTGTGTCTGAAAACAGCTATGGTGAACTTAGATATAATTATAAATAAACCTTTAGGCCAGAGCAATCAGAACTGGAGTGCCCAGGGTGAACTGGAGTGAGCAAAACTCCTGAATTCAAATTCCCAACAACCACATGATGCCTCACAATCATTATGCAGCTACAATGTATATCTCTAGAACAAAAAGAAGCAAATATACCCAAGAGGAGTAGATGGTATGAAATAATCAAACCCAGGGTTCAAATGCAAGTAGAAACAGAGAAATATGCAAAGAATCAACAAAGACATGAACTTGTTCTTTGAGAAAATAAACTACCTAGATAAACCCTCAGCCAGTCTAACCATAGGGCATGGAGACTGTATCCAACTTAACAAAATCTGAAATGAAATGTGAGACATAACAACAGAAACTGAAGGACTTAAAAAATTCAACAGATTCTACTACAAAAGCCCATGCTCAACAGAACTGGAAAATCTAGATTAAATGCATGATTTTCTAGTTATATACAAGGTACCAAAAGTAAATCAGGATCAGATAAACCATCTAAATAGTCCCATATCCTATGAAGAAATTTAAACAGTCATTAAAAGGATTCCAACCCCAAAAGCCCAGGACCAGATAATTTTAGTGCAGAAGTTTTATCAGACCTTCAAAAGAAGTCTTAATACCAATACTTCTCAAACTAATCCATGAAATAGAAAGAGAATACTACCCCTTTCCTTCTATGAAGCTACAGTTACACTGATGTATAAACCACACCAAGACCTAACAAAGGAAAAGAATTTTAGACAAAATTCTCTCAGTAATATTGATGAAAATGTACTCAATGAAATTATCACAAACTGAATCCAAGAACCCATCAAAATGATCATTCAGCATGATCAAGTAGGCTTCATGCTAGCGATGAAGAGATGGTTCAATATATGGGAATCTATCAATGTAATCCACTATAGAAACAAACTCAAAAGAAAAAATAAACACATGACCAATTCATTAGAGGCTGAAAAATCTTTGATGAAATAAAACACCCCTTCATGTTATAAGTCATGGAGAGATCAGGAATTCAAGGTTCATACTGAAACATAATAAAAGAAACATAGAGCAAACTAATCATCGACATCACACTAAGTGGAAGGTACTTGAGAAAAGCCTACCAAAATCAGGGTCAAGGAAAGGCTTTCCACTCATCACATATTTGTTCAATATAGTACTTGAAGTTCTAGCCAGAGAACTTGGGCAAGAAAAGGAGACCAAAGTGATTCAATTTGGAAAGGAGGATGTGAAGACTATTTGTAGATGATTGTATACATAAGTGACCCAGAAAAATCCATAAGAGAACTCCTACAGCTCTTAAACAACTTCAGCAAAGTGCCAGGATATAAAATTAATTCAAACAAATCAATAGCTTTTCTCTACTCAAAGGGCAATCTGGCTGAGAAATAAATTAGTGAAATGACATGCTTCACAATAGTCATAAAAAAAAAAAATCTTGGTGTGACTCTAACCAAACAAGTGAAAAATCTGAATGACAAGAACTTCAAGTCTCTGAAGAAAGAAATCTAAGAACTCTTAGATTGCCTATGCTCATGGATCAACAGGAGTAATATATTAAAAATGTCCATTTTTTTTCCAAAAGCAATTTACAAATTCAATGCAAACCCCATCACAATTTCAACTCAATTCTTCACAGAGATTTAAAGAGCAATTCTCAAATTCATCTGGAATAACAACAACAACAATAACAATAAATCAGGACAGTGAAAACTGTTCTAAAGAATAATAGAAATTCTGGGAGAATCACCATCCGTGACCTCAAGGTGTATACAGTGCAATACTAATAAAAAGGATATGGTACTGGTACAGAGACAGGCAAATAGACCAATGGGATTGAATTGAAGACCCAAAAATTAACCCCACATCTATGGTCAATTGATGTTTGACCAAGAAGCCAAAACCACCCAGTGGAAAAAAGACAGCATTTTCAACAAATGATGCTGTTTCAAATGATGGTCTGCATATTGAAGAATGCAAATGGATCCCTTTATATCTCTTTGTAGAAAACTCACAATTCCAAGTGGATAAAGACCCTCCACAGAAAACCAGATACACTGAATTTAACAGAAGAGAAAGTGGGAAAGAGTCACAAACACATCTGAACAGGGGAAATTTTCCTGAACAGAACACCAATGGCTCACGCTCTTATATAACCAATTGACAAATGGGACCGACCTCATAAAGCTTGTATAAGTCAAAGGACACTGTCAGTAGGACAAAACAGCAACACAAAGTATTTATAAACCCTATATCTGATAGATGGCTGATATTGAAAGTATACAAAGAACACATGATATTAGAGTCCAGAGAACCAAATAATCCTATTAAAAATGAAGTTCAGAGCTAAACAAATAATTCTCAACAGAGGAATTCTAATGGCTCAAGAACACTTAAAGAAATGTTCAACATCCTTTGTCATGAACTTGAGATCCCACCTCATACCAGTCAGAATGGCTAAGATAAAAAACGCTGGTGAAAGTAGATGCTGGTGAGGATGTGGACAAAGAAGAACACTCCTCCATTTCTGGTGGGATTGAAATCTGTTACAACCACTCTAGAAATAAGTTTGGCCGTTCTTCTGAAATTTGGAAATAGTTCTACCTGAGGACTCAGCTATACCACTATTGAGCATATACCAGATGTCACTCAACAGAGGAATGGATGCAGAAAATGTAAGACTTCATGCAATTCACAGACAAATGGATGAAATTAGAAAATAGCATCCTGAGTGCTCTAACCCAGTCACAAAAGAACACACATGGTATGTATTCACTGATAAATGGATATTAGCTTAAAATCTCAGAATACCCTTGATACAACTCACAAGCCATATGAAACCTAAAAAAAAGGAAGACCAAATTGTGGATGCTACAGTCATACTCAGAAGGGGGAAAATAATCTCAGGAGAAAATACAGGGACAAAGAATGGAAGAGTCTAAAGAAAAGACCATCCAGAGAATTCCCCATTTAGGGATCCATCCAATCTGCAGACACCAAACCCAGACTTTATTGCTGATTCTGATAAATGCTTACTGCTTGCAGCCTGATATTTCTGTCTCCTCAGAGGTTCTGCCAGAACTTGACCAATACAGACTCAATGCAGGGACCACAATGGAGGAGTTAGGAGAAATCTGAAGGAGCTGAAGGCTTTGAAACACCATAGGAAGAACAACAATATCAACCATCCAGAACCCCACACACAGGTTCGAGGGATTAAACCACCAACCAAAGTATACACATGGATCCAGCTGCATATGTAGCAGAGGATTGCCTTATCTGGCATCAGTGGGAGGGGAACCCATTGGTCCTGTGGAGGCTCTATGACCCAGCATAGGGAAATGCTAGGGTGCTGAGGCAGAAGTGGATGGTTGGGAGGGGGAACACCCTCATAGAGGCTGGGTGATTTGGGATAAAGATGAGAGTTAGTGGAGGGGAAACTGGGAACAGGGATAACATTTCAAATGTAAATAAATAAAACCAATACAATGATTTTATAAGACTAATATTAAGATAAGCAGTAAAATAATAGATTCTTTCTCTGTAAAGGTATATTGCTCTCTGCCAATTTGAAAACACTTTTGTAAAATTTACCTCACTTGCTCACACTTTGCAAATCTAAAAATTTGCTTCGTTATGAAAATACATGCATTCTTCAGTTAATTTGTTTTCTTCCCCTGTACTACATAATATGTTTTCAATCAAATGTGTTGAAGAAAATAGTGTCATTGCATAGTCATTAAGTAAATGAAATACACAATGTAATCATTTTGTAATTATGGAGTATTTTTCTGGTCTATAAACACCAAGGAAGAAAAAATAATGTAATTGGACCTTAGCTTCCCTATCAAATCTGCATGCGAATAAATATGTGTAGGGTTGTTGCAACCAACTCATTAGAGTTTGCCCATCCATCATACATGTTAAATATGCATGCATATTTAAAATTGTTGGAGCCTGCATGTTGAAATTTTGCTCCATCCAATTTGTAATAGTATATAGTTCTCTGTCTCTCTCTCTCTGTCTCTCTCTCTCTCTGTCTCTCTCTCTCTCTCTCTCTCTCTGTGTGTGTGTGTGTGTGTGTGTGTGTGTTTGTGTATCTCTGTCTGTCTGTCTGTCTGTCTGTCTGTCTGTCTATATGTTAAATGTTTGGAAGTCTGCTTGATGATGCTCTGGTCCTTCCATTTATTATATCTGTCTGCCGGCCTGCCTGTCTGTCTGTCCATCTGTCTGTTTGTCTGTGTATATTTGAAATTGTTTGACCTGATTTAATTTACCCACTGTTTTTGTGAATAAGTGTATAAAGTTCTCTTTCCTTTTCTTTCTAGCTCTCTTCGAAAGAGTTTAAAGAGCTCAGAATTTCTGACAGTTCACAGAGAGTCCCAGCCCCAGATAATTAAGATTTTTTTCATCAGCACTGCTAGTGTTGATGGAATAAACTGCCTGCCACTGTTAGCAAAGGCCCTGTCATTTGCTATCTGAACCAACCCGAGTACCCTGGTAATCTGATCCCTGTCAGCTGATATTAAGAAGGATCCCATTTGCTGACTCCACATTCACTGTCCTCCTTCATTCATTTTATTTAGTTGAAGATGGCTTTGACAGTAGACCAGGCTTCTAACTAACAGAGTTACATCTTCTTCTGCCTAGAAAATACTGTTGTTATAAGGTGGGTACTGCTGACTGTCTTATTCATGTGTTTGTGTGGTTGGTTATTATAGAGTTTGTTTGTGTCTGCATTCTGTACTCTTTGTCTCCATGGTTTTCTCTTTTCCATGAAACCCTCACTAGGAAAAAGTCATCTGCAAAAGGAATGAGATCATGGCAAAGCCACACACTATTTGTACACATATTTTTCTTGGAGGGGGATCCTTGTTCTTGAGTGTTTTTGCAGTCATTTGTTTGCTTAAGTGTAGTAGGCACATGGACACTTACTTAATGAGTCATGTTGAAATGACAGTACCATCCTCATCACTTGTGTAGTCAACTTTTGTCAGTATAGTAGGAAATAGGGTCATTAGGGAACAAGAAGCATCACTTGGTAAAACTGCATCCATCGGATTGGTCTGCCAGCAAGACTGTGGCATGCTTTCCTGATTAGTGATTGATGAGTGATGGCACAGGTCTGCTATGAATGAGCATGGGTTCCTGGTTTGTGTCCAAGAGCATGCTGAACTACCACAGAGAGCCAGCTGATAATCAGAGTCCTTTATGGTTTTTGATTTAGTTCTCACCCACAGATTCCTGCCTTGATTTCACATCATCAATGACTATGTGGTTTAGGATGAAATAAACCCATTTCTTTCCAAATTGTTTTTAGGCATAGTATTGATAACATCAATAGATAACATACCTGGACTACATAAAATGCTTCTGCTTAGAGTATGGATGTGGGGAAGTTTACAGTGTGCACAGCTATCACTGCAACAGCACACAAACAGTCTCATTTACTGTCATATTCCACACATCTAACACATACTGTCACAAATATAGTTTCATTATCATAGCAATTACTTCCAGTAAATGTGAGTTAACAAAACAAACATTTTAGAAGTCAAAGCAGTTGCCCATTGAAGGTCTGAACATTTATCAATTTACAGAGTATAAACTTTTGTTTCACTGCAAAATGTTTCACATTCATTGGCCTGATGTCATAGCTTTTGGGACCCTTAGAGTTACTTGCAGTGGGTGATAGATTTTGTTATACAAAGAACAGGCAAGAAATTTTCTTATATTTTTTTTTTTCGATTGCGGCCAGGTGATAGAATTTTTTCTTTAAACATTTAGTGTTAACATTGAGCTTTTCATGAATATATTAGTCTCCTAATAAATTCACTTTTGAATGCCCTTATTATTACAATTGTTGGTTATCTAGCCTATGCCAATAGATCAGTAGCCCATTTCCTGTGCTTCTGTTATGAGACTGAGTATCCATGATATATAATGGATAATTTCAATTTCTGATTGATTGTTGCAGCTGTAAAACTGACAATTTTAATTCTGAATTATAAGAAGTAAATTCAGGCTGGACAGTGATGATGCATTCCTCTAATTCCAGCACTTGGGAGGCAGCGGCATACAGATTTCTGAGTGCAAGGCTAGCCTGATATACAGAGTGAGTTCCTGGACAATTGGAGCTATATGAAGAAATCCTGCCTTGAGAAGAAGAAGAAGAAGAAGAAGAAGAAGAAGAAGAAGAAGAAGAAGAAGAAGAAGAAGAAGAAGAAGAAGAAGAAGAAGAAGGAAGGAGGAGGAGGAGGAGGAGGAGGAGGAGGAGGAGGAGGAGGAGGAGGAGGAGGAGGAGGAGCAGGAGAAGAGAGAAAGAAAGAAAGAAAGAAAGAAAGAAAAAGGAAAGAAACAAAGAAAGAAATTCAGCAATTTCTGTATCTAGTACTCTTCATACTGAGAGCCTGTAATTATATTAAGACATTCCAAAAATGTAATAATACCAAAAGTTTTGTGTACAGATCTGATTTTTTAACTTATATGTATTAACTTTGAATTATTTTGCTCCTTTTTTTCTGATGTTTAGCTTGCCATTCCCAACTTATTTGTATCAGTATAGAATGTAGGTATTTCATGGATTTGCATTTCTTTAAAATTTCATTCGAGAATCCAAATAGTCCTTTTTATAAAGGGGAGATGCTTGCTTTTTGAATATTTGCTGTCAATTTCTTCCAAATGGTTGTTACAAGTTGTTTGCTAAACTTCATAGATTATGCATAATGACATAACTTCTTTTGATTACTGTTCGTAGACCAAAATAGGTAATAGAATTTCTCCTTTCTAATTTTTAGAAGGAGCCTGAAACTGCTACAGAATTCTTTGTGTATCCTTAAACTTTTTCTGGAAAGTATCTGCATCAGAATTGGCCAAAAAGATATCATCCATGTAATCAAACATAATGGATTGAGGAAATTGCCCTTTGATTATTTCTAGTGGTTGCTTCCCAAAATATTGAGTTGAAGTTCGACAGTTTTACATGCCCCATGGAAGAATTTTCCACAGATATCTTTTGACAGGTTAAGCATTTTTATACATAGGTATTGTGGAAGCCAACCTATCCTACTATTCTGTATCTTCTCCTATCCCGCTCATGAAAAGGAACGAAAAAAAAAAACAATCTTTTAAATCAATTACTATTATAGGTTATAAGGTGTTCTTTGGGTAATAAACAAGGTAAAGGAAGTCCAGGATGCAAAGGGCCCGTTGGGTGAATTTCTCTGACAACTGCTCTTAAATCTATTAACATTTTCCATTTGCCAGATTTCCTTATCATAACGAATAGAAAGGAGTTCCATAGGCTTTTAAACTCCTGTATGTTGAGACTCCAACTGTTCTCCTGCCAGCTGTTCAAGCGCCTATAATTTATCCTTAGTTATGGGCTACTGATCTACTTGCATAGGCTTGATAACCAACAATTGTAAGGATCAGGGCATTGATATTTTGGCAGTGCCCTCCTAAGTAATCAGAGTACTGCCTTTAAGTAGTAACTCGTACTTTACTGTATTCTTTCCCCTTCCTCTATTTCACTCTTCTTCCCTCCACCATGTTAATGAATGCAACAGCAGAAGAGCCTCCAGTACAAATGTTACTAATTCCTTTCAATCTTGAGGTATAAGCCTATTTTGAGTATGTCAAGGTATCTTGATTTTTTATGGCTATCTTGAGTGTATTACGTATAAAACTATGATCCCTTTATAATGCCTTAGATCTATATATATTTTATAGGGTACCATTCTACCTTGTCAAAACCTTACTATGCACCATTATCAGGAATATGCTGTATGAATAATGGGAAGGCTGACTATGATCTTGTAACTCCAGGATGCCCATCCTCTAAATGTAACAGCACTGTTGGATTGAGATTAATACTTCCTTTCAAAAGATCCTCTTTCATTACATTGTCCTCCTGCATTTTCTGCTTTTCTCACTCAAGTAACTCTCAGCACTATTTCTTTTCCTCTTTCCCCCTGTGAGAGACTCTCACCTTCTTGCACAGTCATTGGAGTCAATTCAACTCATTCTTTCTTTTCTTGTGTGCTTTGCTTCACAAGAACTTCGAACTCTAAGAAGCTGAATCGATGTCTTATTAGTACATTCCCAACAAAGAGAGGTGCTGACCTGTGGGTCTCTGGGACGTTATATTTAATCATTGTATCTGAATCTGTGAGCTCCAGTTTCACTCTGTGACCCTTTTACAAAAGGTAAAATAGCAATTCATTGTATTATACTCAGAATAAAATAGTGGCCTCCATGGGCATATGCAAACATGCATATGTGACCACCCAGTCTCAGAGAGTAGCCTCGCCATTTGTCCAAACATTGCCTTTGCTTTGCATTGTATTCATGGTTTTAAGTTATTTATAACTGTTTCATGGATGCCACAGAACTTAGTTGAGCTGTGGTATTTATGTAACTCAAGAGCTGAAATCACTCTAGACTTGTTCCCTCAGTACCACTTTACATCTGTGATTTATACTCTAGGGACTGCCATTTCCTCTCTAGTGATGAGACTGCCTCATTCAAGTCTATGAATATGAGACATGACATTATTCTGTGCAAAATACCTATACTGGTATTTTCTTGTTTATTGGTTTTGGTTTTTGAAGTCAAGATATTTCATGTGTGGCCAAGCATTCTACCATGCAGCTATTTGTATATCACTTCTGTCTTTTAAATCTTTACCCTTTCCTACAGAAAATAATGTTTTGATGACTGACTGGTTTATCTAATCTTAAAATAAACACTACCTGCCCATATATTGTTCTTGATAACCAGCATTTATGGTACAGAAAATATAAAAATAAAATATCAAGGCTTAGTGATCTGAGTGCCAGCCTAAAGAAGGTAGAAGTAGGGAGGAATATTAAGTAAGAACACACTCATATACACTTATAAAGGGAGAAGGCATGAGCAGGAATAAGAAAAGGAGGAAGAAAATTTTTATCAACTGGTTACTCTTCTTCTGATTCTGGCCTATATTTCATCCTCAATTGTACTGTGACGATGACTCACAGAATATCCAGGAATCTCCTAATTTGTTGCTCAACACCACAATCATGAATGAAAGTATGAACTAATAAGATTGGACTGCACAGATGATCAAGACTGTCTTTGCCACACATTGAAAATTGAAATGATGAAGGCAGGAGCTGAAGTGCATTATCAGGCTCTGATCATCTGAGACTCTCTTTGAATCTTAGGTAGGAAGTGGAGCTATGCTCCCCAGTAGTTTTGGTACCTAATCTTGAAGAAGAACTCACTCCCACCTTCCCTCAGAACTTGACCCCTGAACTTGGCTATGCAATCATAGGATGTTATGGTAACCTAAATTTTGCTATGTAGACAATGTACATATTATGATAAAATATGCATCTCACAAGCAAATATAAATACCTCGATGTAGATGCACAGACATACACAGTAGACAAACTATAAAAAGACACACATACAAGAAAAGATACACATATGCATATTAATATCCTGTGATATTCAAAATAGTTTTTCAGTATGTGTTACCTGTTCTACTTAAAATAAACATGTCATGATTATGTACAATGTATTGTGCTTATATTGGTTCATCTCCATTACCTTCTTGTTTCTTCCTCTCCTTCCTGAAGACACGTCTGTCAATTCCTAGTCTCATGTCTCTTCTGTTTTTCTTTCATGTTTTTTTCTGATTTCCTTCATCCCTCCCTTCTTCTCTTATCTACTCACTCACACAGGAGATTGTGGTTTCATAGACTTTTGTGTGTGTCATTTTCTGAGAGGCAGCCGCATTATTCACTAATGTCATAGTAGAATCAACTTCCCATGGACAGTGTTCAGTGGGAGATGGTGTGTTTCATTTTGTAATGACAGGATACACCTTGATGGGTTTCTTCCCAGAGAGCTGGTTCCTGCATCTTAGAGGAAAGGTGGAAGGGGAATATTGAGAGTGTGTTTGTGAGTGAGTAATGTGGAGATATGGCATGGGTGAAATTGGTATATAAAGTAGATAAAGTAATTAATGAAAAAGATTTATTTATTGTTCTTAATTATTTATTTATATTACAAATATTTCCTCCCACCACTGCCCCTCAAAGAGTTGTTCACCCAATTCCTACCTTTTCCTCTGAAAGGGTGTCTTCTTTGTATACCTGGACCCTGGGGCATCAGATCTGTACAGGATTAGGCACATCCTCTCTTAATGAGTCTACACAAGGCACCCCACTCCCCCAAAAGTTTCTATGATCTCGGACCAGGCAGTGTATTGTCTTTGTTTGGTGGCTCAGCCTCTGGGTGTTCCAGAAGCCCTTGGTAGTTGATAGTGTTGCTCTTCCTAAGGGCTTGCCTTACTTTCCGTTCCTTCAGTCCTTCCCGTAACTCTTCCAAATGGGTCTGTGACCTCAGTCTATTTATGGATATACCTGCATCTGTCTCAGATGACAAAAGGAGATCATGGGGATGCAAATTGAAAAGTAAGAAATCAAGTTATTACTATTTACAGATGATAGGATTGTATATATATACAAATACCCAAATTCTACCAGAGAACTCCTAAAGCTGATAAACAACTTGGGCAAAGTGGCTGGATATAACATTAACTCAAATATTTACTTCTCCTTGGCTTGCTATGCATGAGCAGGCATTTACAGAAGACCTGCTATATGTGATATAAAGCACAGGTAAGGTAACCACCAAAAAAAATACTGGTGGGGTCTTATCACACTTGTTTTCAAGAAGTTGCACTGAGGTGTCATAATAACATAATGTGCATGGCATCAGCACATACTTGGGGAGAGAGAGAGAGAGAGAGAGAGAGAGAGAGAGAGAGAGAGAGAGAGAGAGAGAGAGAGAGAGACTGGTAAAAGAGGTACAGAGTACTTGAGGTGGTGCCAAAGAAACTATAAGGATTAGTGAGGTCATTGCATGAGGCTCCAAGACGACAGAGGGTAGGTGGGACCTATCTTTCAAGTAGGAGCAGTGTAATGCTCATGGAAGCCAAGATTATACTGGGTTTTCTGACATTACATGAGGTTATGATGTACACAGTGTGGGCAAAACGATCATAGCATGGTTCTCCCCCAAGAACAGTTTTTTTTTTTCCTTAAACATTGAACTGGTTCTAAGGCACCTGATGTAGCAAGGATAACATTCCTTCATACTTTTCACTGCAGCTCTGTTTACAGTGGAATAAATGTCACATTAATCTGTGTGAATCTGTAGGGCATATTTTCAATGACACCTACTCACCATAATATCAAGTGGACAACAAACAAACAGATCTGAAGTAAAGTGAATCAGGGCAGGATGATCATAGCTTGTACAGTATAGAATGAGAAGACCAGTCAGTTAGATGGGAGGGATTATTTCATTAATAATATGTATGTGTATTGGCCACACTTATTATCATGTTCTTAATGTATGAATATCAAATCTTATGAATTAACACTCAGAATGATGTGTGTGCCATCATTAAATTGCAGACATGTGTTTGAAAGCTTCATGTTAGAGAAGATGAATACAACTGATTTTAAACATTATTTCAGTAAACAATAGACCTGTTACTAAAACAGTAGTCATGTGAATAACAATCTGTTACCAAATTTTCCTGGCTGTCCTCAGCCACACAATGTTTCACAGAGGTTTCTTTTTCTTTTTCCCCCCACTGGTGTTTTTTTTTTTTTTTTTTTTATTCAATATGTCCCACGCTTTTGTCTCACCAGCAAGAACGCACACAGTACACTAGGATCCTTCTGCAGCCAAGCTTTTATTGAAGCTTTTCGTGGAGGAAGACCCCGAGCCCAAAATGGGCGCTGCTTATATACCCCTTGGCATGGCGTGTACACACTTAATTGGGTGTTCACTCATCACCTCATTAGAATGCCCCAGGATGGGCAGAGATTTGGCGCGAAAATACTCTTGCACATGCGCAGATAGCTTGTTTACTAAGAAAGCGGAGCTGGCACAGTGGAAGCCAGCGCCATCTTGTAATGGCGAATACTGCTATGGCTTTCCACATCTCTCCCTTACTGTTTTATTAAAAAATGCAAGCCACTCTGTAATGGACGAAGGTAGAGGTCGAATCCCTAGTAAGATGCGTAAGAGTACCATGTACAGAACAAGACCCTTAGGTTCCTTTTCCCAGGGTCGTCCTGACCTGCACTTGTGCCGTTTTTCCTAGGGGAGGGACACTTGGACATGCAACCCTCATGCAACTCGACTTGTCTTCTAAGAGTGTCCAAAACTCTGAACAACCCTTATGCGGTGCTTAGCCCGACAATCCATCAGAGTGAAAGACTTGCTCACTCATCCCTGTGCAATGAGTCTAGCCTCTAGGGGTGCAAGAGCTGAGCAGTCCAGTACTTGCAAAATTATTTTAACATGGATAACCAGATCTCTGGGGATGCGCCTTGTTCAATAGCCGCAAGTGCTTGAGCAATCACAACCTTGTCACATTTTTGTTGAGATCTGAGTTTTCAGACCAGCCAAAGCATGAACACAGCATCCACAGCATAAGGCTGCGCCAAATAAACTTACCCCCACCCACTCCTTAAAGTAAGAAAAGGCTGAAGCGATCCAGGAAGAGAGTCCCTCTGCGAGAGAAGCATCAACTTGTGTTGAATTCACGGTCACAGTGGCCACACGCACTTGTTCCATCAGGGCGTCAAATTCACCAGTCCAATTTCCTAAAAGATACTTAGACATTTGTTTAAACAAATTTGCAGCTCTTGTAAATTTTTCATACTGAATGTTGGTAATGCATAAACTAGAATACTTCCACTGACATCCCAATTGGGCTAGCTGCCACAAGGTCTCAATTTGTTCTTGTATTAAATCTTTTTTTTTTTTTTTTTTTTTTTTTTTTTTTTTTTTTTTTTTTTTGGTTTATAACCATTAAGCCTCCTTTCAGTTGAACATAAAGGCTCACTTGCACATCAATTGCATGAGCAGCGCTAGATGACAGATTACTCAGAGCATGAGCCCTTTGGCAAATTGTAAAAGGATTAAAAGTATAATTTATAAGTTGATCATTGTCAGCTCTGCTAACTGAGCTGAGCCCATATATTTTTATAGCCACCTGTTGATTATAAATAAGATATCTAGCTCTTCCTTCAGAAGAGCCATTCATGAAAATGATGTCCCAAGATGAATCATAGTTATATGCACATATATTGATTTTTTAAATTAGAAATATGAGTATCAACCATCTGCAAAAGCTAATTAAGTCCTTTAGAATCAACATCATTATGTGATACATCAAGAACAAATCTTTATAATTTGATGTATATAAAAATGTAAAATTGTTTTTTAAGCCATTACCTTTTTTATGATATGAATAATAAACATACTTATATATCTGAATGTTTCTATATAGCCTCTTTTGGATACACACTTTATGTGTCTTGTCCCAAAGGGTCCTGTCCAGACACCTTCTTTTTAAAAATTAAACTATAGATAAGTATATTGTAGCTGTCTTCACACCAGAAGAGGGCAAATGCTATGCCGTCCTTAGGGATGTGACCATAGCCAATTCTCTCTCTCTCTCTTTTTTTATTTTATTAAGCATTTCTTTAAGATGTAGTGGGCACGCTCTACAATGCCCTGACCTTGGGGGTTATAGGGAAGGCCATGATTTAACTGTACATTTATTTGTTTGTAGAAAAACTGGAACGACTGAGCAGTATAAGCTGGACCATTATCTGTTTTTAACTGACAAGGCTGCCTCCAGGCAGCACATGTTTCAAGGCAATGTCCAATCACATTGTGAGCCTTCTCTCTACTCATGGCAGTAGCATGAATAATGCCAGAGCATGTATCCACAGAGACATGAACATACTTTAAGGCTCCAAACTCAGATATATGAGTCATATCCATCTGCCATAATTTTAGGGGCAATAGGCCCTTTGGATTAACTCCTAGACCCGGGGGATGGTGAAAAACCATATGTTGTAGGCACTCCAGCACGATTTTTCGTGCATCTGCACGGGAAAGATGGAATTTTTGTTGTAATGTCCTAGCTGAAACATGAAATTGTTGATGAAATTTTTGTGCAGCTTCCAGGGATGAGGCCAGGAAGCCATATTCCATTCTGGTGCATCTATCAACAAGGTCATTGCCCTTACCCTGGCAGACCAGAATGGGCTCTAATATATTGTATAAAAAATTTTGAATCCCTGGACCAGATAATTTTTTATAATTTTTTCATGAGATAACTTACCGTACCTAACAGCATTCACCACATAAGATGAATCTGAAAGTAAATTAAATTGAAAGGAGCATTATTTGAAAACTTTTAACATAATTTGTAATTTAACCACCTGTGGGGAGCCAGGCTGATATTGGCACAAAACGGGCTCATTTTGCTCGATCATATAATCTCCACAGCCTGTTTTGATCCATCTGTAAATATATTGAGGGCACCTGGCAAGGGTGCTTGTGCAGTTACTTTTGGAAACACCACAGGATGTTCTTTAAAAAATGAAAGCAAAGGATGTCTGGGATAATGATTATCTATTAATCCATCAAAACAGCAGTTCAATATGACCCAGTCATTAATTGTTCCGCACAAAATCTGCACCTGAGAGGCAGTATAGGGAATGTTCAATGATGTAAGATTTTTCTCAAAAAACTATATGTATTGTATCTCTAGAAGGGCCAATTTAGCAACCACAGTAGATTAATGATCAATAGATTTTGCTGGTGAGGCTCTAGGATGCACCCACAACAAAGGACCTTCTTGCCATAGCAGGCCTGTAGGCAGCAAAAAGGTAGAGAAAATGCATAAAGCAATTTTCTCTCTTTCTTTGTAGTTAAACAATACTGCATCTTGTAACCCTTGTTCTATTCTTTTGAGGGCTACTCTAGCCTGTTGTGTTAATATTTGGTGTGAATCCAAGGCCGAATTTTAATGCCTTTATAATTTCTATATAGCCTTGTTAAAGTTTTATAGATCTAAGTTTGAAACTTTATTTTGAACCACATCTGAGTGTATCTGTTAAAAATGTTCTTTTGGCCAGAACTCTCTAGGTGAAGCCTGTAAGATAAGGCCAGACCTACACCCATCAATCTTGCAAGGAGTAGCCTGTAACCAGACCCCACTGTATGAAGGTCAAATAACAAAAGGAACTTGTAATGTCAAAGCATAACTACAATTTTTTTGAAAGCAAAACCCAATTTTAAACAATCTTTTCTCCTTAAAATAATAGCAAACACATTATTTTCATATTGCAAAGTTTGTCCACCAGCTTGTGTGTTTGAGTGTATGACAGTATAACTTATTGAAGAGATATTACTTTAGGTCTTATTTTTTATAAGTCTGAGTTCTAGGATAAGAATCACATAAAACATTATATCAATTTAGAAATATCTTAGAAACCTGTATTTCTTGGCTTCTGTCATGCCACATGTTGCTTAAAATAGCTTTAACCCTAAATTATCAGTTTTAAACTTACCTTTTGTTAACATCATTATATTTTTAAAATCATGTCCATTAACTTATGAGCCAATATTCTATAGTCAAGGCATGTAAAACATTTATACCTTTAAGACCAATTAGAAATAAAAATAAAGCAATTATACAAATCTCATTAATTTAAACCAAATATATATTTTTTCTAGCTGTAATTTCAGGGGAATAAAACACTTTGAACCCAACAATCACCATGGTAGACATTTTTTCAGGAGAATTAACCATTAAGTTTGAGGGTGTTGGTCTCTTAAAAAGTAGCTTTTTTTCTCCAGCTATGTTTAAACTCATAGTTAAGAATGTGAAACACCTTTAATCATCTTCTTCTTTGTAAATTGTAGACTGGCAGGACTGCCAGTAGATAACGTCCCCCCCCCCTTTTTTTTTTTACCATTTTATGTTTTCTTTTTAACACATAACATAAACACAACAATCATTCAGCCACTCAAACAATAGACAACATGAATTGACACACATATAGACAAGTTTGGTGCACCAAAAATAGACAACAGACAGAAATGGAACTTAATGTCCCAAAAAGATCCAAATACTTTAACCAGAACTAAGAATATCTCCATTAGGATTCAGAGAGAAAATAGGACGTCTCCCATTTTCTTCTGTTTTCCGGAGAGTTTTGAAATTATCTTTTAACCATTATTATATATTATTATTATTATTATTATTATTATTATTATACTTTTTAATACCATGTCCTGTACATGGAAAAACTGCTTTTCAGAAACCTGCTTTTTCTCTTGTTTAAGAGTTAACTTCTTATCTTCTTTTCCTTCTGGGAGTTCTGCCAGAGAAGGGAGGAAAGACACAGTGACCTTGTAGAGAGAGGTAGGAGGGGAGGAGAGCCCAGGAATTTCTTTGTCTGGCCGTTTTAACTGTCTCAGACTTTTAAAGAATAAATTTTTCTCTAGAGAATTTAGCTCGAGTAGGCTGCATAAATTCCTCAGGTGTGAGCCAGCCCTCTGTGGAGCTCCTTTAAGAGGGCTATACTTAAAGCAAGCTCTTGCTCTCCCAAATAACCAAGCAGGCTAACAAAAGGCTACTTTAAAAGTAGGGTTGTGAACTTTCTTGTAGTTCTCACTTAACTGTGAAGTTTGTTTTTAGTTTATTATTATGTAAATCCTCTTTCCTTTTGTTCCACCATGAACTCCCCCCCCCCCTCCGCCTTAATCTGCAGGGCGAGGCTAACAAGCCACAATCTCCTTTGTCTGTATAAGGCGGGGGACGGTGGCTTCCTACCCAAGCCCATATCTTTTCTTCCTCATATTTAGCTGCTTCCTCTTTTAACTCTTCCTCCTTTAACTCTGACAACTCCTGCTCAGAGTCACTGCTAGCCAGATCTAAGGCTATTTATATTCTTTAAATGGATACAAAGTATTTTCTCTGGGTGACTTGTACTTCATCCCCTGGGGCACAACTGCTTTTAATGGATATAAAGTATCCTCCAATTCCTCCTCTTCGGAGGGACCTAGCTCCTCCGTGTCTGAATCATCTAAGTCTGAATTGTCTAAGTTTAGAGCCTCCAGCTCTTTGAACGGATACAGGGTTTCCTGCCTGTCTTTCTTTGTTTCTTTTTCACTTTTTTCTCCCGGGGTATACTTTTCCTGATCTCTCACTTCCTCGGATCCAGAGTCCTTGGAAGGGCCTTTTTTCTTAGGTGCACCCCTTTTCTTCTTAACTGTGCCGGCCCTTTTACCTCACTCTATTTCTGACAGACTGTCCTGAATCTCTTCCAAAACCTCCTGCCCTGCTCTTATGGACGAGCGGCATTTTTCATCCTCAAGACATGATTTCACAAGCTTCCACAGTGGCATCGTCCCTGCTTTTAGTTTCCCAGCCTTTTGTTCTCTAATTAGGTCTTTCTCTAGCTTCTCCCATGAAGCAAGCGTTAGTGACCCAGAACATGCGTACCAGGGAGCCACGCGATCCAACTCTCTGAAAAAACAATCTAAAGTCTCTGTTGAGACCTTCAGATTGCGCTGTATCAGAAGGAACCACAATGCTGTGACCACCGAATGTGAAGCCCCCATACTGCTCCTTTATCTACAGGAGAAGCTTATGTATTGGGCAGGCACTGCGGCTTATCTACGTCCTTCTAACTGTGCCTAATGATGATGATTTAACACCACTGTAGGTGGAAGCAATATGAAAACAAAAGAAAAAGAATGAATGCCATGAAAACAATCGGGAAGGCTTCAATCGCCCCAGCTAATTGAGGAGAGAGGTGGGAGAGATCAAGGCCAAACATGCCTCTTAGAGCCTTACCATAAATCACTGCAGTTCTGAACCCTGCCCCATGACGGGGTGGGGGGGGGTCTCCTCGGTGCCAGCGATGATAAGGCATACCCCAGGTTTTGGCACCAGATGTCCTACGCTTTTGTCTCGCCAGCAAGAACGCACACAGGACACTAGGATCCTTCTGCAGCCAAGCTTTTATTGAAGCTTTTCGTGGAGGAAGACCCCGAGCCCAAAATGGGCGCTGCTTATATACCCCTTGTCATGGCGTGTACACACTTAATTGGCTGTTCACCCATCACCTCATTAGAATGCCCCGGGATGGGAAGAGATTTGGCGCGAAAATACTCTTGCACATGTGCAGATAGCTTGTTTACTAAGAAAGCCGAGCTGGCACAGTGGAAGCCAGCGCCATCTTGTAATGGCGAATACTGCCACGGCTTTCCACATCAATATATTTTTAATTTACATTTCAAATGATTTCGCCTTTTCTAGACCCCCACTCCCTGAAAGTCCCATCCACCCCCTTCCCTCCCCCTGTTTTCCCACCCAACCCTTCCCACTTCCCTGTTCTGGTTTTGCCCTATACTACCTCACTGAGTCTTTCCAGAACAAGGGGCCACACCTCTGTTCTTCTTGTACCTCATTTGATGTGTGGATTATGTTTTGGGTATTCCAGTTTTCTAGGTTAACATACACTTATTAGTGAGTGCATACCATGATTCATCTTTTGAGTCTGGGTTACCTCACTTAGTATGATGTTCTCCAGCTCCATTCATTTGCCTAAGAATTTCATGAATTCATTGTTTCTAATAGCTGAATAGTACTCCATTGTGTATATATACCACATTTTTTGCATCCACTCTTCTGTTGAGGGATATCTGGGTTCTTTCCAGCTTTTGGCAATTATAAATAGGGCTGCCAAGAACATAGTGGAACATGTATCCTTATTACATGCTGGGGAATTTTCTGGGTATATGACAAGGAGTGGTATAGCAGGAATTTCTGGAAGTGAGGTGCCCAGTTTTTGGAGGAACTGCCAGACTGATTTCCAGAGTGGTTGTTCCAATTTGCAACCCCACCAGCAGTGGAGGAGTATTCCTCTTTTTCCACATCCTCGCCACCACCTGCTGTCTCCTGAGATTTTTAACCTTAGCCATTCTGACTGGTGTAAGGTGAAATCTCAGGGTTGTTTTGATTTGCATTTCCTTAATGACTAATGAAGTTGAGCATTTTTTAAGATGCTTCTCCACCATCCGAAGTTCTTCAGGTGAGAATTCTTTGTTTAACTCTGTACCCCATTTTTTAATAGGGTTGTTTGGTTTTCTGGAGTCTAACTTCTTGAGTTCTTTATATATATTGGATATTAGCCCTCTATCTGATGTAGGGTAGGTGAAGAGGTTTTCCCAATTTGTTGGTTGCCGATTTGTCCTTTTGATGGTGCCCCGTTTCTCCTTATCTTTCCAATATTGTACTTGAGGTACTAGCTCGGCGAATTAGACAATATAAGGAGGTCAAAGGGATACAAATAGGAAAGGAAGAATTCAAAGTATCATTATTTGCAGACGATATGGTAGTCTACCTAAGTGACCCAAAAACTTCTACTAGAGAACTTCTACAGCTGATAAACAACTTCAGCAAAGTGGCAGGTTATAAAATCAACTCAAGTAAATCTGTAGCCTTCCTATACTCAAAGGATAAGCAAGCTGAGAAAGAAATTAGGGAAATGTCCCCCTTACAATAGCCACAAACAGTATAAAGTATCTTGGGGTGACTCTTACCAAACATGTGAAAGATCTGTATGACAAGACCTTCAAGACTATGAAGAAGGAAATGGAAGAAGACCTCAAAAATGGAAAAACCTCCCATGCTCCTGGATCTGCAGGATTAATATAGTTAAAATGGCCATTTTGCCAAAAGCAATCTACAGATTCAACACAATGCCCATCAAAATCCCAACTCAATTCTTCACAGAGTTAGAAAGAGCAATCCTCAAATTCATCTAGAATAACAAACAAAACAAAACAAAACAAAACAAAACAGGATAGCTAAAACTATTCTCAACAATAAAAGAAATTCTGGAGGTATCCCTGACCTCAAGCAATACTACAGAGCAATAGTGTTAAAAACTGCATGGTATTGGCACAGTGACAGGCAGGCAGATCAATGGAACAGGATTGAAGATCCGGAAATGAACCCACACACCTATGACCACTTGATCCTCGACAAAGGGGCTGAAAACATCCAATGGAAAAAAGATAGCCTTTTCAACAAATGGTGCTGGTTCAACTGGAGGTCAGCATGCAGAAGAATGGGAATTGATCCATGCTTGTCTCCTTGTACTAAGCTCAACTCCAAATGGATCAAGGACCTCCACATAAATCCAATCACTCTGAAGCTAATAGAAAAGAAACTGGGGAAGACCCTTGAGGACATCGGTACAGGGGGAAAGTTCCTGAACAGATCACCAATAGCTTATGCTCTAAGATCAAGAATTGACAAATGGGACCTCATAAAATTACAGTTTCTGTATGGCAAAGGACCGTATTTAATTTTTTAAAAAATCTAGCATTGTATTCTAAATCTAGTTGATTTATTTACAATTATGTTTTCTGATCTCAGGATATTAAATAGTGTAGTCAATTTCATCCTCAAAGCTTCATCATAACTTTTGGTGTTTCTAGACAAGCTTCAGTGTCCAATGGGCAGAAATGAAGGAACAGTCAACAAATACTTGGCTCAATTTTAGACCCTTCTCATAGACAGTCACCAATACTTCATACTGTTAATGATACTCTGTTATGATTGCATGACTTTTATCTAAGAGGATCTACCCACCAAGTGAATCAGACCACCATACCCCAGATGGTTCTTGGGTACTCTTATAGAAGAATGGGATTTCAGCCCATAAAGATAGGAAGAACAACAGAAAAAAACTAACCTGGATCCTTGAGTCTTTCATAGACTGAACCATCAAACTAAAACATACATGGGAAGGACGTAGGCCTTCTAGCACTTATGTTGTAGATATACAGCTTGGTCATCATGTGAGTATCCCAACAAATGGAGTGGGGACTATCCAAAATCTTGTACCCTAGAAGTGGGATAAGTTCTTCTAGCTGGACTGACTGTTTGGCCATAGTAAGTGAGGAAATATGTAGCTTTGTAGAGACTTGAGGTGCCAGGGTAGGGAGTATATATGATAAGGCACCCACTAAGAGGAGCAAGCGAGCTGTATGGGGGAAGAATTGTAGAAAGGGTGACTGGGAGGGTGACAAGGAGTGGGATATGAAGTGAATTAAAATGTAAATAAAATTTTAACAATAATAACAACTGAAACAATTGTTATAGTGTACTGACAAATAGGAGATATAATATAATATGGCACTGGAGAAGAACCTCTAGAGTAGTTCCCTGGGTAGAAAGAAAACACTGGGTTATAACCCTTCAATACAAGCTCATGCGGTAGAGTCCAGAGCTACCTAGCCTCTGAACATACTTCACTGTGGCTGGGGAGTCACTCATGGTTGTTATTGCCTCCTGCTTGTCTTGATACTCTCTACAGGGAGGTTTTTTTTACTTAGGCTCCTAGTGGAGTTTTCTCAGTGTATCTGTGGCACAGTAGTACATGACTGTCTCCTCACTTTGAAGATTGCTCAATTTTAAGAACACTCATCACATAGATGTGTCCCTAATGATGATGAGTTTGGATTTGAGATCTGAATTGTATGCTGTGCTTCCCCACTCCACATCTCACCCATCCCCTCTACACACTTTCCTTTATACTGACACGCCCAGTGTACGTGGTAGATGGTATAATGAGAAGCCAAAGACAATGCATGTGAAGTCAGGGTCTATGAAGGGTACAGATCAAGTGACTGAGACAGGAGGACTTGGGACAAATACCATCTCCATCAATCATGCATGTAATAGTTTACATGCCAGAGCCCCTGCCCTGAAAGCCTGAAACACTTATAGCTTAAAAAGTCACTTGGCAGAGGAGCAGCACCAGACAAGCCATGGTCTGATGGAGCCTCTAATGAGAAGAACATTGTGCTTCTGAACTAGGACTGAGATTTCAGCCTGAGCCTGGGGGTTGCTTTGCTTTGGGGGAAATTCATGAGAGGATAAAAGGAAGCACAGGACAAGACTTCCGATTTACTTTCAGGTCACTGACATTTCCTTTGTGCTTGTTAGACAAAAGACAATGTGTACTCAGGAACATTTTCCTGTGGTAGTCTGAATTCTAATTTCAGATAAAGAAGAAAATTTTTATGTCACACTGTCCAGGCTTTGTAATAATCACATGAGAACATTTACAGAAAAGGAGCTACATTCATGCAGTGCAGGCAGAAGAGGAATCCATGTCCTGCATGAATTTGTATATTCCTGTAATTTCCAGAATAAGATTTAGGATGTACTAGGGATCTTATGATTGGAAATCTTGCTTCAGGAACTACTTAAACATCATTCTGCTTGTGTTAGTTGAATAAGTCGTATTCACATCACTCATCTTGAAAGTCTGACTTATGATGGAGCTCTTTAGAATATTTAGTATATGTGATTTAATGTGATTATATGCATGTACTTTTATATTTGTCTTTTTGTCTCTGTCCTCAGCTTGTAGTACATGAAACTCAGGTTTCTAAATGTTCTTCTGTATTCCTTTAGGACTAAAAATTCTGCTGTTTATAATGGGTCATAATTTTAGTATGCAATGAGGCATGAGGATTATGTTCATGAATTAATATTGTTTTGATAGGGTGAATGATTGTTGTTTTTATGTTTTATGTTGAAAAGAAAAAAAAATGGTAAAAAATTGTTATCTGCTGGCAGTCCTGCCAGTTGTAGGTTACACAGAGGAGATTGATTTAAGGTGCCTCACATTCTTAACTAGGAGTCAAACACATCTGGGGTAAAAGCTACTTCTTAAAGGGTCAGCAGCCTCAACCGCTAGGACAAGTGGGAATGGTTAATTCTCCTAGGAAAATTTCTATCATGGTGATGATTGAACTCAAAGTGCTTTATTCCCCTGAAATTACAGCTGGAAAATAGATGTATTTGGTGTAAATTTATGAGAATCATGTAATCGCTTCATTTTTATTTCTAATTGGCCTTAAAGGTATAAATGTTTTACATGTCTTGACTATAGAGTATTGGCTCAAGTTATTGGACATGATTTAAAAATTATAATGATGGTAGCAGAAGGTAAGTTTAAAACTGATAATTTAGGGTTAAAGCTATCTTAAGCAACATGTGGCATGACACAAGCCAAGAAAATCAGGCCTCTGAGATATTTCTAAATTGACATAATATGTTATGTGATTCTCATCCTAGAAATAAAATTTCTAGGATGAAAAAATAAGATTTAAAATAATGTCTCTTCAATAAGTTACACTGTCCTACATTCAAACGTACAAGCTGATAGACAAACTTTGCAATGTGAAAGTAATGTGTTTGCCATTAATTTTAAGGAGAAAAGATTGTTTAAATCTGGGATTTGCTTTCAGAAATTGTAGTTATGCTTTGATATTACACGTTCCTTTTTTTTATTTGACCTTCATACAAAGGGGTCTGGTTACAGGCTACTCCTTGCAGGACCGGTGCATGTAGGTCTGGCCTTAGAGATAATAGACTCAGATCAGAAGACTTACATCTGAGTTAATACAAAGCTCAGAGCTTCCTCAGCAGAGGCTTGAGAGATACAGCTTTTGTCTTGCATGCCTCACCTAGAGAGTTTCTGGCCAAAAGAATATTTTTAACAGGGTTATACAGATATCGTTCAAAATACAGTTCAAACTTAGATCTGTGAAAGATTAATAAGGCATTAAAATTTGGCCTGCCTATGACATACAATATCATTATAGATTTAAATGGTTGTTTTTTGCTTTATGGATACTGATAATTATAAAAGCGTTTACTTCCAACTTTAAAAGAGCATAAGCTAACTTTAAAAAAACCAATAAAAGAATTTCATTAGAAAGTTCTTCCTCAAGAAATGACTTGCTCTTAACAATGGGCTTTTAAAATTTTTAAGGAAATAATTTTCAAAAAAATGTTAAGATAAATTATTTGGCTAAGACACTGCTTTAAGTTTGCCATAAGAAGATCTAAGCCTCTGAAGTTCTGAAGGTAAATGCAAAATAATTATTGAGAGACTTAACTTGGAGAAAGTTACTGTAAGTATTTGTTAACCGTTTATGATATATGATCACTTCCATTCCTTAACAAAGAGAACATTAATGAAAAATCTCTCCTAATAAGGTTTTGACATCATCCAATGAAGATTTGTTGTAATAATAAAGTGTTGCAACATAAAAATCATAGAAATATTTTTTTTATTTTTTTTAGAAATATTTTAAAAGGAATGTTTTAAGAGCATGATGAAATGTTTGCTCCTTATTTCAAACAGCAATCAAATTGATTATTATTAATTATTAATTTATTACATGGCATGCATTTTTGACAAGATTAATAATTGTTATCTAAAAGATAAATTGTTAAAAATTCAGCTCCATACATGTTTTTATATTTTTATAGATTTATATATGCACCCTATAAAAATGCATCTACTGTGGGAGTAAAGCTCATATAATTAGATCACATGTTTATTCTTTTGAGTTTCTTCTTGCTTCAGCACAGGTAATTGAATTGGGTGCTGTAGCTGCTCTTTTTAAAATGTTAAAAATCAAACTTTTGATTTATATATATATATCATGGCTTACAATTGCTTAAAATTGTTTCTTTTCTAAATTCTACTAATTCTTAAATTTTACAATTATTTATACGAATACAATTTTAAAAAAGTTAATTAAAATATGCATATGATTATTAACAGCTTTTCAAGCTTTCCAGTTATAAATGTTTTAACAAAAGAAACAACAACTATAAAAACATAAAATTAGTCATCACATATGTTATTTTTCTATATTGGATGTTCCAAATCAGATTAAGACAAATATTATAACTGACTATTATAGTCAGTCATTTGAGATGTTTTATTAACAGTTTGATATTAGTCATATTACTGAGATTCCTCATAATTCTCAAAGACAAGATATTATGGAACAGGCCCATAAAACTTTACAACAATATTTTTATAAATAAAAGAGGGGAGAATTATATCTCTATATACCACAAAAATTTTAAAATTTTAATGACAGGGGACTCTCTGAATGTAGAGAAGAGGGCATGTTTGTGTTTTTTCTGCAGGATACCAAAGGAACATGCTAGCTTCCAATGTATGCTAATGCTGAGACAAAGAATGATGCTGATTATAATCATTGAAAATGGCCACAATCCTCAACACCTTTGGATACCTCCTACTAATGCTGATACCACGGACATCTACAGACTCAACATTCCTCTTTGCATGGCAATTTTATTTGGCTAAAAATTAAACAAATTATAAACAGATTAAAGGGGTATAGGAGTAAAGCTCATATAATTAGATAACATGTTTATTCTTTTGAGTTTCTCCTTGCTTCAGCACAGATAATTGAATTTGGTGCTGTAGCTGCTCTTTATAAAATGTTACAAATCAAACTTTTGATTTATATATTGATAATATATCCTAAGACCCTTTATAGTTCTCAGTATCCTAAGACCCTTTATAGGTCTGTTATTGTTATGTTCTTTTGGACCATGGTCTTTTAAATGCCTCACTGCCATAATTAAGATGCAGGTAGATGACTTGGCAGCCAAGCCCATTCAGGTACATTCCCATCATTTGGCTATGAGGACTGAGAGATGGCTACCTAAATCCCTAGGGCAAAACAGCCCAAAAAGCAAACTCTAGTGCTTTAACAGAGAGAGCATTCTTGTCACAGCCATTCCAGCTGGGACTCCAGAAGGAGCCCCACAAGCTGAAGGCATCAATAACAATAAACTTGCTTGGCAGTTAGCCAATTACAGGCAACTACCCAGGGCCACTCCCACCTAAGACAGGAGTTTCTGGAGGCTCCAGAAATGTCCAAATGGGAATGGGATGATGGATGACTGGGTTGATTCCTAAGACAGGCGCTGTCCCATTATCTTGATGCCTCATCTGCTTTATATCAGTGGCTGTCTAACCTCTTCTGTCTACTATACAGAGAAGGGAGAGATACCAAGAGCCATCTCCACTTAAATCTCAATGCTAAGAACTCTCCATACCAGGAGCCATCCCCACTTAAATATCAATGCCAAGAACTCTTCATACCAGGAGCCATCCCCACCTGAATCCAAATGCCAGGAGATCTCGATAATAGGAGTCATTCTCACTTAGATATCCATGCCAGGAATCATTCCTATATAAATCTCAAAACCCCCTCCTTTTGAAGTTCATCTGTGGATAGATTACTATAGCAACCCCTTTCCACTTCACCTCATCATGACCCCCTTTTATCATGTCAAAATTCCAGCAGCAACAACCTAGAAATTCTAGCTTTACCTAGAAATTATGAGAAACTGTTTCTTAGCAATTATGCCAACCCCTTGAGCTTGTTCCCCCTTTACCCCTCCCAAACCTTGTAAGCTTCCCTTTATATTGACTTGTGTAAAATAAAAATTTTGACAGCTTGATCGGAATCAGACTTGCTGTCAGTCGTCTCATGTCTCTTGCCTCTTGCCTTCTTTTTAGGTAGTTCCAGGAACCCTGCTGACTCTCCTGCTGGTCAGGACACTCATATACTTTAATCCTAATGAAAGCTTTCCATCCTTTGTTTCCTCCCAGTCTACACCTCTTATTTCAATTTCTCCACTCTCCTCCTCCTTTGCATCTCAGAGAATGGGAATCTTCCTATGTATATCAACTTGTCTTGGCCTATCTACATGTATTACTATTAGGCTCATCTTCTATTGAGTTTATACCAGACACTCGAGTTAGAGGACAGGGACCCAAGGCATTTAATAGTGTGAGAGACAGCTCCAGCACCTGCGGTTAGGGGACACACGTGAAGAACAAGCTGCAGACTTGTTTCTTATGTGTAGAGGTCCTAGGTCAATCCCACACATGCATTCTGGTTGTTGGTTAAGTCTCTGTAAGTCCCTATGGGTTAGTTGATTTTGTAAGTTTTCATGTGATGTCTTTGACTTTTAAATTATTTCTTCCTCTCTTGCAAAGAATTCCACAATCTCTGTCTAATGTTTAGATGTGGGTCTCTGTATTGGTTTCTACCCACTGCTGGGTAAAACATCTGACATTCCAGTTACACCAGACTCCACTCTGCAATTATAAAAGAATATCATTAATAGTGTCATAGTGTGAGAGATCTCATGGCATAGACCACAATTTGGGCCATTTATTGGTTGGCCATTCCCTTGGATACTTCTACATCTTTATTTCTGAACATCATGTATATAGGACAAAATGTGGGCCTAAGGTTTTGTGGCTTTGTTGGTGTCTCCATCCTTCAAATGGAAAGTATGTCTTGTTACAGGAGGTAGCTGCTTCAGATACCATATCTCCCATTGTTCAGAGTGTAAGCTAGGGTTAATAGATTTCTAGGAAGTTCGATTGTCCCTGGTTTCTTGGTTATCTCAGATACGCACACCTCCATTCCAGTTTTCCCTCCCAGTTCTTGCTCCCTATTGTTCAGTTGATAACTACTGTTCCTCTTTCTATATCCTTGCACACCCAGGTCCATTCCTGCAGCTACCCTAGATGTCTATTTTATTTCCCCTTTTCAGTGAGATTCAACATCCTCCCATGGGAACTCCTCATTGCTTATGTTCTTTGCATCTATGGATTGTAGCATGGCTTGCAACACAGTTATGGAAACAAAGTGAAGATCAACCTAAAAGGGATGATGAAGACATTTGACAAAAAGGTCAAGACTTTTTTTTGAGTACAAAATTACATTTATTAGTCAAAATTTCAGATATTTTACCTATTGTTGATTAAGAGAACTGCAAAGAAAGGAAACGTAAATCCTTTCTTTTTCTTTTTTCCCTATTAGATATTTTCTTTTTTACATTTCAAATGTTATCCCATTTTCTTCTTTCCCCTCAAAAAACACCTTTCCCACTGCCCCCCCCCCCTTGCTCACTAAGCTACCCATTCCTGTTTCCCTGTCCTGACATTCCCCTACATTGGAACATCAAGCCTTCACAGGATCAAGTGCCTCTCCTCTCATTGATGTCCAACAAGACCATCCTCTACTATACATGTGGCTGGAGGCATGGGTCCCTCTATGTGTACTCTGTGGTTGGTGGTTTAGTTCCTGGGAGTTCTGGGGGTACTGGTTGGTTCATGTTGTTCTTCCTCCTATGGGGATGCAAACCCCATCAGCTCCTTGGTTCCTTTCTATAGGTTTTCCATTGGGGACCCTGTACTCTGTCCAATGGTTGGCTGTGAGTATTCACCTCTGTATTTGTTAGTCACAGCCAGAGCCTCTCAGGAGACAGCTATATCAGGCTCCTATCAGTAATCACCCGTTGGAATCCACAATAGCATCTGGATTTGGTAACTGTATATGGAATGGATCCCCAGGTAGGGCAGTCTCTGGATGGCCTTTTCTTCAGTCTCTGCTCCACATTTGTCTCTGTATCTCTTCCCATGTGTATTTTGATCCCCCTTCTAAGAAGAACCAAAGTGTCCACACTTTGGTCTTCCTTCTTCCTGAGCTGCATGTGGTCTGTGTATTGTATCTTGAATATTCCAAGATACCAGGCTAAGATGCACTTATCATTGAGTGCATAGCATTTATGTTCTTTTGTGATTGGGTTACCTCACTAAGGATGATATTTTCTAGTTCCATCTATTTGCCTAAGGATTTCATGAATTTCTCTTTCATTCATTTGCCTCCAGAGATGCATAATTTCCATACAGAAGTCATACATTTTTTATTTTGTCCCTCAGAAGAGCCTGGCAAGAAGTAACTTAGTAAAATTATTGAAAATGAGAATTATATTATGTTAGTATACATGATGTAACCAGGACAATGGTAAAATAAAGGCCTTGGGTTTGGAGTTTCACAATAAGTTCTTCAATCTCTGTTGGATGGAGAACCAGAGGCCTTACTGTAGTATACTATTGCCTTGATAAAAAAAAAAACATGATGAAGCAACTTTGGGTGAAACATTTTATTTGGCCAACTGTTGTACATTGCTGTTCATTAGAAAATGAAATAAGGACAGGGACTCATGCAACACAGGAAACTAGAGGCAAGAGCTGAAGCATTAGCATCATCATACAAAGCTGATGGTGTTCCAATCATGTGTGCTATTTATTTAAACCACATAAAAAGATGTGAATCAAATATGGGTGGAAGTGCTATATCCCAGTGGTCCTGCCTGCTGTATTACTGAATTGTTGCACGCAGTACTCATATTTGGCTGACAATATATTGAACCTTGTGTTTTCAAGATTATATAGAACCTTCTGGCTTATTTTGGCTCTGGTAATTATAGGTGTGGCCACTTCAGTACCCTCCTTCTTCATCATTTGCATGTTTCTCACCTTGGGTGAGCATTTCTGGATGTGCACAGGACATTAAGAGCTAATAAAATCATTCTGAATGTATTTCGTCACTCTTAGATCTAAAAGCCAGTAATACCAACTCTTGCACTGTTCATGTAGGAAGAATAACTATATTTATAGGCTGTTGTGACATGATGCAATATTGATGCTTACCCGGTATGCAAATAAGTTATTGCAATAGTGACCCACAGGGGTCTGAGGAGAGCCCTGGAAAATAGCAGTGAAGTAAATATTTGTGACCATTGCTCATTCTGGCACTCCTGTGGATATTCATTGAGCTTAGTGGGGACACAGTCAATACAGTGAGATGTGGGCAGTTGTGAGAGCCTATTTATTGTAGACAGCTCAACTGTATTGCTGTATTTGTTTTCAAAATACATGGATTTAGTGACATTTGACTTCTCTTTTCAATTGCTTTAATGCTGCAATCTTCGATTTTTGGATCTTAGCTTTCTGAGCCTCCTCTATCTGTATTGCTGTACAAAATGCACATCTACTTTACAAATTACAGTAATTAGAGGAACTTTCTTGTTTAGTTCCAAGAAGACAGCAGTTATCAAAGATTTTTCGAAGCCAGTAAGCATGTTCTATTGGAAATTGATATGGAATTAGAAAAAATTATCAGTCTCAGGCATTGTTGACCTGTCTGGACTAGAGTTTCCAGTTAACCAGTCATTCTCTAGTTCAGTGGTAGCTGTGAAGTTGTTGTGGGCATGGTGATAAAGTTCCATTTCCATTGAAGAAACAGTGTACTCATACAGGTAAATGGGACCTGATGTTGGAAGAGCAAGACAGAGAATGTAGAATCACTTTGTAGAAGAACACCTTTAGTGGTTTCTGAAAGCATCTTCTAAATATCAGCCTACTTGGTGAACACAGAAAATCAGAGACCTTACCTTTTACTTCTCTAAAACTCATAGGAAACCAATATGGAACAGTGACAGCTATGCTGTTATCACAGGCAATACAACTCCAGGACCATCTGAAAAACTTAAACCATTTCTCAGATTGCATCTTGCTTTGATTGAATGATTAGCATCCCCTAGCATCTAATATGTTCCTACTTTTTTAGATGAGATCTGATTTGTTTTGGGTGGTATGGTCATAGACTCTCCTATTCTTTTATAGTGACACTATATATGAACCAGAATGCCAATGAGAAGTATGTTATATTTAGGTTCTAAGTGCCACAATTGACAACTTTTGATGAAGGACACCAACTCAGAAAGGGACAATCATCCTTTTACATTGTGTTTCTGGGACAGCAATGTAAAGAAGATCCTAAGAAGCCTGATGGAAGGAAAAGGGATTAATGTGCTAAAAGGAGAAATGATATGTCCTATTAAATTCTTGGGGAACTAAAGCAAACTAACTAAAACAAACAAAAGGATAACAAGTAAAGAGAGAGAAAGGAAGAAAACATATTACCCCTTTAATGGGTTAGGAACTCTTTGCAGCCAATTGAAACTCAATGAGTTTCAAGAGCTACATTGGCCTCATGAATCAGTTCCAGATGATCACACACATTTATTACCAGAACCATAGCTATACTGTGCTGAGTATGTTGTATAGGGTTTGTGTGAGGATTATGGAGAGACTGAAAGTCATTTTATTCATGTGTCACAGGCCTTGCCCTATATGGATGATTGCTCTAAGTTGCAATCCACACAGTGCTCTAACCAGAGATTCTTACTGAGTCTCTGCTCTGAGTCTAGGGTTTTATAATCTCAAGGCTTTTTTATTTGTTCTTTGGGATCTTATCCTATTCATCATAAATTCACTTCAGCCTGGTGTGTTGCTCTTCAATTTTTTCAAGTCAGAAGTTACCTGACATTTAAATCATCTTTAATGGGGCTATGGAAATAGCTCTGTGCTTCAAGTTCTTACAACACCAGGAGAAGTATCTGTGTTTAGTTCCCCATAATTACAAAAGCAATAGGTTTGGTAGACCACTAGTAAGCCCATATCTTAGATGTTGAGACAGAATGGTTGTTGGGACACTTCGGCTAACCAATTTAGTAAGGTGTCAAGATCCAGGTCCAGTCATGGACTTTATTTCAAAGTTTTTGTGTAGATTGGTAGAGAAAAACATGTCATGTCATCTTAACATATACACACACACACATTTACACACAAACATGCTCACACACACACATACAAGCATACACACAAAAAGACTGAGAGAGACTGAGAGATATAGAAGTAAATATTAACTGAGAAATAGAGTAAAAAGAGACAGAGAACAATAAACACAGACTTACAGAAAGATACAAAAAGAAATATAATAAATAAATAAATAAGTAAATAAATAAATAAAACATGTATAACACAGTAAACCAGAAAGTTGAATAAACATTTGTACACATCAAGGGTTATGACACACTATACTTATAGAAAGAATCCATGTAGAGCTGCAACCCAGACACAAAGGGGTCTAGCCATTCTATTCCTTCCAGGCCTATTTTTAATTAATTATTTTATTTATTTATATATAAAATGATGTTTTCTTGTCCTCCCTCCCAGAGTTCTTCTCCCTATATCCCATCCACTTTACCTCTGAGAGGTGACTCCCCTGGACCATCCCTTCCCTGGTTATCAAGACTCTACAGGATTAGGTTTATCCTATCCCACTTGGGCCAGAGAAGGCATTCATCCTTCTGTTTCATATGTGCTGGTGGTCTCACACCAGCCTCTCTAAGCTTTTTGGTTGGTGGCTTAGTATCTGGAAGCTTCCATGAGTCCTGGTTTCTTGACAATTTTGGTCTTCCTATGAAGTCGCTATCTCCTTCAGATCCTTGAATCCTTCCTTTAAATCTCCCATAGGGTTCCCCAACATCATTCCAATGCTTGGCTGTATCTTAGTAAGATACTGGAAGATGATTTCAGAGGACAAGCATAATATGATCCTGTCTCCAACACCACACAGCATCTGCAATAATGTTAGCGTTTGATACCTGCCCATGCAATGGATACCAAATTGAGCCAGTGACTGGTTGACTGTTCCTTCAGTCTCTGTTCGAGGTTTGTCCCTGCTTCTTTTTTCCTAAGACAGGAACAATTTTGAGGCAAAAAATTCCTGGTATTGAAAGCGGGTTGAGAGATCAGGACACCAAACAATCCTTCAGGAATCATGAACAACAGGCTGTAACTTACTAAAACTGAAAACTCTGTGATCTCAGTGCCCCCTGCTGGTTCTTGGTGCCATGCAGGAGGTTTGTGTTTGAGCTTATAGTAATATTACCTCACTGTGTCTCTTGCACAGTAGTATATGGCTGTGTCCTCCGACTTCGGACTGTTCATTTCCAGGTACATGGTGTTCTTGGCATTGTCTCTGGAGATGGTGAATCGCCCCTTTACAGTTTCTAAATAGTTAGTGCTTCTACCACTACTACTAATGTATGCGACCCATTCAAGCCCCTTCTCTGGAGCCTGACGAATCCAATGCATGGTATAATCACTGAAAGTGAATCCAGAGGCTACACAGGAAAGTTTCAGGAATTTTCCAGGCTGCACCAAGCCTCCCCCAGATTCCACCAGCTGCACCTCACACTGGACACCTGCAAACAGAAAAAAGACTCATCAGAAAACTCTCACTAAGAAAATTAAACAAAGAAAATAGTATTTCTATTTCTCATATGCACCCAAGAGACAGAATTTCATTTCTATATATTACATTTTAAAATAAGGACAAGGAAAACCAAGCTGATCCTGAAACCCATCGTTGGTGGTCTCTGTTCAGTGCTGATCACTGAATGTGAGGACTAAAGAATCCAGGGCTGAGGTCCTCTGTCAGAGCTTCAAGGTCAGAGCAAGGATGGCTTTTCATAGGCACAGAGAAGCTTTATTTGCATTTCTTCCTGCTATTGCATGCTTTGTTTGGGCTTGGGCAAAAGGCAGTGCTCAAAGCAAATATAAGCCATCAAAGAAGCCTTGGTCAGTTACTAAGTTTGACAAAGTAGGCTGGTTTCATATTTATAGTTTCTTTAGTTAAGGATTCTTCATACTTCAATTAGTTCCTTTTGTGCTTGTTCATAGAAATGCTTTTTTCCCCCATACTGTCATGATCCCTTAGTATCAGATTGTAATTAAATAGCAACACATATAATTGTGCATCTAGATATGATCTCAGTCTTTTCCAGTCTTTGTATAGGACATGGATTTTCCTTAATGTGGCTATTGGAGTGGGTAACATCTGCAAGCTTATGTAGAAGGAATCATTCTTTGTAACAAGAACACTTGGGAGGTTTCTGAATTTTACTTAATCATTATAGAATGATGTCTTCAGACCTTATAGATGTTTGAAATAGAGGCATCCCATGTCACTGTATACCATACAGAGTTTGCCCTGGAGACATATTTCTATTTTTAGCAACCTCAATTGTTTTGTATTCTGAAGTTTTCCATTTACTCCTTTTAGGTTCTCCACCATTTTCTTTTTGCATCTTTACACTAGGTTACATTTGATTGTCTTTATGTTGTGCTATGCTAGTTTTCATTTCCCCTAATAACATAATCAGTACAAATGGAGCATTCAATGAAATTTAACAATGACTTTTTCCTATACAACCAATTCTCTGGTTTCCCTCCTCCTCTTCCCCACAGCTCACATTTGCTTTCACATCACCAATATTCCCTTGTCCTTCTTACACACTTAAATGCTTCCCCTTCCTAGGGTTCATTTCCAAACACCACAAAATAGAATCCAGAACCCCGGACACACAAGAATGTTCTGAATATGACAGAAGTAGGCAGTGTTTGATTTTCAAGCCTTTGCTATATTGTTTGACATAACATTTTCAAGTTCCATTTAAATTCCTCCAATGCTCAGAGAACAAAGAAGAAGAGATGAAGAGAATGTAATAGGCAAGGCATGGCGAAGAGTGCTATGATATAATATCTTGTGGACAGGCTATACTTAACATATCATGCACTCATGATGACTGTTATCTTTGTAAGCCCTCCCTGAGACCAAGCCAATCGTAACCTAATATGATTTTTGTAGGTTATTTCCAAGCCTTACCTATTACTTGGGAGTTATTGGATGTAGATATTTGCTGGAAAGGAAAAACCCACATTTTGAAAATGTGGTCTCTGGTCCCCATTTCTACCCTGCAGTCTTTTCCTCCACACACATGTACTTATGGAGCACGTTGACTTGACGTAAAGATATCATAAAGTTGTAAGTGTCTAATTTGGGAAGATATAGGGGAAGCTTAAGGGTGCACATATGGTTAAAAATGCAATCATTTTAAATTACTTATGTGTAGCATACACAGCTCTGTAAAGGAGGAAAAATAGTACCCACTGAGTGGCTAAATACTTCAAAGGCAATTAATCCTCAAAAAAAAAAAAGGTTAAGGAAGTTTCTGCTGAATATGATATAAAGTGCACAGGCACCCTCTGTGAAAGGAAGGAATCTGATGAGGTTCAAGTAAGTAAGATACAATAATGGTGCTGCATAAAATCTATTCCCAAGCTGTGAAGACACTGGTCTTTTGAAAGCAAAGGCTGGAGACAATCAGTCTTGAGTTCAGAAAACAGAGCAACAAGGAGGTTTGCTTCCACTAGAAAAATTCAGTCAACTTTTTTCCATGGTCAGGTGAAAATGGCCCAGAGACCTCATCCAGATAGCATGAAGATATAAGTGTCTGCACTCAAAACATGATCACATGTTGACATGAGGGAATATGGCCAAGAACTTCAAGGAAACAATGAATGTTTTTTCTGTGTTATAATATAATGGGCCTTTGCATACATTGAGACTCAGTAGAATATATGCTAGTAGGAAGACATTCTTGAATATCCAATTATCTCAATAAACTATTTTAATGATTGGACTGATATAATATATTTTCCCATATTTACTCAAGGACAAATTCTTTGGTGATGGAACATAGGATAAGGACCACAGTGATGTGAGTATAAATTTATGATGCCTTTGTTTTCAATATTTGAAAAGATTCCATTGCATAGATGTGCATAGTTTCTTTAGTATTTCTTCAGTTGAGGGACACCTAGATTGTTTCCATTTTTCTGGATATTATGAATTAAGCCTCTATGAACAGAGTAGAGCAAGTGTCCCTGTGATATAGTATGGCACATTTTTGGTATAAACTCAGGAGTGTCATAGCTTTGTTTTGAAGTAGAAATAATCCAAGTCTTCTGAGAAAACATCAAATGAATTTTCAAAGTGCTTGTACCAGTTTACACTCACACCAGGAATGGGAAAGTCTTCCCCATTGCTCCAAATCCTTGCTAGCATGTGCTGTCACTTGAGGTTTTGATCTTTGGCATTCTGAATGGTATAAGATGGAATTTCAGGATGCTTTTATTAGCATTTACCATATGACTAAAAACATTGACTATATAGTTAAGGACTTCAGGAATGTTTGAGTTTCTTCTTTTGAGCATTTTCTGCTTTGCTCTGTACTCTATTTTAAAATTAGGTTCTTTGAATTATTGGTATCTAAATTCATGAGTTCTTTTAAAAAATTAAATATTAGGCATCTGTCAGATATATGGTTAGTTAAGAAAGTTTCTCAATCTGTAGGCTGCAGTTTTGTCCTATTGATACTGTTCTTAGCCTTACAGAAGACTTTTAGTTTCATAAGGTCCCATTTATCATTTGATGGTCTTAGAGTCTGAGCATTGTGCAGGAAATTGCCGATACCTATGAGTTCAAGGCTATACTTACTTTTAGTTTCACTATCCAGTTTTCGGCTGTTGGAATCTTTATCTGTTTCAATGAGATGTGTAGAACCTCTCAGAGAATAGTTATTTTAGGCCCCTGTCTGTAAGCATAATGGTGTATCATTAATAGTGTCAGTGAAACTAGTACAGGGAAGAAACCTTTTTGGTATGGCTCCAGATTTCCAGGTTTGAAGAAGGTGGTTTGAGAGGTGGCCAGAAATCTTATCTGTAGTATTTGTTCAGTAATTTTCTTACTTCAGGAACTATAACACAGAGTTAGAACCTTGTATTCATTTGGGTTTCATTGTTGTGAAAAGACAACATAACCATGGCAAGTCTTATAAAGTATACATTTAATTGGGGCTGGCTTACAATTTCAGAAGTTCAGTTCATTATTATGTTGGGAAGCATGTCAGAATGTTGTCAGACATACTGCTGGAAGAATCAAGAGTTCTACATTTTGATTCAAAGGAAGCATGGAAGAGACACTCTTCAACAAACAGCCAGGAGGGGGCTCTTTTCCACACTGGGTAGAGCTTGAACAAAGGACTTCAGAACCCAACACCACATTGATGAGTGTACTTCCTCTTACAAATCCATCAGTACTCCAACAAGACTGCTCCTTCTAATAGAGTCAATTCCCACAGGTCAACCATATTCACATCACCATAAACTGCAATAACATGTTGCACTGATTCTAGGTTAAAAGTGAAGTCCTTAAGGATTAGACTTTCTAAATGTTGTTTCTGTTATATTTTAGGTTCAACCCACTCTTTGTGGGAGTTTCTCCTTGTTCATCCTGTTTCATCAGTAGCTATATATGATGGACCTAAGCCTGATCCAGGTTGACATGACATTGATGTTTTACATCAGTATTGTGAGCAGCTGTTCAACTTACTGTTGCATGTTCAGATTCAGGATTCTAATAATCTCATCAATTTGCCTTCCAAATCTGCCTCAAGTTGATGATCCTTTAACATGAAACCCGCAGCCAACACTGCTTCTCTGAATAACATTTCTCTAGCTCATATATGAGACACCAGATTTTCCCAGTCAGCATAAACAGCATTTGCTTTGATCACAGTTTTCTCAAGTAGCATCACCTGGCCTATTGAAATTTATTTGAAAGACCATTGTAACAATGTCATTTTATGCACATTTAGACTTCAGGATGCATTTTTTTCTGACATGACGAATAGAAACTATTTAAAGTTTAACCTTGTATTTGCAGCACCTGCTTAAGATGTAAATTATGTATAAGCATGTTGTAAGACTGAGATTGAATTGTGATGGGTTCACAAGGTTTGGAATTTAGCTTTATTCTCTGCACCCCACTATATTGTATGTAGAATTCACAATTTCAGAATTTTGTATTTCAGGATTCCAAAATTTTTGACGTATTTGTCCTCCAGGGTAGATGTTAACAAAGACTTCCCAGAATGACCTTAAATTCAGAACAGACAATCTGTCTATATACATTTAGGGTATAATATGATGTTCAATTATTTATGAACTCTGAAATCTGACCAATATTATTGTTAGTTTTCAGTTCTGAATAGTTCTACAGACAACAGATTTCACATGTTAGACACAGAGCAAAGAACTGCTTCCTACTGTGTGGAATACTGGAAAATCACAGCAATGTTGATAGGCGCAATAGAGCACAGCATCAGAATCATCATAGAACTATGCGTAAATGGGTGTGAAATGTCTAAGTAAGGAAACATGATAAAAATAGTGCATATCTTACTTCGAAGCACAGGTTTTAAGTTGGGAATGTCAAAGGGTAACTACTCAAATATCAGAGCTTTAGATTGGGATTGCAAAAATTCTACCAATTATTAGAATTTCAGAGGTAGAATAAGCACATAATCAGATTTACCAATATCCACCAGTAAGACAATCATGCAGTATAAATCTCAAATGGTGAACTTTAGATTATTTAAACAGTGTTTTGCAGAACTTAAATAATCTGAGGAAGTGGTGACCACTCTCTGTATGAGAGCAACAAGTAACAAACTGTTCTCACATATGAAGAGTGCCGTGATCATCTTACCAGAGTCCTTATACCAGTGAAGCTCTGAGGACACTTTCTACACTAATCATCAGAGTCGAGCCCAATTTGTCCATGCTGGTTTCTTTGCACATATGACCTGAAGTCCACTGATTCAGGGCTTGTTTTCTGCATACAGGACTCTGACTCATTTCTATGGCTTCTGTAATGAGATCCCCAACACTGTGATAAATGTGTGTTGAATGAACATCTTGGAGCTTCTTATTCAATGAGTGAAGCTCAGCAATGAGACTGGAGCAGAAGAAGACATGGAGGCTGCGGTCCTTTGTGTCATCTTTGCCTCAAGGATTCCTACATAAACTTAATGTGCATCACGGATGATGAAACAAAAAATCTTAGAGACATTCAACTCTCTGACCTCCCTTCATCAACTAGTATTCCATTACCAGATGTCCTCTTCCCTTTCTTTCATTTTCCTCCAGGTAGGCACACTTCATTTTTCAGAAGAGGAATATTTCATACAGGTTTTATTTCATCCTTCTGAAGAGCATAGCATCAAGTAGCTTCTTAAATTAATTAAAATGAGAAGTATACTCTGTTGGTGGATATGAACTAACTTGGAGAATGGTCACATGGAGGCTCTACTTCTGGGCTTTCACCAAGCAGTCTATATTCCAGGTCTACAGGTGAACTATGGGTCTTAATGTGTGTTTATATTGCTGTGATGAAGTACCATGAAAAAGGATCTTAGGGTAGACCTGTTTATTTGGCAAATACTTCTACATTGCTGTTCATTAGAATAATATAGCATACCAAGAACTGAAGCCGGGTAGTATAACAGAGACAGGAGCTGACACATTAGCATTAGCATACAAAGTCATTATGGTGTTTGAAATATGTGAGTTATTTGTTGAAACCACAGGAATAGATGTGAGACTAATGTGGGATGAATTGTAGTACTGAATTCCAGTGGTCCTGATTGCTATATTAATGGATTTTACATACTGTTTCTATATTTGATTGACAATATATTTAATCTCATATTATCAAGGCTATGTAGAAACCTCTGGTATAATTTGGAAGCAGGTCATCTCTAAGTGTGGCTACTGCATGGACCAATTTCCTTATCAGCTACATGTTTCTCACCTTTGCTGGGTATCCCTGTGTATGCACTTGTCATTAAGGACTAATAAAAACATTTTGTATATAGTTCTTCACTCACAGATTTGAAAGCCAGCAATACCCACCTAGGTTTAGTATATATTTTTACAGACTCTTGTGCCGTGGCACCTTGTTGATGTTTCCCCTTTATGCTAATAAGATCCTGTGAAATGTGACCTTGATGGGACTGAGGCAAACCCTGGGAAAAAACAGTGAAGTAAAGATATGTGAGGAACCCAAATTCTTTCAACGTTTAACCTGTTAGTGATAGTAAAGGAGAAATATTCAAGGCAATGAGGTGGGGTTAGTTTTACTGGCCTATATAAGTAGACAGATCAGCCTTATTGCCATAGCTCTTTTGAAAATACATAGACTTAGTGACATTTAACTCTACTCATTAGCTATAGTACTGCAACCTTCTACCCTGTGGTCTGGGGTTCCTTAGACTCTGTCATTTGCATTTCTGAACGTGTATTTTCATCTCCTTTACAAGTGTAGAGAAATTACCAGAAATTTGGAGTTTGGCTCTTATAATACATCAATTACAAAAATTATATAAAATATTAAGAATGGGCTTTTAGAAACTGATATGAATTCAGAGAAATCATCAGTCTCAGGTATCAGCCTGCCTGGACTACTTTTCAGAGTTAATATTCATTCACTTGTTTAGCTGTGTGTGCAAAATGCATATAGCCCCTACCACTCAGAAACATTGTTCTTACACATGTGGATAGATCTGATGATGGCAGAGCAAGACAGAGAATGTAGAATCACTTTACAGTTGCCCCTGTATGGTTTCTGCCAACATTCTCCAAATCTCATTTTAATGGGTGAACTTGTGAATATAGAGCCTTCTCTTTTCCTTCCACCAGAAGTTGCATCACATCAATGTGTTGTATACACAGGTATTTCATCATCATAGGCAATAAAAGTACATGACAATCTTACAAATTAGACAGTTTACCGGGTGGCTTCATGCTTTGCTTGAATAATCCTTGATTTCTAATACTCACCTACTCTTCTATAGTGATTCCATCCATATGATTCCAGGATGCCACTGATAAGAATATTATATTTAGGTTCTCCATTCCATAGCTTACTTCTTCCTTTTCCTTCTGAGAAACCTCAACTCATAATGAACCCATCCTTTACATTATGTTTCTGGGACAGCAGTAGAAAGAAGATCCTTAGAAGCCTGGGGTAGAGAAAAGGGATCAATGTGTTAAAAGAATCATTTGACCCATTATATTTTAGGGGAACTATACAAACTAATTTATAAAACACACACACACATGTATGAGAGAAAGAGAGAGAGAGAGAGAGAGAGAGAGAGAGAGAGAGAGAGAGAGAGAGAGAGAGAGAGAGAGAGAGAGAGAGAGATATGTTACCTGTTGAGTAAGGAAGAAGCTGTTTGTAGCAAATAGAATCAGTGAGCTGTGCTAGGTCTATTGCATAGGGTTTATGTGGGAATGGTGGAGAGAGGACTTCATCTGGTTCATGGGTCACTGATCTTGCATGATTTCTGTATTCTTTAGCTTGAATCCTACATATTGCTCTAAACCAGAGAGTGTTAGTAAGTCTCTGGCCAAAGACTAGAATTTCACATTCTTAAGAATCTTTGTTTTTTGAGGTTCTATATCTGGTCTTCATCCAGAATCACTTCTGCCCTGTGTGATACTCTGCATTTTGTATTCAAGTCAGATGTTATGCTACATTTAAAAGTTAGCTAAAATGGAGCTCTTTATATAACTCTGTGCTACAAGTTCTTACCAAACAAGCATAAATATTTTTGATACATTCTCCATAACTAATAAAATAAGTGGGTTTGGTTGCCATGATCTAGGCCTAGTGATGGACTGAATTTCAAAGTCATTTTGTAGATTGATAGATGTCAAGTCATATCATCTCAACTAATACACACACACACACACACACACACACACACACAAACACACACACAAACACACATATATCCTCATACACAGAGTCACTCACATTCACCCAATGAAAGTGAGAGGGAGAAACAGAGAGACACAGTCAGAGAGAGACAGAAACATAAAAAGAACAACAAAGAGACAGAAACAAACACAGACAAAACTACACAAGAAGACAAAAACTATAATAAATGAATACAAATACATATAACACAAGACATCAAGAAGATAATCACACACACACACACACACACACACAATTGCACCTCCAACAACAAACATAACAGGTACTAACAATTATCTGTCTTTATTATCTCTCCATTTCAATGGACCCCATTCCCCAATAAAAACATATAAGATAACAGATTGGACATACAAGCAGGATGCAGCATTTTGCTACATTCGGGAAACAAACCTTAATGATACTACCTCAGAGTCAAGGCTGGAAAAACATTTTTCAAGCAAATAGTTACAAGAAACAAGTGAGAGTTGTCATTCTAGTATTAAATAAAATATGTCAACCAAACTTATCAAATGAGATGGGGAATAACTCTTCCTATTTATTAAGAGAAACACCCACTAAGATTAAATCTCAGTTCTGAACATCTACACCACAAATGCAAGGATCCACACATTCATAAAAGAAACTGCTAAAGACCAAAACACACATTAAAACTCACAAAATAATAGTGGGAGACTTTAACACCCCACTCTCAACAAAAGAAACGTCATTGAAATAGAAACTAAGCAAAGATATAGTGAAGCTAATAGAAATTATGAATCAAACAGATTTAAAAGATATATACAGGATATTTCACCCTAAAATAAAAGGGTATACTTTCTTCCCAGTACTCCATGATACTTTTTTTTCAAAATTGATTATATAATTGGTCACAAAACAAGCTTCAATAAATACAAAGAGATTGAAAACCCACATACCCATGGAAACTGATCAACTCTCTTGCTCAATGATAACTTGGTCAGGGAAAAAAATAAAGAAATTAGTCTTCCCGGAATTCAATGAAAAAGTTAAGACAACATATCCAAATCAAAACAACCCTGAGATTTCACCTCACACCAGTCAGAATGGCTAAGATTGAAAACTCAGGAGACAGCAGGTGTTGGTAAGGATGTGGAGAAAGAGGAACACTCCTCAACTGCTGGTGGGATTGCAAGCTGGTACAACTACTTTGGACATCAGTCTGGCAGTTCCTCAGAAAACTGGGCATGACACTTCCGGAGGACCCTGTTATACCACTCCTGGGCATATACGCAGAGGATTCCCCAGTATGCAATAATGACACATACTCCACTATGTACATAGCAGCCTTATTATAATATCCAGAAGCTGGAAAGAACACAGATGTCCCTCAAATAGAGGAATGGATACAGAAAATGTGGTATATTTACACAATGGAATTAAAAACAATGAATTCATAAATTTTTAGGCAAATTGTTGGAACTGGAAAATATCATCCTAAGAGAGGTAACCAAATCACAAAAGAATACACATGGAATACAATCTCTGATAAGTGGATATTAGACCAAAAGCTCTGCATACTCAAGACAACATATCAAATCATTTCCAATAAGAAGGAAGGAGAGGGCCCTGGTCTTGGAAAAGCTTAATGGAGCATTGTAGGGGATTATGAGGACAGAGAAATGGGAGGGGTGTCATTGTGGAATGGGCAGAGGGAAGAGGTCATATGGGACTTATGGGGAGGGGGGAACCAGGAAAGGGGAAATCATTTGGAATGTAAACAAATAATATAGAAAATAATAATAATAAAAGAAATGAAAGGCTTCCTGGAATTCAATGAAAAGATTGGGCAGCATATCCAAATGAATGGGACACAATGCAGGCTAGTGCTATCAGGAAAATTCATAGCACTAAGGGCCTCTGTAAAGTAAGTGGAGAAATCCTATACTAGTAACTTCATAGTACATCTGAAAGCCCTAGAACAAAAAGAAGAAATTGTATCCAAGAAATTGTACCAAGCAGTAAATGGGAAGAAATAATCAAACTCAGGGTGGAAAACAAATGATTAGAAACAAAGAGATCTATACAAAGAATCAACAAATCCAAAATCTGTTTCTTTGAGAAAATCGTCAATATAGATAAACCCTTAGCCAAACTAACTAAAGTATACAAAGACAGTATCAAAATCAACAAAATCAGAAATGAAACTGAGGAAATTTAAAAAAAATCAGATCATACTACAAAAGACTACTCAACAAATCTTGGATATCCCATTTCCCCCAAGAAATTGAAGAATTCATTTAAAAACCTCCAAAACAAAAAAGGCCCAGGGTGAGATGGCTTTATTTTAGGATTCTACCAAAGAAGTGATATTCTTTACAATAGAAACAGAAGGAACACTACCTAATTCATTCTATGAAGCCACAGTTACTCTGTTACCTAATCCACACAAAGACTCAACAAAGAATGAAAATTTCAAATCAATTTCACTCATGAATATTGATGAAAAAATACTCAGTGAAGTTCTGGAAAACCGATTCCTGAAACACATCAAAACTATCATTCATGAGTGATACAGGACTGGTTCAATATGTGAAAACACATTAATGTAATCCACAATATAAATAAACTCAAAGAAAATGAAGATCATCTCATTAGATGCTGAAAAATCATTTGAATCGGGAATTCAAGGCCCTTACCTGCAAACCATAGGCCAGAATCAAATTAAGTGAAGAGATGCTTGAAGCAATCCCACTAAAAACAGGGACAACGCTGTCCACTCCCTGTATCTATTGAATATAGTACTGAAGGTTATAGTTAGAGTAATAAGACAACAAAAGTGGATCCAAATTGGAAAAATTGATTTAAGGTATTACGATTTGCAGATGAAATGATAGTATATATAAGCGAACCCAAAAATCTACAGAGAACTTCTACAGCTTATAAACATCTTCAGCAAAGTGTCTTCATGTAAAATTAATGCAAACTAATTAATAGCCTTCCTTTATACAAATTATAAACAGGCTGAGGAAGATAACTTGGTGTAACTCTTACCAAGTAAGCAAAAGAGCTGTATGGTAAGAACTTTCAATCTCTGAAAAAGGAAATTGAGGAAGACTTCAGAAGGAGAAAAGATGTCTCATGCTCATGTATTGGTAGCTAAAATTGGCCATCCTACCAAAAGATATCTACAGATTCAACACAATCCCCATCAAGATTCCAACATAGTTCTTTACAGACATTGAAAGAATAATTATCAATTTCATATGGCAAAAAATTCCAAGATAGTAAAAACAATTCTTAACAATAAAAGAACTAAAGGGAGAATCACCATTCCTGATTTCAAGTTGTATTACAGAGCAATAGTGATTTTAAAAGCATGGTATTGGTCCAGAGACAGAAAGGTTGATCAATGGATAGAATCGAAGATCCAGAAATAAAACTGCACACCCATGGACACATGATCTTCAACAAAGAAGCAAAAAATATACAGTGGAAAAAAGAGAGCATCTGAAAGCATCTTCAATAAATGTTGTTGATCTAACAAGCAGTCTGTATGTAGACAAATCCATATCTACCAAGTTCACTAAACTCAAGTTGAAGTGAATCAAAGATCATTAACATAAAACCAGATACCATGAATTTAATAGAAAAAAAGTGAGAAAAGACCTTGAACTCATGGACAAGGGGAAATTTGCTAAACAGAATACCAATGGCTTAGGTTTTAAGATCAACAGTTGATAAATGCAACCTCATGAAACTAAAAAGCTTTTTCAAAGAACTCAAGAAGTTAGACACCTTAAAGTGTCAAATAACCCTATTAAAAATGGGGTACAGAGCTAAAGAAGAATTTTTCAACTGAAAAAACTCAAATAGCAAAGAACAACCTAAAGAAATGTTCAACATCCTTAGTCATTAGGAAAATTAAAATCAAAATGATGGTGAAATTTCACATTACATCAATCAGAATGACTAAGACCAAAATCTCAGGTGACAGCAGATGCTGGCAAGGATGTGGAGAAAGGGAGATAGTCCACCATTGCTGGTGAGATTGCAAGCTGGTATAACCACTTTGGAAATCACTCTGGTGGTTCTTCAGAAAATTGGACATAGTATTTCCTGAGGATCCAGCTGCACCACTACTGGGCATATAGCTAAAAGATGCTCCAACATCTAACAAGAACACATGATCTACTATGATCACACCAGCCTTGTTTAACCAGAAGCTGGAAAAATCATAGATGTCTAGCAACAGAATTATGAATACAGAAAATGTGGTATATTTATGCAATGAAATACTACTCAGCATTTAAAATTGACTACTTCATGAATTTTGCAAGCAAATGGATTGAAGTTGAAAATATCATCCTGAATGAGGTAATTCATACACAAAGAGAACATACATGGTATATACTCATCAATAAGTGGGTATTATTCCAAAAGCTCAGAATATGCATAATTCAAGTTACAGACTAAATGATATTTAATAAGAAGGAAGGCCAAAATGTGGATTCTTCAATTCCAATTAGAAGGGAGAACAAAATAATAATTAGAGGTAGAGGGAAGGAGAGTCCTTGGAGGGAGAGTTTAGGGAGCGGGAAAGGGGTGGCAGGTTCTGGTATTGGAAGAGGCAGGAGAGAAATTAGAGGGATAGGAGAATAGATAGAAACAAAACATTGAGGAGATGGGGAATTGAGGAAACCACCAGAAAGTCCCAGAATCTAGGGATGTTTGAGGCTCCCAGGACGCAATGTGGATGGCATTAGCTGAAATACTCAACAAAGTGTAGGTAGAACCTGATGAGGCTACCTCCAATAGTTAGGCATGATCCTCAGTTGAGGAAAGGGACCACTCACCCACCCATCTCAAAAATTTTAACCTGGAATTGTTCCAGTCTACGGGACAAAATGGATCAAAGACTGAAGGAAAGGCTACCCAGAGACCACCTCACCTTGGAATCCATCATGTCTGCAGACACCATACCCTGATTTTATTGCTGATTCCAAAAAGTGATTGCAACTAAGACCAACCAATAAGTATTTCTGCCTTCTGTGAGGCTCTGCCAGGACCTGACTAACACATATGTAGACACTCACTGTTAACCATTTGACTAAGCCCTGTAAGCCCAATGGAAGAGTTAGGGGAAGCACTGAAGAAGCTGAAGGGGACAGCAAACCCATAGGAAGAACAATAATAACAACTAATTGGACACCTCAGAGCTCCCAGGCACTAAATCACCAACCAAAGAGTATACATGTGTGGATCCATGGCTCCTGCTATATATGTAGCAGCAGATTGACTTATTTCTCATTAATACAAGAGAAGGTGCTTGGTCCCATGGAGGCTTGTTGCTACAGTATTGGGGGATGCTTGAGGGGTGAGATAAGAGTGGGTGGGTGGGTAGGGAAGTACCCTCTTAGAGGCAAATGGAGTGGAGATGAGATGAGCTTTCATGGCGGCAAGACTAGAAAGATGGACAACAATTGAAATGTAAATAATTAAAATCATCAATAAAACATCACAGAAAATCATAATTTTGAATAAACATTTGTGCAATTCAAGGGTTACTACACACTAAACTTGTAGAGTTTACACCCATGGAGGGACTCATGTCTCCAGCTGCATATGTAGCAGAGAATGGCCTTTTTGGTCATCAATGAGAGGGCAGGCCACTTGTCCTGTTAAGTCTCATTGCTCCAGTGTAGGGGAATGCCAGGACAGCAAAGGGGGAATGGGTGGGTGGTTAAGCAGGAGGAGAGATCATGGATTGGGGGGGGGGGGTCAGAGGACAAACTAGGAAAAGAGATAGCATTTGAAATGTATATGAAGAAACTATCTAATAAAGTTTTAAAAATTGCTCCTCTTTGATTATAAAAAAAGTTTACATATTTGTACATGTTAAAAAATAAATGAATAGTTTCAGGAGTTAAAAACACCTGAGATGATTGATTTGCAGTCATAGGCTGTTCTTGGCATTGTCTCTGGAGATGGTGAATCATCCCTTCATGGTGTCTGAATTGGTGGTGTTACCACCACCAATGATAATTGATGGCACAAACTCCCGCCCCTTTCCTGGAGCTTGTCGAATGCATTGCATCCAGTAGTCACTGAAAGTGAATCCAAAGGTTGCACAGGAGAGTTTCAGGGACCTTCCAGGCTGCACTAAGCATTCTCCAGTCTCCACCATGTCTATCTCACACTGGACACCTGCAGAGAATGAACGTTATAAAAGCTGTCCTAAAATAAAATAAAGAAACAAAACAAATTTTTTTTATTTCTCATGTGCATACAGCAGACAGAGACTCATCTGTACAAATTACCTTTTAAAATAAGGACAAAGAAAACCACATTGAGCCCAAAGTCCATGGTCAATTGTCTGTTCTGAGTTCTGATCACTGACTGTGAGGACCTAGGAATCCAGGGCTTGTCTCCTCTTTCACAGTAGCAGAGTTAGGTCAGAGCTGGTTTTCATGGGCACAGAGAACAATTATTTGCATGTCTTTCTCTTAAAGCATACTCTGAAGTTGGACTTGAGAAAGTCAGTGCTCATCGTTAAGTTAGAATTTGACACAGTAAGGAGGTTTTACATTCACATATTTTGGTTAACATCTTACCACTCTCCATTTAGCTTTTCTTTGTGCATGTGTATAGACATGCTTTGTTTACATACTGTCATGTGTCTTAGTACACACATGTAATTATATAGCACCACACGTATTTGTGTTTTTAGATAAGAACTTAATTTTTCCCACTGTTTATGCTGTTCATGGCATTTCCATAATGTAGCTCTTGGACAGAGTAATAACTACAAATTATAGTAGCATGCCTCATGCTCCTACAGGAATTTTTAGAAGTTTACTTTTTCATGAAAGCATGCTATCCTCACCTCTTATGGAGGCATGTATCCGAAACATTCCAGGTCCCTTTCTGTCTAGAACTCAGTTTGCTATGGAGACATATTTCTCTGTGGGGAAAATTTGGATGTTTGGCATCTGGAAATTACACATTTATTCCTTTTAGTCTTCCACCAATTTCTTTTTGCATCTTTGCACCATGTTCTTGCGACTGTGTTTATGTTGTATCAGGCTAATTTCCTTTTCCCCAGTATATAAACCCAGGGAGTATATATACCCAGGGTAGTATACCCAGGGAGTTTGATTAGATTTTAGGATGACTGTTTCTTATTTATCGACTTCTCTGTTTCAACAATTTTATCAGAAATATTTTCCACATAAAATTTCAATTCTGTTATAAAATGTTTCTGCTTCCTTTTCCAATTAATTTAGCAATTTTTTTTTGTGTCTACCACTTTACTCTTTAATTTTCCATGAAAATTCTCAATTTAAACTGTTTATATATATATTTCCTCTATTTTATCAGAAATATATCCCATTTAAATCTTCAGTTTTATCATAAAATGTTTTACTTCCTTTTTAAATAAAAATGATTTTCAAAAATATGATATTTTAAAAAATTGTTCATTTAGTCCTAGGAAGTACGCAAAGGAAGGGTTCTTCTGTCATATATATGAGTAGTAGATTCAATTGTTAATATTTCAAAAATACAGTCCTCATTTTGATTAATAAATATTGTGCCTGGGACTACACTATTTACTAGTATACATAAGTACATTGGTTCACCACATCAGTCTTATTTTTTTGTCAATAGCTACTCATTTCTGTCCATTCTCTGTGATGTGGATTAACAGTATAATACATAGATCTAGCAACACAGAACTGACAGGCAATGCCCTCCTAGGTAGATATCTTTCTGCCCTCCATCATCTGATTGGGCTACTTCATCTTGGCCAATGCAACTGGGCAAAATAAGCTGCATAGAGCTAATATATCTAATCTCCAGAAAATGTAAATGAATCCACAACTCTATATTGCATATAACCAATGGTATGATAGTCATTTATTCAAAAAATAAAAGCAAGTGTTTTAAATGTTGCAGGATTTTCCATGTTCAGCCACATTAGGGGAGTGGAAGACCTGTAATTGGACAGGAAAGGGGAGGTGGAGCTAGGAGGTGTGGAGTCACAGGTATTATAGGAGGAAAAGAGAACTGAGATGGAATCAGACATCAACTATGTGATGTTTACTAGCCACAGATAGCTACATTTTAAAAAGGTTAGAAATATTGGAATAAAGTTTTTATCATTGTCAATTTGCACTAAAATTATTGTATTGATATGTAAATTGTAATATTTATACATAAATCTATTTGGCTAATTAAGCTTTAAGAGTTGTGACTTACTTGGTTACTGGAATGTGGGTCCACTGATTAAAGAGGCTTATGGAGGAGAGGAAAAAATACAGCTGATATGCTATGGTCACCAGCTGAGAGACACTAGCTCGGTTCTGACTGATACATAAATCTGATTGATGAATTAAGCTTTTAGAGTTTTGTTTTACTTGATTATTGGGACATGGGTACACCGATGGCAGAGAGGGAATACACCTGAGATTTTCTTGAAATTATCTGGGAGAGAATAGCTCAGCAGCAGCAAAAATGGTACTGAACAAGACCCTTCCTGGATCTGGTACTGAGGCCTGATGGGGCAGAGGGTTGGTAGGATCTTTTTTATTATTTCCTTCTGTTCCATGTTATGGGAAAGCATTGGGAAAGAGTTTGGAGGACATGGAAAACATTACACATACATGGTCTGACATGTGACCCAGAAAGCATAGATAAGTAGTAGAGAAGGAAGATATAACTTTAATTTAAAATAGATTTTTGCACTTTCATGATTGTTTTCTGACCCCACTGTTCCACTGTCTCTCAGTGATGGATTCTTTGTGAAGGCTTGCACTGTAAAATCTTACAAGGACACCCTCCCTAAATTCTGCCTCTAGTTCTCACATCCATATGGTACTTCTCCTATATGTTGTCAGTCTGGGCTTGTCCCCAGGTAAAAGTAGAGACCGAGCAATGTAAATCAATCTTTTTTAAAAAAAAAATATGGATATAAATTGGTTGTCCTGGCAGGTCCTATATCAACATGACACAAGGTAGAGTCATGAGAGCAATGAAGACTTAATTAAGACAGTATCTCCAAAAAATCAGCCTGTAGAAAAGCCTGTGAACTAGTTTCTTAATTAATGATTGAAACAGAAGGGCTTAGCCTATTATGCATCAAGCGACCCCTCGACTGGTTATTCTGGATTCCATAAGATACCAAGTTGAGCAAGCAATGCAAAGGAAAATCTTCCTTATTCCATGTCCTCTACAAGCTTCCAGCAGAAAACATGGCCCAGAGAAGATTAGAATTAAAAATGTGGATGTGCCTTTCTACCTCAAAGATCCAAATTAAAATATATTATCACACTTAAAATTAAGCAACGTTTCTAACAGGTGTGCTCTCTGTTTTTGACTTTTATTCAAGTTGACAACAAAGAATAGGCATCGAATGGATATATAACAATCTTCAGATATTAATATATACATCATGACAAGACTTCAGGTAAGCAAATAGATATAAAAACACTATAGTGTGAGATAATAAAACATTCATTGCTTTCCAGAGCAGCTGATAACACTTCCTCATCTGATTGTGTAAGCCATTTTGGGCCATGTGTACTGACAATGTCTATGCTTCTGGATGAGTTCACCATTGCTCATGGGATGCTGGCATTTTTCCTTAGGACAGAGGTTGACTAAGATTTCCAAGGGAAGCAGAATTGCCCAGTCTCGATATTTCTATACACGTAGATTTTTTTCCTCCAAGGTCTGTCTTTTAGCCTCCCTGTGTCTTCAAGTATGGGAAAATCTCCATTATACATCATCACTTTATATCCCACTGTCTTAAAACTTAGCAAATACTTTGTGAGTTAACTAAATTTACCTTTAGCAGATACACGAAATGTAAATATGATAAGTGATGCCACCCAACATCTATGTGGGACTGACCATAGGTATGAGAAGATCAGGTAACACCTTTAAAATTCCTCATTATCTGTCAACAATGGGAAATCTCCAAATATTTATCTACCTTCTTCCTAGTATCTTCTACTTCTCCTGGAATTGTTACTTTAGGACTATCCAAATTCAACCACAAGGAGCCTTCCACTTGTCTCACAATGTTAGGAGAAGAAAACAATATAATGACCTTGCATCTTCAACTCCATGAGCATCTTTCGTAAGAGATAACACAAAGCCCCACCTACCACTTACCCAACATTCCATGACTCTTATTCCAGTCTCTGTTTGTCAACACATTGTACAGTCATGCTTTCTCCATTCCCAGAACACTCCAGTTGCCCCATGTGGTCAGAATATCCAAATACTGAAATTTGTCCTCCTATCTCTATTGTCTTTGGAGTTTCCAAATCTAGCTATCAGCTATTTCTTATTCTGCACAACTTCTTCCAGTTTATCTCTATCCCAAATGCCACAAATCCCTGATAACTACCTGAAAAGTAAAAGCCAGCTTCTCCAAATTACTAGGAGACTCATGTAGTGATGCTACCAATCCCTATTGATCACTTAGCTACTTAACAAGCACCATGTACAACCACAGGTCTCTATTAGCCTCCCCCATCTCTCTTTCCCTCTCTTCCTTCATCCCTCCCTCCTTCTCTCTCCTACCCTCTCTCCATATCCGTGTTTTTCCTGGGGAAATGTGAATTATGTTATAATGTATCTTAAAAACATGCATGGTAGGACCTCAACACTATCTTTTTTATTGATGATTGCCTTGACTAATCATTAATGTTACATATGAAACAGTCTCCAGTAAGATTCATCTCTCAGTTACCAATCCAAATTACCTGATATGGCCAATGACAAATAAATTTGAACCAGACCAGGAGGAGAGATCTCAGCTAGACTGAGGCTGAGACAAGTTTATTCCAAACAATCAGCTTTTCTATACTTTTATCAGAAATAAAATATAATGGCAGGTTCTTGAGATGATCAATGCAATGGTAGATGCCAGAATACAATGACATTTGCAAGTTATATATAGTACATAAGATTTCTGTCCTGTCCGAGAGAGGGTTTCTCCATTGTATTTCAGGACCCTGGAGCATAACAACTGTTTAGCTATAGGTACATCCTCTCCCATTGAAGCCAGACAATATAGCACACTGCTGCCTACACAAGTTACTGTGGTTTCAGGCCAGGCAGTGCATGCTCTTTGTTTGGTGGCTCAGCCTCTGGAACTCCTCGGGGTTCCTGTTAGTTGATAGTATTGTTCTTCGTATAGGATTGCCATCCCTTCAGTTACTTCAGTCCTTCTCCTAACTCTTCCATAGGTGTCTCTGACATCTGCTTAATGCTTGGGTATATCTATATTTGTCTCTGATGACAAAAGCAGATAATGTGGATAGAAATTTGAAAACAAAAAGTTGAGGTATTACTACTTATACATATTATGATAGCATACATAAGCAACACAAAAATTCTACCAGGGAACCCCTATAGCTGATAAACTATTTCAACAAAGTGACTGGATATAACATTGAATAAAATATGTACTTCTTATTGTCTATATCAGGTAATGTGACTTGGTAATTAAGTGCAGACAACTACAAGAGATCTTGCTATATGTGATGTAAATGGGCTGGTAAGAAAACCATCAATAAAAACAATACTGCTGGCATCTTACCACACTTGTTTTCAAGTCACTCTGCATTACCATAATAGCATAACATGTATGGCACTGACACATACGTGACAAGAGAGAAAGAGAGACAAGAGGGAGGAGGGTAGGAGTAAAGGAGGGAGGGAGGGATGGAGAGAAACAGAGAGACAGAGAGACACAAACAGAGAAAGATAGAGAGAAACAGAGACAGAGTCTGTTAGAAGAGCCACCAAGAACCTGAGGAGGTCCATGGTGCTCAGGGTCAAGTGGAGGTTGCCAAGGAAGTTATAAGCACTAGCAAGATTACTACATGAAGCTCCAAGCCAGGTGAGGGGAGGTGGAACTTATCTTTCAAATTGGTGCAGAGAAGTGCTAATGGAGGCCAAGTTTATACCAGGATTTCTGGAATTACACATAGTTATGAGGTGCACATTGTGGGCATCAGAAACATAACATCGTTCTCCTACAAGAACAGTTTGTTTTCTTGACCACTGGCCTGATTCTACTTCACCTGATGTAATAAATAAACTATTACTTCTCAATTTTTGATGCAGCTCTCTTTAGAATGGACTGAATGTTACATTAATCTGTGTGAATCTGCAGGACCCATTTTCAATAGCAACCAGGCACCATCATATCTAGTAGAACACAAAAAACCAATCTGAGGTAAAATGAAATCAGGGCAGGCTGATCATAGTCTGGACAGTGTAGATTAAGACTAGTCAGAAAGATGGGAAGGATTATTTCAACAATAATATGTATGTGTGTTGGCCTCAGTTATTAGCAGCATATTATATTCTTCATGTATGGAGAGCAGATCTTATGAGTTAGCACTCAGAATGATAACTGTGTCAGAATGATTAAACTGTGGACATGCATTTGAAAACTTCAAGTTAGCAAAGATGATTCAATTTATGTCATTTATGTACACAATTGACATATTACTAAAACTGCAGTCATGATACAAAAAATCTATTACAATGTCTCCCTGTCTCTCCTCAACCACACAATGTTCCACTTAGTTTTCTTGATTAATACAATTTCAGTAACTTGTTATAATTAAGCACTGTTATATTATAGAACCATTTAAAATTATACTAGTAGGTTCACAAACCAGAAGTTTAATAGAATATGACACTAAACAGTAGGCTCTAGAGAAATACCATGTCTATAAGAATAATCCCAATCTCTAAGACTAAAAAATTGCTCTTACAGCCTACGCCAGAACTTCCTAGATTCTGTAATGACCCTGGAATGTCCTTGTGGTGGTTACTGCCCCCTGTGGGTCCTGTGCATCAATGTAGAGAGGATTTTGTGCAGGTTCACACTAGACTTCCCTCACTGCGTCTGGAATAGTAATAATGCATGGCCGTGTCATCAGTTTGTAGACTATTCAGTTTTAAGAAAACTGGGCTCTTGGAGGTGTCAGTGCTGATGCTCAGTCTGAATTTGAGAGCTGAATTATAATCTGTGCCTCCATAACACCATATTACTCCCATCCACTCCAGACCATTTCCTGGAGGCTGGCGAACCTAGTGTATACTATAATCAGTTAATGAGAACCCGGACAATCTATTTGATCTTGATTTAATTTTGGTGTTTGGTATCGTTCTAGGAAAGTGTCCATTTCCTCCAGATTCTCCAGTTGTGTTTTTGTCTCCAGTATAGGCTTTTGTAGTAGGATCTGATGATTTTTTTTTTGAATTTCCTCAGTTTCTGTTGTTCTAGCTCCATTTCATTTCTAATTTTCTTAATTTGGATACTGTCTTTGTGCCCTTTGGTTAGTCTGGCTAAGTGGTTATCTATCTTGTTGATTTTCTCAAAGAACCAGCTCCTAGTTTTGTTGATTCTTTGTATGGTTCTCTTTGTTTCAACTTGATTGATTTCAGCCCTGAGTCTGATGATTTCCTGTCTTCTACTCCTACTTGGTGAATTAGCTTCTTTTTGTTCCGTGGCTTTCAGCTGTGCCATTAAAATGCTAGTGTATGCACTGTCTAGTTTCTTTTTGGAAATAGAACGCAGGGCTATGAGTTTTCCTCTTAGCACTGCTTTCTTTGTGTCCCAGAGACTTGGATATGTTGTGCCTTCATTTTCATTAAATTCTAAAAAGTCTTTGATTACTTTCTTTATTTCTTCTTTGGCCAAGGTATCATTGAGTAGAGTATTATTCAGCCTCCATGTGTATGTGGGCATTCTGTTGTTTTTGTTGCTACTGAAGACAACTCTTATGCCATAGAGATCTTATAGGAGGCATGGGATAATTTTGATCTTCTTACATTTATTGAGGTCTGTCTTGTGACTAATTATAGGGTTGATTTGGGAGAAGACACCATGAGTTGCTGAGTAAAAGTTATATTCTTTTGCTATACACACACACAAACACACACACACACACACACACACACACACACACACACACACACACACATATATATATATATATATATATATATATATATATATATATATATATATATATATATACACGTTAAATCCAATTGGTCCAAAGCTTCAATTAATTTCAGTGTCCCTGTTTAGTTTCTGTTTTCCTGATCGGTCTATCAGGATAGATAGAGGAGAGTGGAGTGTTGAAGTCACCCACAATTATTGTGTTAGGTGCAATGTGTGCTTTGACCTTTAGTAAAGTTACTTTTACGAATGAGGGTGCTCTTGCATATCGAGAACAGATGTTCAGAATTGAATGTTCTTCTTGGTGGATTTTTCCCTTGACCAGCAAGAAGTGTCCTTCTGTGTCTCTTTTGATGACTTTAGGTTGAACGTCAATTTTATCTGATATTAAAATGGCAACTCCAGCTTGTTTACTGAGATCATTTGCTTGTAAAATTGTCTTCCAGCCTTTTACTCTAATGTAGTATTTGTCTTTGACACTGAGGTGTGCGTCCTGAATGCAGAAAAATGTAGGGTCCTGTTTATGTATCCAGTCTGTTAGTCTATGCCTTTTTTATTGGGTGAATTGAGTCCATTAATGTTAAGAGATATTAAGGAATAGTGATTATTACTTCCTGTCATTTTTGATGTTATTATTATATTTGAGTGGTTATCTTCTTTTGCGTTTGATGAAAGACTGTTACTATATTGCTTTTTCCAGGGTGTAGCTTCCTTCTTTGTACTGGCGTTTTCCAACTATTAACCTTTGTAGGGCTGGGTTTGTGGAAAGATACTGTGTAAATTTGGTTTTGTCATGGAATATCTTGTTTTCTCCATCTATGGTGATTGAGGGTTTGGCTGGGTATAGTAGTCTTGGCTGGCATTTGTGTTCTCTTACAGTCTGTATGAGCTCTGCCTAGGATCTTCTAGCTTTCATGGTCTCTGGTGAGAAGTCTGGTGTAATTCTGATAGGTCTTCCTTTATATGTTACTTGGCCTTTTTCTCTTATTGCCTTTAATATTCTTTGTTTAGTACATTTTGGGTTTTGTTTATTATATGACAGGAGGTATTTCTGTTCTGGTCCAGTCTGTTTGGAGTTCTGTAGGCTTCTTGTATATTCATGGGCCTCTCTCTCTTTAGGTTAGGGGAGTTTTCTTCCATAATTTTGTTGAAGATATTTGTTCGCCATTTAAGTTGTAAATCTTCACTCTTGTCTATACTACAATCCTTAGGTTTGGTCTTCTCATTGTGTCCTGGATTTCCTGGATGTTTGGGTTATAAGCTTGTTGCATTTTGCATTTTCTTTGACTGCTGAGTCAATGGTTTCTATGGTATCTTCAGCATCTGAGATTCTTTCTTCTAACTCTTGTATTCTGTTGTTGATATTTACATCTATGGCCCCTGAATTCTTTCCAAAGTTTTCTATTTCCAAAGTTGTCTCACTTTGTGATTTCTTAGTTGTTTCTACTTCTGTTTTTAAATCCTTGATGGTTTTGCTCAGTTGCTTCACTTGTTTGTTTGTGTTTTCATATAATTCTTTAAGATATTTTTGTGTTTCCTCTTACATGACTATTGCCTGTTTTCCCAAGTTCTCCTGTATTTCTTTAAGTGATTTTTGCATTTCCTCTTTATTAACTTCTTTTGGCACATATTCTCCTGAATTTCTTTAAAGGATTTTTATGTTTTCCTTGTAAGGGATTCTACCTTTTGATCCATTTTCTCCTGTATTTCTTTAAGAGATTTATTTATGTCCTTCTTGTGTTCCTCTAACAGCATCATGACCAGTGTTTTTAAATCTAAATTTAGTTTTTCTAGTGTGTTGGCATATTCCGAACTTTCTGTTGTTGGAGAATTGGGTTCAGATGCTGCCATATTGCCTTGATTTCTGTTAGTAACCTTCCTACGGTTGCCTTTTCCCATCTGGTTATCTCTGGAGTTAGTTGTTCCTGTTGTCACTGGCTGGTGCTTGATCCTCCTGTGAGCCTGTAAGGCTATTTCCATACCACTGGATGACTGGGTTTTCCCTGGCACAGATTGCTGATGTGCTGCCCTCTTTTGGGTGCTGTTGGAACCCTGGTGTGTCTTGCCCCAAGCAATTTTATACTTGGGTTGTCTCTGTGAACCTGGTGCTGCCTGTTTGCTCTGTCATGGATCTAAAATGGTGGATGCTGCAGGGGACCTTTTCCAAGTGCTGATCACTCTGCTGGGCAAAAGTCGCCTGACACAGCTGGCAAACAGATGGCCCACCGATCTGCCCAGACCCTGGGTGCAGGCAGAAGCCTGACAGGCTAAGACCCATGCGATGTTAGACTCAGGCTATGTCTGTGTACCTGGCACTGTCTGTCAGATCTGTCCAGTGTCTGGGATGGTGGAGAGCCCCTCCAAGTGCCGATCAGTCTGCAAGGCAAATGACTCCTGACAGGGTTGGCACACAGTTTGCGCACAGAACTGCCCAGGCCCTGGGTGCATTCAGAAGCCTGGCAGGCTGAAACCCAAGTGATGTTAGACTTGAACTATGCCTGTGTACCTGGCTCTGTCTGTCAGATCTCTGCAGTGTCTGGGGACCAAGATGGCAGAGAGCCCCTCCAAGTGCCGAACAGAGTAGAAATTATTTTAAAGTTTAACTTATATTTTTAATATCCAGGACCTGCTTAAGATATAAATTTTGTGTACTCACGTTTTCAGACTGAGATCAGATTTTGATGGGTTCATAACACATAAATCTCCTTTGAATTCCACTTTCTTCCCTATATGGCACTTTAGTCCAGTAAAAGGTGCTTATTCCAGAATTCAGTATTTAAAGCTATAAACATTTCCATAGACTTATTCCACAGAGTAGATATTTATTGCTACATCCCAGAGAGACTACAATATCAGAACGGATAACCATCTCCACATCTCCACATGCTTAGGGGTTAATATGATGCTCAGTGATTTATTATCTTTGAAAGAATGAACAATAACATTGTTAGTTTTTAGTACTGAAATATTCTGCAGAAAACAGATTTTACATATAAGACACAGAGCTGAAACTTCTGTACTCATGTGTGAAATATTGAGGATGTGGTGACCACTCTCTCTATATGGGAAGAGGTCACAGAAGTTTTTTTCTCACTTGGAGAGTGCCTGATCAACTTGTCAGAGTCCCCCTCTCAGCAAAACATTGAGGCCTCTTACTGCACTACTCATAAAAGGGGAGCCTTATTTGTCCATGCTGGCTTCTTTGTACAGAGGAATTAAAGTCTACTGATGTGGGGCCTGTTCACTGTGCACTGAACTGAGACTCATTTCTATGTCTTCTGTGATGAGAATCCTAAAATTGTAATAACTGTGTGTTGAATGAACATCTTGGAGCTTTGTATTCAGTGAACTAAGCTGAGCATTGAGACTGGAGCAGAGCAGACAGGAAGCTTGTGGTCTTTTGGGTCACCTCTGCATCAAGGATTCCTAATTCACCTTGATGTACTTCACTGATGATGAAACAAAAAAGCTCAGAAGCATGCATTCTCTGACATCCCCATATCAGACAATCTCCAATTACTCAGTGTCTTCCTGCATCTTTTGTTTTTTCCCCATGGAAGAATACTTGCCTGATGGAACAGATTCTCTTTATACTTTTCCATTTTTGTTTTTCAGATGATCTTAGTAACCACTAGCTTAATAACATCACTGAAGATGAGAATTACATATTATTGGTGGACATGAAGCATCCTGGAGAATGGTCCGATAAAGGACCCATGTCTGGGAAGTCACTGAAAGTTCTACATCCCAAGCTTGCAGTTGAACCCGTGGCCTTACTGTGGTTTACTATTGCTGTGATGAAACACCATGACAAATGAACTTGGGGTGAAAGTATTTATTTGGCCAACACTTCTATATTGCTGTTCATTACAAAGATGAATGAGGACACAATCTCAAGCAGGGGAGGAAACTAGAGACAAGAACTGATGCATTAGGATCAGCATACAAACTGGAGATAGAGTCCGAAATATGTGAAACCACATATTTACTGAAACCACAAGAAAAGATGTAAGATTAATGTGAGCTGGACTGGAGTGATACATTCCAGTGGTCCTGACCTCTGTATTCTTGAATAATTTTACAGTTTTCATATTTTCCTGACAATATATTTAACATGGTGTTTTCAAGACTATGTAGAACCGTCTGGTATGATGATCTCTGAGCATGGCCACTGCAGGGGCCTCCTCCCTGCTCAGATACATGTCTATAACCTTGGATGTCCATTCCTGGGTGTGCACAGAACAATAAAGAACAATAAAAACATTCTGTATTTAGTTCTTCACTCATAGACCTGAAAGCCAGCAACACAACCTCTTGTTCTACTTACATAGGATGTAGGTCAAGTATATTTTTTACAGACTATTGTGCCATGACACCATGTTGATGCTTCCCATTTCTGCAAATAAGATACTGTGAAATGTGAACCAGAGTGGGCTAAGTTGAGTACTTGGAAATAGCAGTGAAGTAAACATTGGTGATGAGCCCAATTCTAGCATTCCATTGGCCAGTGAATGAGATTAAAGAGGACATATTCAAGGTAGTGACGATGATCTACATATTGTACATAACTCAGCCCTATTGCTGTGGCTCCTATGGAAATACAGAAATTTAGTGACATTTGATTCCTATCTTCACTTATTTTAGTGCTGCAATCTTCCACCCTCTGCTCCATGGTTCCACAGTCTCTGTCCTCTGCATTGCTGAGCACATATGCACTTCTACTTTACAAATGTACAGAGATTATAATGGCTTTGGTGTTTGTTGCTCAGAAGATATCAATTACCAAAAATTTTAGAGACAATTAAGAACATTCTTTTGAAACTTAGATGAAATCAGAGAAACTATCTGTCTCAGACATCAGATTGTATGGGTCACTTTTTCCTTTTGGTATTCATTCACTTGTCTAGTTGTAGTTGTGAAGCTGTAGTAGAAAAAATGTTCAATCTCTCTCTCTCTCTCTTTCTCTCTCTCTCTCTCTCTCTCTCTCTCTCTCTCTCTCTCTCTCTCTCTCTCTCAGCAACATCATTCTCTCACACATGGATGGACCTGATGATGGCAGAACAAGAAAGAGAATGCATAACTGCTGTATACAGAGGATGATCTTATCTGACATCAATGGGAGGGAGGCATCATGCCCCAGTGTAGGGGGATGATAGAGGGTTGGGGCATGTGTGGGTTAATGCATGGAGGAGCACCCTCATAGAGGCAAATGGGAGAGGTTTGCGGGAAGAGGTTGTTGGGGGGGGTAACCTGGAAGGGGATATTTATAAATGTTAACATATAAAATGATTAATTACAAAGAAAAAATTGCTGCGTAGATAGTCTTGTGGTGGTTCCAGGAGCATTTTATAAATATAGGTCTCATGAGTAAACCTAGAGTATAGAACCTTCTCCTTCCCTTTCTTCAGATGTCACCTCATAGCAATGTGTTGCAGAGACAGCTATTCCATTATTCCTGGCATCAATATGCATAGTGATTTGACAAGTTAGACAGTGTCCCAGCTGATGATATTTTTTGATTGAACAATCAGCATCCCTTGATTTTCAGTACCCACCTACTCTTTTATAGTGACACCATCCATATGTTCCTACAATGACAGTGAGAAGAATGTTATATTTAGATTCTCAGTGTCATATATGTTTTATTCTGATGAGTAACCACCAGTCAAACTGAGGCAAGAATTTTTACATTATGTTTCTGGGACAACAGTATAAATAAGTCCTTCAAAACTTGGGGGAAGGAAAAGGGATTAATGTGTTGAAACAAAAATAATTTGACACATTAAATTCTAGGGTAACTATACAAGCTAAAGCATAAGAAAGAAATAGGAAGAAAGAAAAGAGATGTAACCGGTTGAATGAATTAGGAGCTGTAATAGTACTAGATACCTTGGACTCATGACTCAGTGCTGGAGCATCACATACAGTTTATTACCAGCACTACAGCTAAGTCAGGTCTGTTGCATAGACCTTGAATTAGGATGGTGAAGAGACTGAATATCATCTGGTTCAATGCTCACTGGCCCTGAATGATTTCTCTGGTACTTTAACTTTAATCCTACTTTAACAGTGTTCTAACCAGGGAGTCTCACTGAGTCTCTGCCCAGAGTCTAGAGTTTTGCAGTCTTAAGAATTCTTTGCTTCTTAAGGTTCTGTGCCTGGCCTGTATACAGAATCAGTTCTGTGCTGTATGAAGCTCTGCATTTTCTCTTCATATCAGAAGTTACAGAACATTTAAAGGTCATCTGTAATGGGGCTATTTATATCACTCTGTGGTTCAAGTTCTTACCACACAGCAGAAGTATCTGCATTTAGTTCTACACAACAACAAAAGGAGGTAACTTTGTTAGCCATGGTAAGATCTAGAACAAAGATGGATTTATTTCAATGTTATTGTGTAGACTGATAGAAGTCATCTCATCTCAACATGTATACACAGACAGAAGGACAGACAGACAGAATCACAGACACACACACACACACACACACACACAGTCATTCACTTTCACCTACTGAGAGTGAGAGAGAAAGAGACAGTGAGAGACACAGTCAGGGTGAGACAGAGAACTATAGCAGAATGACAGAGACAAAGAGACAAAGAGACAAAATAAATAGACCTACCCAGAGACAGAAACACTGTAATAAGGAAATGAGTATAAAACATGTGTTACAACAGGAAACCAAAATTTGAATAAACATTTGTGTAATTCAATTCTTACTATACCCTTTACTTGTAGAGAGAATTCCTTTGGAGAGACAACCAAAACACAGAAGAGGCCAACCCTTCTTTCCTTGCAGGTCTTTCTGAATAGATTGTAAGTCTTAGTAACTAGGAGCTTTGTATTCCCTCTGCACCCCCTGCTGACACAAGTGCCCTGCAGGAGGTTTATGTTTGAGCTCACAGTAGCATTCCCTCCCTGTGTGTCTTGCACAGTAGAACATGGCTGTGTCTTCAGACATTAGACTGCTCATTTGCAGAACAGGGTGTTCTTGGCATTGTCTCTGGAGATGGTGAATCGTCCCTTCACTGCATCTGCATAGTAGATGTAATTGCTGCTACTACTAATGTATGCAATCCATTCCAGCCCCTTCTCAGGAGCCTGACGAACACAGGCCATGCCATAGCTGCTAAAAGTGAATCCAGAGGGTGCACAGGAGAGTTTCATGGACCTTCCAAGTTGCACCAATCCTCCCCCAGACTCCACCAGCTGCACCTCACACTGTACACCTGCAAACAGAGAATGCTAATCAGAAACTGTCACTAATAAAACAAAACAAAATATTGAAACAAACAACTTTTGTATTTCCGATGTGCACACAACAGTCAGAATCTCACCTCTATAACTTACCTTTTAAAATAAAAACAAGGAAAACCAAGTTGAGCTGGAAGTCCATGATGAGTGGTATATGTTCAGTGCTGATTACTGAATGTGAGGATGTGAGAATCCAGATATGGGCTCCTCTGTCAGAGCTACAGGGTCAGGTCAAACATGTTTTTCATGGGTTCAGAGAAGCCTTATTTGCATATCTTCCTGCTATAATATGCTCTCAAGTTGGAGTTGGGCAGAAAGCAGCTCTCATAGTAGACATAAGACATCAAAGGCACAGTTGTATGATACATAATTTTACTATGTCTGAAAGTTTCATATTCACATTTTTTGGTTACAATTTGACCATTCTCCTTTAATTTTTCTTAGCACATGTGCATAGAACATGCTTTGTTTCTATACTGACATGTGTCCTAGTATATATGTGTAATTAAATAGCCCAAACAATTTTGTTTCTAGATATGAGCTTATTCTTTTCTACTGCATGGGCTGCCCATGGAATTTTCTAATGTGGCTCTAGGAAACAGTTACACCTGCATAGTTATGGTAGGAGAACTTATGCTCTTATGGGAATTTTTAGAAGTAGACATATTTATGACAACACGCTGTCATAAGCTCTTATGGAGGCTTGCACCTGAGACATTCAAGGTCCCTGTCTGTCTACTACTCAGAGTTTGCTATGGATATATATTTCCTCTCTGAGCAATTTCATTGTTCATTATTCTGAAATTATCCATTTATTCCTTGAATCCCTTCACAATTTTATTTTTGCATCTTTGCACCATGTGTGTGTGACTGTGTTTATATTCTTTTATTCTAGTTTTCATTTTCTCCAATTAGCATAAATAGCATAACCAGGGCATTTAATTAAAATTTAAGATAACTTTTTCTCTATTTAACCATTTCTCTGTGAGAGGCACTCTATATTGGGGGCAGTTTTAAGTTGGGATTTCAAGATTCCTAGAAAGCTGGGAGCTAAGGACACAAGGTCAATCATTAAGTTGATTGGTAACACAGTGGGAGAAATGGAGAGGCCTTTGCAATTTGTGTGTGTGATATGGGGAGTCCTGAGTGAGTAGGGAAGAGTAGAAAAATATAATATACTTGATGAATAGTGGATAAGGATTTGGAGTAACTATTTGTAAGGGTGCTGAAAAGGACCAGATGTATTGACTGGATCTTCCATGCCTTTTGGGGTATTGTAACATTCCTGCAGGATGACAACAACCACAGTTTTTTTTTTAATATTTCATGTATGTCTTAACAACATCTAATTATCATTTGCTGCATATCTGCTGAGTTTCAAGACAGTAGGATACAAATATGTCATATAAAGGGTATTCCCAACCCATGAAGATATTGGCCATGTGAAAGCAAAGACTGAAGACAATTCTCCTTCAGTTTAGAAAATAGAGGATGAAGAAGGGTCTGCTTCCAGTAGAAAATAATCGGTTAGCCTCTTTACAAGTTTAAGGGAAAAAGACAGAAGAACTTGTCCTGACTCCTGACAATAAACATTGTCAGTACCTATGCCACATAGAAGCTCACCTGATCACGCGAGGGAATATTGGCTGGAACTTCAGGAAAGCAATGGATGTTTTTCTATTTTAGAGTATGGTGGTTTCATTGTATTGGCACACATGTAAACTCAATATAATACATGCTAATAAGTAGATATCCTTGAATGCCAACTGAAACACAATACATTGTTTTCAACAATGTGACTGAGGGAATTTCTGCCCATTTTGTTACTCAAGGACAAGTTCCATGTTGAAAAGACATAGGAAGAGGACATACCACCTAGAAACAGATTAGTGAGTGTATCTTTACAACTCCGGCATCCATACAGGGAATCTAGCAGTGAGAGACAGTTCAACTGTTAGATCTGGAAGTGAACACAGAAATGGAATAATTGATTTGAAATGAAAATGTTACTCCCATCCATCCTTATACACACAGGAATGAAATCGCTGTGTCCTGTGGTCTTCATTTATAATTTCCTGGGATCCTACATGTTACCTGACAATGCCATACAGGAAACTGTTCACATTGTTTGGGAACAGATACCCCTTTATTTCCAACCATACAACACATTGATTTGTACTTTTTTATTTTGATTAAGTGTTCTCATTCCATTGGTTGTGGAGAGATTTATCATTTATTATAATTTATCATTGATTTCTATTTCCCTGGTGTTTGGAGTAGTTGGCTTTATGCCACCATTTCTGTCCATGTGCACTGACCTAAAGAAACGATCCCAATCATAGTGTAGAGTACAGAAATATGCCTGCTCAAGGGGACATTATCTCTCTCTTTACATTGCTTTTATCTATTATTTCTCCCGCAGACATATATTTCAGACAAGTGATAAAATTATTCAATTGAGAAGAGACTACTGTGTTGGAATACTTCACTTAGTCATAAAGTATAATCATAGAGCGTATTTTAGAGGAGAGATTTTCAAAGACATCTCCATAATATGAGAATTTCTGTTTAACTTCAGAGGAGCATTCTTGTATGTACTATTTGTTCAATATTTTACTTACATAGGCGTGGATATATGCATGATTCCGTAGTACAAAGTGGTAGAACCTCAATACCATGTTGTTTCTCTTCTTGATCCAAAGTGAAGTCCTATGTTAGAATGTTTGGGACCACTTCTGTGTACTATCATATCACATATGAATAGGTTTTCTTTGATTTCTTCTTTGCTAATTTGTGACCCCTTGATCTCTGTTAGTTGTCTTATTGTTCTATCTAGAACTTCAAGGACTGGATAGAATAGATAGGGAGAGGTGGGAAGCTTTGTCTTGTCCCTGATTTTAGCTAAATTGCTATAACTTCCTTTCCATTTGTTTTGATGTTGGCTTTTGCATGGCTCTATATTGCTTTTATTGTACTTTATGTATGCACCTTGTTGAAATCTCCCACTATTAATGTGTGGCATTTGATGTGATTTTAATAACATTTCCTTCATAAATATGATTGTTTGTGCATTTGGGTCATGGATATTCAGAATTGAGATGTCTTCTTGGTGCATTTTACCCTTGACAAATATCGTGTCCTTTCCCATCTCTTTTGATAAATTTTTGTTGAACATCTCTTTTATTAGGCATTGTTTCTTGGGTCTGTTTGCTTGGAAAACCTTTAACTAGCTTTTTCATCTGTGGTAATATCTACCTTTGTTGCTGTAATGTTTATATATATATATATATATATATATATATATATATATATATATATATATATTGAATACAGCAGAATGATGGATTCTATTTACACATATAGTCTCTTAGCCTGCATTTTTTTTAAAATTGGGGAATTGTGACCATTAATGTTGAAATATATGAATGACCAATGATTATTAATACCTATTATTTTCATGTGGTTGGCTTTGAGGTGTGTTTGTGTGTTTTTTTTTCTATTTTTTAGTTGTGTGAAACTATACATTTCACACATATTCTTGAGTGTAGCTAGCCTTATTTGTTTGGAGCTTTCCTTCTAGTGTCTTCTGTAGAGATGAGTCAGTAGAAAATATTGTTTAAATTTGATTTGAGATGAGTATCGTGTTTTTTACATCTATGGTAATTGAAAGTTTTGCTGGGTATAGTAGTTTGGTCTGACATTTGTGGTCTCTTAGAGTGCAAGACATATGCTCAGGACCTTTTAGCTTTTAGTTTCTTGGTTGAGAAGTCAGGTATAATTCTGATAGGAAGGCTTTTAAATATTACTTGGCCTTTTTCCTTTGCAGGTTTTAATATTTCTGTTTTTGTATTTTAGTGGTTTGATTTTTATGTGGCTTGAAGAATATTTTAGTGGTTCAATCTGTTTAATGTTCTGTAAGTACATTTATTAGCATCTCTATCTTTATGTTGGGAATTTTTTCTTTTTTGATGTTGTTGAAGATCATTTAATGGACTTTGAAGTAAAAAGGTTCCATTTTACAGGTCTTGAGGTGATTTATTTATACTCTTCATGATTTTATTTTCCTGTATTTATTTGTATTTATTTGATTATTCTTTTAATGCTTCTAACTGTTTCAATGTATTTTTATGTATTTCTTTAAGGGATTTATTTGGTTCTTTTTTAATAGCCTCTATCTGCTGTATAAGATTGGAAATGAGAACATATTCTTGTGCTTTGGTTTCCTTAGGATATCTAGGGTTTACTGTAGCAGTATATCTGTGCTCTGATCATGCTATATTGCCCTGGATTTTGCTGATTGTGTTCTTTGTTGTGGATAATTTTCTATTTATGTGAGATTTAATCAAGAACCCACAGAAATTTGATTACAGATTTTTTTGCAATAATATTTTAACTTTACATTCTGGAGATTATTTCTGCTATAGCCAAGACATTTGAATTAGTGAAGATCTCAATTTGGTTAAAGGAGATTGAAGAGAACCATATCCTATTGAAATTACTAATATTCTAGAATAAGCACAAAGCTTCTGTTACATACTTTATAGCTTAGGTCCATCTTACTAGAGGAAATACATAACTATAGGTTTTATTCTTTTCCATAGCAAAAGTAGTTAGTATTTTTCTTATTCTTATTTTTATTAATTAGAGTATTTATTTACATTTCAGGTATTTTCTTCCTTCCTGGTTCCTTCTCCCCAAGACCCCCAACCCACCCCCCTTTGCTTTGCCTCTCTATCCACCTACCTACTTCAACATAACCTGTCTATCATCTTCCTTCTCTGGGACATCAAACCTCCACAGGGCAAACCTCCACAGGAACTGTCCCATCCCTTCTCACTGAGCCCAGACAAGGCAATTCTCTGCTATTTATGGGGCAAGGATTATGGACCAGGCAATGTATAATCTTTGATTGGTGGCTTAGTCCCAAGCAGCCCTGAGGGGTTTGACAGAAAGGTTTAATATTTCCATATATCATCTCATAAGCTTTTTCTTTTTTGTTTATAGATGATAATTTTATTAGAAGCATTACATTGAAGAAAGGCAAATCCATGAACAAAATAAGTATATCCTCCAGTAAGAACAAAGCATTATCCTTTGATGGTACAAATGCTTCAATGTCACCAATCTGTCACCAGATCCTTCCTTCTGCTCACTTTTTTTTTAAAAAAAAATAAAACTGGGCATTTATATATCTTTTTATTGGATATTTTCTTTTTTACATTTCAAATGTTATTTCATTTCCCCTTTGGAAACCCCTCCCCCTGCTTCTAAGAGGCCTACTCCTGCCCAGGAAAAATAGCTGAGACCCAGAAGCAACAAGTCCGACAACTGTGTCTCCAATGAATTCCATCATCCCTGAGTTCTGCCCTGTCACCACTGTGCTTCATCTTCTACACTACAACTCTGCCTACTCAGAGACCTACAAATATCAGGAATCAACAGCTCTACTTGCATCTCTGGAAGCTTGCTGCCACCCAAGAAAATAACCTCTACCTGCAATCCCAGAGGCCTGCTAACATCAGGGACTATGAGATTTACCTTCAGCTCCAGAGACTATCAAGCCTTTCAACACTAAGGACATTCAGATGCCTAGAGGTCAATATGAAAACAGAGTCAACATCTCATGTCTGCAAGCACATCTTGGCATCAGTAATAGTGTTAGGGTTCAAGGTGTGGGCATGAGATGAATCCCAATGTGGGGAAGTCCCTGGATGGCTTTTTCTTCAGTCTCTGCTACATTTGTTGTCACTGTGTTTTCTTTAGACAGGTTCAATTCTGAATTAAACATTTTGAGATTGGTTGGTGGTCCCATTCCTCAACTGGGCTCATTTCTATCTACAAGAGGTAGTCTCTTCAGGTCTATCGCCCAGATTTTGGGCAATTTGGCTAAAATCATCCCCATTGGGCATGGGGAGGATCTCCCATTCCTGGTTTCTGGACATTCTAGAGCATCCTCCTGTTCCCCATGCCATGGTGCTATTTATTTCTATTCATCCTCCAGGCCAATCAGGATTCTCACCTGTCTCCCCTAATACCTAATTCTGTTCCCCATTTTTGCTTTCCCACTCCCCTGTCCCACCCAACTCCCTCTCTTGCTCTGGGAAAGAGGATTAAATAAATAAATGTTCATTTCTCACACAGCAATGGGGAACTTTATATGAGACCACTTACACAAGAAATTTTACATCTGCTTAATTTAAGGTTGTGTAGTATATTGTAATATTATGCTACTTAGATTTTTCCTTTCTCATGAAACTCAATACAATGAAGTCATCAAGAGATGTACCTTTTACAAATGAAAGGAGTTCATGTTGAAGACTCCTATTATTTATGGTTGTTTCCTATTTGAGGTAGAAATGTATTTGTAAATGCTTGTTTAGGCATTAAATTTTGTCTAGTATACATGCAGACACTCATTTAATTGTTCATTATTATTAATAGTAATATTTTATTGCTTATATTTTTCTTTTATTTGAATACTACATTTATTTACTTGAATCTTGGTGAAAGATATTCCTCCTTCCTCTCCTCACAAACCACCTCTCTTATTTCAACTCCTCCATTCTCCTCATTCCTTTCCACTAAGATAATGGGAGTCCTTCCATGGATATCAACTTGCCTTGTCCTATCAACTTATAGTACTACTAGGCTCATCTTCTATTGAGGCTTGAAAAGACACTTGAGTTAGAGGACAGGGACCTAAGACAGGCAATAGAAACATAGACAACCCCAGCACCTGCAGTTAGGGGTCCCACATGAAGATCAAGCTGCACATTTGTTTCATATGTGTAGAGATCCTAGATCTATTCCATGAATGCACTCTGGTTGGTCGTTAAGGCTCTGCAAATCCCCATGGGCTGAGGATAATTGACTCTGTCAATTTACTTATGATGTCTTTGAACTGTCTGGCTCCTTAAATTCTTCCTCCCCTTCTTGTAATTTTTTTCAGAAACTCTGCCTAATGTTTGGCTCTGTGTCTCTGTTTTGGTTTCCATCAGTTGCTGGATGAAACATCTGCCATGACAATTATGCTGGACTCCTCTTTGCAATTATATCAGAATGTCATTAATAGTGTCTGGTGTTGACTCTGTTTAATTGCATGGGTCTCAATTTGGTTATTATTGGTTGGCCATTCCCTAAGTTTCTTCTTCAAACTTACCTCTGAACATTCCCTAGTAGAACAAATTGTGGGTCTGAGGTTTTGTGGCATTTTTGGTGACTCGATACTTTAATTGAAAATTATGTCTTGCTTTAGGAGATAGCTGCTTCAGATTCAATATCCCCAGTTGATCAGAGTCTCAGCTTGGGTTACCATATAGTTTTCTGGGAATTCCCAATGTCCCTGGTCTCTAGTTCATGTCAGAAATTCCCCCATGCTAGTTTTGTCCTCCAGTTCTCATTCCCAGTCAAACACTTGATCCTTCTTCTTCCCCACTCCACACCCTCTCACATGAGACTCTGAGCCAGCTGAGGGTAGGTGGGGCTTATCGTTCAAATTGGTGTGGTGAAGTGATCATGGAGGCCAAGTTTATACTGGGTTTTCTGGAAATAAACATGGTTATGAAGTGCGCATTGTGGGTATCAGGAAAATAACATGGTTCTCCTCTAAAAACAGTTTGTTTTCTTAAACACTGAGCGGGTTCTATGGCACCTGATGCAACAAATACAATATTCCTTCTCCTTTATTTTGCTGCAGTTCTCTTTACAATGGACTAAATGCTACATTAATCTTTGTGAATATGTAGCACCCTTTTTCAATGACAACCAGGCACTATCATATCTAGTAGAATATAAACAAACCGATCTGAGGTAAAGTGAAATCAGGGAAGGCTGATCATAGTCTGGACAGTGTAGTGTAAGACTAGTCAGATGGATGGGAATGTTTATTTCAATAGTAATAATATGTATTTGTGTTGGCCACAGTTAATAAGAACATATTATATCCTTCATGTATGGAGAGTAAATATTATGAGTTAACACACAGAATGCTAACTGTGTCATCATTAAATTGTGGACATGAATTTGAGAACTCCAAGTTAGAGAAGATGATTACAACTGACCTTATTAAGGAAACAGTAGAAATGTTACTAAAACTGCAGCCATGAGAGAAACAGTCTATTACGATGTCTCCCTGGTTGATCTCACCCACACAGTGTTCCACTGAGTTTTCTTGGTTAATACAAGTTTAATAACTTGTTCTATTTAAACACTGTTGTATTATAGAACCATTTAAAATTATACTAGTGTGTGCACAAACCAGAAGTTTGATAGAATATGACACAAAACAGTAGACTCTAGAGAACTGCCATGGCTAGAAGAATAGTCCACATCTCTATCTTTAAATCACTTGCTCATACAGCCTAGGACAGAGTTTCCTAGGTTCTGAAATGATCCTCAAATGTCCTTGTGGTGATTACTGCCCCCTGCAGGTGCTGAGCATCACTGTAGAGAGCATTTTGTGCAGGTTCACTCTGGTCTTCCTTCACTGTGCCTGACACAGTAATACATGGCTGTGTCATCAGTTTGCATACTGTTCAATTTTAAGAAAACTTGGCTCTTGGAGGTGTCCCTGCTGATGCTCAGTCTGGATTTGAGAGCTGAATTATAATCTGTGCCTCCATGATTCCATATTGCTCCCATCCACTCCAGAATATTTCCTGGGAGCTGGCGAACCCAGTGTACACCATAGTTAATGAGAATCCAGAGACAGTGCATGTGATGGACAGAGTCTGTGATGGCTGCACCAGGCCTGGTCCTGACTCCTTCAGCTGTACCTGGGACAGGACACCTGGGGACAAGCAATGTCATCATTAGTCATGCATCTCCTAGCTGACATGTGTGAGCCCCTCCTCTGAAACCCTGAAACACTTACAGCTTGTAAAGGTCACCAGGCAGAGGAGCAGCACCAGGACAGCCATGATTTGATCGAGCCTCTTATGTGAAACAGATGGAGGTTCTCAACTTGGCCTGGGATTTTATCTTGAGCCTGAGGGCTACTTTGCATTTGGGGAGGTTCCAGGTATGATAAAAGGAAGCATTGGGCAAGGCTTGCAGTTTTTTGCCCTGGTGATAGACATTGGCATTGTGCTTTTTAGAACCCCTGGAAAGGAAAGTAAGGAATATTTTTCTGGTACTATCTGGAGTTCAATTTATAGATAAATAGGACGTTGTGTGATTAGCTCTGTGCAGGGCCAGGAAGAAAAATATGGGAATGTTTACAGTAAATGGACTCACATTCATGAAGTTCAGGCAGAATAGGGACCCATGTTCTGTGTGCATTTTTTTATAACTCTATGTTGCTGAGGAGTATTTCGGATGGAATTGGGCTCTTGGTGTTCAGTCATCCTGCTTAAGGAACTGATTAAAATTATCCTCATGGTGTCTGTGGAACCAGTTCTATTGTTGTCTCATTTGGAAAATTGTTTGCAAGATATCCCAACCAAGACTTTTAGTGCAATTGATCTTACACATTTATTTAAAAGAAGATCCAAGAATCTGATTCAGATCTCATCTCACTAGGATCAAACTATTCTCCTGGCCACCTAGGGACATGCTTCTTGGGAACTAGCTAATGTAAGTCTTGGTTTCTGTCAGTCTTCTTTTCTTGATGTAGTTTTCTCTTTCTCTCTCCCAGCATATAGCACACAAAAATCCAAATTCCTAAATATTATTATTACATTGGTGAAGGATGGGAAGTCATCTGTTCATAACACTTGAGAATAAGCAGCAGCATGCTGGTAGTCTTGAATTTTGTTAACTGAATTGCAAAATAATTTGGAATAGTCTATGTTATGGTAAGAAATGTAGCCAAAGAGAGACATGAATATGAACCTTGTTCCTTGAGGTGTTGATCACCATAGAGACTATTTTAGAGCTTTTCACCATGACTGGGCAATATAAACCCCAGGGAAGAGAAGTAAAAGGCTGGATCCAAACTGTACAGTCAGGCCTCAGAGACGGTGGGTCTGTTACTTGCAATTGGAGTCCTTGGCTTTTAGGTTTCCTGTTTAGTTGTACATATTCTTCTGAATAACAGTGATGGAGACAGGTTTTAACATCAGGGAGACAGCCATCCTGTGCAAGTTGTGATGGAATCAGTTTAAGTCCACGTATCCAAACTTGGGTTTTATTTATTTATTAAGTTATTGATTGATTAACTGATTTTTTGATTGATTTAATTATGTATTGGAATTTTTTGTTTTTTGTTTTTCCTCTTATTTATGTATGTATGTATTTATTTTCTATATTCTTTGTTTACATTCCAAATGATTTCCCCTTTCCCATTTCCTTGCTACCCCTAAGTCCCATAAGCCCTCATCTCTCCACCAGTTCCCTAATCAACCCCTCCCCATTCTCTGTCCTGGCAATCCCCTACAATGCTCTATCAAGCCTTTCCAGAACCAGGGCCCTCTCCTTTCTTCTTGGGAATCATTTGATATGTGAGTTGTGTCTTGGGTATTCGGAGCTTCTGGACTAATATCCATTTATCAGGGACTGCATTCCATGTGTGTTCTTTTGTGAATGAGTTACCTCACTTAGGATGATATTTTCCAGTTCCAACCATTTTCCTAATAATTTCATGAATTCATTGTTTTAATTGCTGAGTAGTATTCCGTCGTGTAAATATACCACATTTTCTGTATCCATTCCTCCATTGAGTGACATCTGGGTTCTTTCCATCTTCTGGCTATTATAAATAAAGCTGTTATGAACATAGTAGAGCTTTTGTACTTATTACATGCTGGGGAATCCTCAGGGTATATGCCTAGGAGTGCTATAGCAGGGTCCTCTGGAAGTATCATGTCCAGTTTTCTGAGGAACCACCAGCCTGATTTCCAGAGTGGTTGCACCGTATTGCAATCCCACCAGCAGTGGAGGAGTGTTCCTCTTTCTCCACATTCTCTCCAACACCCGTTGTCTCCTGGGCTTTTAATCTTAGCCATTCTGACTGCTGTGAGGTGAAATCTCAGGGTTGTTTAGATTTGCATTTCCTTAATAACTAATAATGTTGAACATTTCTTAACGTGCTTCTCAGCCATCTGAAGTTCTTCAAGTGAAAATTCTTTATATCTGTACCCCTGTTTTTAATAGGGTTATTTGGATCTCTGGGGTCTAACTTCTTGAGTTCTTTGTAGATAATGGATATTAGCCCTATATCAGATGTAGGTTTGGTAAAGATCTTTTCCCAATATGTTGGTTGCCGTTTTGTCCTTTGACAGTGTCCTTTGCCTTACAGAAACTTTGTAGTTTTATGAGATCCCATTTGTCATTTCTTGATCTTAGAGCATAAGCTATTGGTGTTCTGTTCAGGAACTTTTCCCTTGTGCCCATGTCCTCAAGCGTCTTCTATAGCTTCTTTCTTTCTTTCTTCTTTCTTTCTTTCTTTCTTTCTTTCTTTCTTTCTTTCTTTCTTTCTTTCTTTCTTTCTTTCTTTCTTTCTTTCTTTCTTTCTTTCTTTCCTTCTTTCCTTCTTTCCTTCTTTCCTTCTTTCCTTCTTGTTTTTTTTTTTTTAGTTTCAGTGTTTCTGTTTTTATGTGGAGGTCCTTGATCCACTTGGAGTTGAGCTTAATACAAGGAGATAAGAATGGATCAATTCCAATTCTTCTGCATGCTGACCTGCAATAGAACCAACACCATATGTTGAAAAGGCTAAATGTTTTCCACTGGATGTTTTCAGCACTTTTGTCGAAGATTAAATGACCATAGGTGTGTGGGTTCATTTCTGGATCTTCAATCCTATTTCACTGATCCACCTGACTGCCACTGTACCAATACCATGCAGCATTTAATACTATGTTCTCTAGTATTGCTTAAGGTCCAGGATACTGATTCCCCCAGAAGTTCTTTTACTGTTGAGAATAGTTTTAGCTATCCTGGGTTTTTTGTTATTCCAGATGAATTTGAGAATTGCTCTTTCTAACTCTATGAAGAACTGAGTTGGGATTTTGATGTGGATTGCAATGAATTTGTCTTTGTCTTTTGGGAATATGGCCATTTTAACTAAATTAATCCTGCCAATCCATGAGCATGGAAGATTTTTCCATTTTCTGAGGTCTTCTTCAATTACCTTCTTCAGAGTCCTGAAGTTCTTGTCATATAGATCTTTCACTTGTTTGGTTAGAGTCACGTGAAGATACTTATTGTTTGTGTCTATTGTGAACGGTGTCATTTTCCTAATTTCTTTTTCTGCCTGCTTATCCTTGAGTATAGGAAGGCTACCGATTTGTGTGAATTGATTCTATAACCAGCCACTTTGCTGAAATTGTTTATCAACTGTGGAAGTTCTTTGGTGGAGTTTTTTGGTTCACTTAAATATACTATCATATCATCTACAGATAGTGATAGTTTGGATTCTTCCTTTGAAAATTGCATCCATTTGAGCTCCATATGTTGTCTAATGGCTCTTGCTAGGACTTCAAGAACTATATTGAAAAGATATGGAGAGAGGGGTCAGCCTTGTCTAGTCCCTGATTTTATTGGGATTGCTTCAAGTTTCTCTCCATTTAGTTTGATGTTGGCTACTGGTTTGCTGTATATTGGTTTTACTATGTTTAGGTATGGGCCTTGAATTCCTGTTCTTTTCAAGACTTTTAGCATAAAAGGATGCTGAATTTTGTCAAATGCTTTTTCAGTATCTAATGAAGTGACCATGTGGTTTTTTTCTTTGAGTTTGTTTATGTAGTGGATTGTATTGACAGATTTCCGTATATAGAACCATCCCTCCATACCTGGGATGAAGCTTACTTGATCATGGTGAATGATCATTTTGATGTGTTCTTGGTTCCGGTTGGCAAGAATTTTATTGAGTATTTTTGCATCGATATTCATAAGGGAAAATGGTCTGAAGTTCTCTTTCTTTGTTGGATCTTTGCATGGTTTTGGTATCAGTGTAACTGTGGCTCCATAGAATGAGTTGGGTTTTCTTCCTTCCGTTTCTAATTTGTGGAAAAGTTTGAAGATTATTGGTGTTAAGTCTTCTTTGAAGGTCTGATAGAATTCTGCACTAAAACCATCTGGTCCTGTGCTTTTTTTGGTTGGAAGATTTTCTATGACCCTTTCAATTTCTTTAGGGGTTATGGGACTGTTTAGATGATCTATTTGATCCTGATTTAATTTTGATATTTGGTATCTGTATAGCAAATTGTCCATTTCCTCCAGATTCTCCAGTTGCATTAAGTATAAGCTTTTGTAGTAGGATCTGATGATTTTTTTGTATTTCCTCAGTTTCTGTTGTGATATTTCCCTTTTCATTTCTAATTTTGTTAATTTGGATACTGTCTCTTCGTCCTTTGGTTAGTCTGGCTAAGGGTTTATCTATCTTGTTGATTTTCTCAAAGAACCAGCTCCTGGGTTTGTTGATTTTTTTGTATGGTTCTTTTTGTTTCTACTTGATTGATTTCAGCCCTGAGTTTGATTATTTCCTGCTTTCTACTCCTCCTGGGCGTATTAGCTTCTTTTTGTTCCAGGGCTTTCAGGTGTACAGTTAAACTGCTAGTGTATGATTTCTCCAGTTTCTTTTTGGAGGCACTCAGGTCTATGAGTTTTCCTCTTAGCACTGCTTTCTTTGTATCCCATAGATTTGGGTATGTTGTGCCTTTATTTTAATTAAATTCTAAAAAGTCTTTGATTTCTTTCTTTCTTTCTTTCTTCCTTGACCATGCTATCATTGAGTAGAGTATTGTTTAGCTTCCTTGTGTATGTGGGCTTTCTGTTTGTTCCAGATTGTTCCATTATTTTTTCCAGACTTAAATTTTGTCTAGTATACATGTAGACACTCTCTTAATAGATCATTATTATTAATAGTAATATTTTATTGCTTATATTTTTCACTGAATAAAATAATTCATTTATTTACTTTATTCCTGATGAAAGTTTTCCTTCCATCTTTTCTTCCCAACCCATGTCTCTTATTTCAACTCCTCCAGTCTCCTTCTTCCTTTTCTCTCAGGGAATGGGAGCCCTCCTATAGATATCAACTTTCCTTGGCCTATAAACTTATACTACTACTAGGCTCATCTCCAATTGTGGTTAGAAAAGACAATAGACATAGAGACAGGGGCCCAAGGCAGGCAATAGAAACACAGACAGACCCAGCACCTACAGTCCTAACTGCCCCACATGAAGACCATGCTTGTTTCACATGTGTAGACATCCTAGGGCTATCTCATGCATGAATACTGGTTGGTGATAAAGTCTCTGTAAGTCCCCATAGGCTGAGGTTAGTTGACTCTATAAGTTTACTTATGATGTCTTTGGCCTTTCTGGCTCCTTAAATTTTTCCTCCCCCTCTTCCTAAGGATTCCAGAAGCTTTGTCTAATGTTTGGCTCAGCGTCTCTGTATTGTTTCTGTGAGCTGCTGGGTGAACCATATGACATGACAATTATGCTAGCCTCCTCTCTGCAATTATAACAGAATGTCATTAATAGTGTCAGGGGTTGGCTCTCTTTCTTGGCATGGGTCTCAATTTGGGCCAGTTATTGGTTGGGCATTCCCCAAATTTCGTCCTCAAACTTTCCTCTGAACATCCTGTATGTAGGGCAAATTGTGGGTGTAAGGTTTTGTGACTTTGTTTATGTCTCCACCCTTTAATTCAGTGTTATGTTTTGTCTTATGTAGTAGCTGCTTCAGATTCAATATATCACTAGTTGATCAGAATCTTAGCAAGTGTTACCATATAGATTCCTGGGAATTTCTATTTTCCCTGGTTTCTTGCTCATCTCAAAAATCCCTCTCCCCATTCTAGTTCTGTCTTCCAGTTCTCTCTCCCTGTCCATCACTTGATCCTTCCTGTTCCCCACTCCACACTCCCTCATACCTAGTTCCCTTCCTCTTCCAACACCAGATGTCTATTATACTTCCCCATTTTTTGGGGGGTTGATGAAAATTTTTATTCAATTTAAATATTCACATTGCTGTTCATCACCAGAGGAAATCAGAACTGCAAGCTACATAGGGCAGAATCAGTAGCTGATGCAGAAGCTATGGAGAGCTATTATTTACTGGCTTGCTCCCCCTGGCTTGCTTAGCTTGCTTTCTTATAGAATTAAAGTCTTCTAGCCCAGGGATGGTACCATCCTACCATGTAATATCCTTGTCACTTAGCTCTTTTGGGTCTGTCAATTGTATGAAGATTATCCACATAGTTCTGGAAACAACAAAGTGAAGATAAATCCAAAAGAAATGATGAAGATAACTCACAAGCAATTTAATGAGGATTGAATTAACATAAAGATTCTACAAGGAATTTAACAGTTCAAAGTCACACAATATTTCAGTCTAATTAAAATCATCCAAGTTACTGGAATTACTATTTGTTCAAGAAGCACTCAAGAAAACCCAACGAGAATTTCGAAACATTTTTTAAAATTATTTGTCAGACTAATGGAAACTAAAACCATGTTTGGCTCTCATCTCCCTCCATTAAGAGTGATGCTTTCATACATGAAAAGAAACAATTGCTAACAAAAATATTGAGAAGGGATGTCTCTAAGACACTTCTGTAGAAATTTAAATAATAGCCAGTGTTTTGGAAAACATTCTGAGCTTTCTTTTTTAAACTTACTTAAGTATTTCTCACATTCCAGCACCCTCACTACATTGTTGTGTGGTCTGAATGGGAAATGATCCTCATAATCTCAGAAGTTTGAAAACATGTTACACAGTTTGTGGAACATTCTTGGAAGGGCATTGCAAGGTGTGGTTTCATTCAATGATTTGTGTTAATGTGGGAGAGATTTTAGTTTTAAAAAGACCTATGACATTCCCATTGTCCTCTCTGGCTACTGTGTGTGATTGAAGATGTAAGCTCTTGGCTTTCCTTCTGATAAAGCTTCCTTATGCTATTATGAACTCTAACCCTCTGGAATCATTAGCAGAATTAAGTCCTTTCTTTTGTAAGTTGCCTTTCTGTTTGTATTTTATCATAAAAAGAAGAAAGTAACAAATAGAATGTTTTTACAGTTAACATGAAATCTGCAAATCAAAACAGTGAAAACACTAGGAGTTAAATCACACAATGCGTCCCTCAGGAGATACATGATAGACAAAGACAAGGGTTAGCTACAGCCAAATGACATAATTTCCTTTATAGTATTTAGGAAGGACCTAGAGAATATTTTTTTTTCACAGAAGAAAAAGGAAGTTTATTCCAGAAATAGACCAAGTATACTCATTTCGATGAAATAAAGCTTATTCATAAAACCTATGGACTCAAAGTCACCTTGTCATCTAGAAGTAGATGCCATATGTACTTGTTTCCAAAATTTATATTAGTAGTAATGACAAAAATGTAGATATTTATATAATTACAATTTGTAGTATTTAAAGTATGGCTCACTTTCTCTTGCTTTTATGCAGTTAGAGTGTTTTCCTTTCAATTTGTGCAGTTTCTCTCGAGCTCCCAGGATCCAAGTATGGCCAAAACACTGTTATTCCAACATCACAGGTAACACAATTTGAAGGCAATCGTAGGAGGCAGATATCAGTTAGATTCTAGGTGTCATCATGATTCAATTGAACACAAATAATCTACTGAGCTCCATATACTCCTTCATTATATTTTATGTACATAATCCCAAACTGACACTAAGAAGGACACACAGATTCTTCTTGAATCCTGAAAAAAAATCCCAATATTTAATCTGAGACTATCTGAGCTTCAAATAAAAAATTGTGTAGATTTGGTCACAGGACTTACACATTACAGTTGCTGGAGTAACAGTGTAAATAAGAATCATAGAAATGACCCTGGAGAAAAGAAACAAAACGATTATAGGGTTGAACATAATATAATTTTCAAAATAATATTGAAATTATTTAGTTGAAATAATAAAAAATATATTAGATCCCTTTGATCAGAGGAAATACATGAGCAAAAAAACTAAGAAATAAATAGAAAGCAAGGAAAGACATGTTCTCCAATGAGCTTGTGAGGAGTTGCCTGCAGCTAACTGAAGCTCATTGGGTGTCACTGGCTCCATTGTCCTGGTGCTGCAGCCTTACACATTTTAGTCCCAGTCCTATCTATACTATTTCTTCACAGAACACCACTGTAACCTGTGACCTGCGACCACATCTGGGATGTGTGAGGTTCCCACACAGTGTCCTAACCTGAGAGAACCTAACTGAATTTGTTCCCTGAGTTCAGTATTCCTAGATCTTCAGGGTCCTTTGCTTCTAGATGATACTCTTCCCAAACTGTATCAGTTTTTCCATGTGTGATACTGTTCATTTTGATAATTTCTGGGTACATACTTCTTTTAAAATTTTATCTATACTATGACTGTGGAAAGGATACTTGTATGGTTAAAGTTCTCAATATGCAGATGCCTTTGGTTGAGATCCAATTTCTGAGCTTTGATCTCCATGGAAAGAAAAAGAGCTGGGTGTGGCATCCAAGTAGAAATCACATTTCCAGGAAATGGAAGTAGCATGATATCTGGTAACATGATCACAGGTGTTCACTGGTACAACAGTTTAGCCATCTGGTAAGGTAATGCCCAGTGAGTGACCATGTTTGAAAAATACCATGGTTACTGAATGAGGAAGCCCTCTTATGTTTATATGTGTGCATGTGTGTGAGCATACACACACACACACACATACATACATACATACACACACATGCACAGGAGAGATGGAGAAAGAGAGAGATGGAGAGTGAGAGGGAAGGAGAGAGGGAAGGAAGGAGGGTGTCAGGGAGGGATAGAGGGAGGCAAGGAGAGAGGGAAAGAAGGAGGGAGGTAGAGAGATATGGAGAGAGAGGGAAGGAGAGAGGAAAGAAGGGAGGGTGGGAGGGAGAGAGAAAGGAAGGCAAGGATAGAGGGAAGGAAGGAAGGAGGGAGAGAGAGAATGAGAGAATGAGAGAGAGAGGGAGACTCACACACATCTCTGGGTACAGAAATACTGAAATAAACAAACACAGAAATAAATCCGTTATGGAAGCAGATATTTGAATAAATATGTTGACTCATCAAAGATTACCACACACTATATGTGTATAGATAACCCCTGAGTGTGATATTTATAGCAGCCCAGACTCTAAGGAAAAAATGGAGCAGAGATTGAGGGAATAGCCAACCCATGGTTAACTTCAACTGAGAACCATTCCATGAATAAGAACCAACCCCTGACCCTTATAATGATAGTCTGTTATGAATACAGACAGGGTATTAGCATAAGTATCTTTTGAGAGGCTCCACATCGCAGGCAACCTAAACAGATGCAGATACACACAGCCAAGTATTATCCTGAACTCTGTGAGTTGCGGGGAAGAGTTGGAGGAAGGATTGAGAGACCTGAAGGGGACAGGGACTCCACAAACAAACAAACAAAAACAAAAACATAAACACAAAAACCCAATGGTATCTACCCACCTGGACGTTTTTACAAGAGACTGAACCAAACATTAAGGGGAACACATGGGCTGGACCTAAGCCTCCTGCACTTATGTAACAGATTTGTAGCTGCTCATGCATGGTCCCCAGCAGCTGGAGTGAGAGCTGTGGTCCCTGCATCTGTTTCCTGCCTGTGGAACATGTTTCCCAACCTGGGCTACATTGTCTGGTATCAGTGGGAGATGATGAGCCTAGTCTTGCAGTGACATGATATGCCAGGGTAGATAGATACCATAGAGCAGGCTCCTGTTTCTCAGAGGAAAGGGTGAGGGGGGAGTTTGGGAGGAGATTTGTGAAGGAGGAATTTGAGGACAAGGACAGGGCAGGGCTGCAATTGGGATGTAAAGGACAAAAATAAGTAAATTAATGAAAAAAGATTTATTTCTTTTTTAATTATTATTTTATTTATTTACATCCCAAATGTTGCCCTCCCTCAAAGAGTTCTTCCCCAAATTCCTGTTCTGCCTCACAAAGGGTTTCTTCCTTGTATTCTAGGACCCTGGGGCATAATATTTGTTTAGCTTTAGGCATATCCTCTCTCAATGAGGTCAGACAATGTAGCACACTCTTACCTACATAATTGACTGGAGTCTCAGACCAGGCAGGGTATATTAGTTGTTTGGTGGCTCAGCCTCTGGAACTCCCCGGGGTTCCGGTTAGTTGATACTGTTGCTCTTCCTATAGGGTTGCCATCCCTTCAGTTCCTTTAATCCTTTCTCTACTTCTTTCACAGTTGTCTCTGACATCTTTCCAATAGTTGGCTGTATCTATATTTGTCTCTGATGACAAAAGGAGGTAATGTGGATAGAAATTTAAAAAGAAAAGTCTAGATATTATTACTTATAGATGATATGATAATATATATAAGAAACCCCCAAAATTCTACCAGGCAACTTCTACAGCTGATGACATTAACTCAAATAATTACTTCTTATTGGCTATATTAGGTAATGTGGCCTGGTAAGTAAGTGCTAGCACTTATAGGAGATCCTGCTATATGTGATATAAATTAGGCAAGCAAGGTAACCATAAATAAAAAGAATACTGCTGGGGTCTTACCACACTTGTTTTCAAGTAGCACTCCAGTGCTATAATATCATAAGATGCATGGCACCAATACAACCATTGATGAGAGAGAGAGAGAGAGAGAGAGAGAGAGAGAGAGAGAGAGAGAGAGAGAGAGAGAGAGAGAGAAGATGAGAAGATGAGTAGAAGAGTCACAGAGTATATGAGGTGGTCCAGGGTACTCAGGGTCAGGTGGAGGTGCCAAGGATTAGGGAGGTCACTACATGTGGCTCAGAGCCAGCTGAGTGTAGGTGGGAATTATCTTTCAAGTTGGAGTAGTGTAGTGCTTATGGAGGCCAAGTTTATACTGGGCAATCTGGAATTATATATGGTTAGGAGGCACAAATTGTGGGTATCAGGAACATAACAGATTTCTCCTCCAAGAACAGTTTGTTCTCTTAATCACTGAGCTGGTTCTATGGCACCTGATATAACAAATAAAATATTCCTTCTCAATTTTTGCTGCAGCTCTGTTAACAATAGACTAAATGTATTAATGTTTGTGAATCTGTAGGAACATTTTTAATGACAACCAGGTACCATCATATGTAGTAGAACACAAACAAATTCATCTGAGGTAAAGTGAAATCAGAACAGGCTGATCATTGTCTGGACAGTATAGAATGAGAAGTCTAGTCAGATAGATAGGAAGGGTTATTTCAATCATAATATGCATGGATGTTGGCCATAGTTATAACAGCATATTATTTTCTTTATATATGGAGAGAAGATCTTATGAATTAGCACTCGTAATGATAACTGTGTCCTCATTAAATTGTGAACATGAGTTTGAAAACTTCATGTTAGAGAAGATGAATACAATTGATGTCAGACCTCATTTAAGCAAACAGTAAAAATGCTACTAAAACTGTAGCAACATGAAAGACAATCTATTACCAAGTCTCCCTGGCTGTCCTCACCCACATAATGCTTTACTGAGTTTTCTTGATTAATACCAGTTCAATAAATTGTTCTCATTAAATACTGTTATATTATAGAACCATTTAAATTTTTTTCTAGTGTGTGCACAAAGCAGAAGTTTAATAGTATATGACACTGAACAGTAGGCTCTAAAAAATTACCATGTCTAGAAGAATAGTCCACATTTCTACCATTAAAATAGTTGCTCATAAAGCCTAGGCCAGAACTTTCTAGATTCTGAATTGATCCTGGCAAGTCCTTGTTGGTATTTACTGCCACCTGCTGGTCCTGAGCATCACTGTAGAGAGGTTTTTGTGCAGTTTCACTCTGAACTTCCCTCAGTGTGTCTTTGGCACAGTAGTACATGGCTGTGTCATCAGTTTGTAGACTGTTCATTTTTAAGAAAACTTGGCTCTTGGAAGTGTCCCTGCTGATGCTCAGTCGGGACTTGAGAGCTGAATTATAATCTATGCCTCCATGATTCCAGACTGCTCCTATCCACTCCAGACCCTTTCCTGGAGTCTGACGAACCCATTGTACATCATTATCGGTTAATGAGAACCCAGAGACAGTGCAGGTGATGGCCAGGGTCTGTGAAGGCTGCAGCAGCCCAGGTCCTGACTCCTTCAGCTGAACCTGGGACCAGACACCTGGGGACAAGCAATGTCAACATTAGTCAAGCATCTTCTAGCTGATATGTCTGAGTCCATCCTCTGAAACCCTGAACACTTACAGCTTGGAAAGATCACCAGGCAGATGATCAGCATTAGGACAGCCATGTTCTGATGGAGGCTCTAAAGAGAAGAGAATTGAGCTGCTCAGATGGGCCTGGGCTTTCAGCCTGAGCCTGAGGGCTACTTTGCATTAGGGGAGGTTCCTAAGATGATAAAAGGAAGCACTGGACAAAGTTTCCAGTTTTCCTTCCTACTGACAGAAATTTTTCTTATGATTTTTAGATCAACAGGAGAGGAAAATAAAGAACATATTTCTGGTACTGTATGGAGTACAAATTCTAAATAAACATTGTTGTAGGATTTGCAGTGCAGGACTAGGAAGAAAAACATGGAGATATTTGCAATAAATATGTCCACATTCATGAAGTATATGCAGAACAGAGGCTCATGTCCTATGTGCATTTTTATAACTGTATATCCAAGAAGAGCATTTAGTATGAACTGGGCTCTTAGTGATCAGACATAATGATTAAAGAAGTATTCAAATTAATTTCATTGCATCCGTGGATCCAGTTCTACTGTTATCTCATTTGGAAAATAGATTGTAAGGAATTCCAACTCGGACATTTGGTCCAGTTGATCTCACATATTTATCTAAAGGAAGTCACAAGAGTGTAAATTGTATTCCATCTCACTAGGCTCAGATGATTCTCCTTGCTACTTAGGAATATGATACATGAGGAGTAGCCTTTATAACTCTTGATTTCTGACTGTCTATATTCATCTTTGTAGTTTTCTCTCTTTTTCTCCTCTTATCTTATAGCATATAAAAACACAAATTCCTAAATATGATCATTGTATTGGTGAAGGATGGGAGATCTTCTGTCCATAACACCAGAGAATAAGCAGTAATGTGCTGCTAGCCTTGAATTTGTTAACTGAAATGCAAAATAAGTTGGGGTACTCTGTTATGTTAAGAAGTATAGCAGAAGGCAGACACAAATATGGGGAACTTGTTTCTTGAGGTGTTGAGCACCTTAACGAACAGATATTGTAGAGCCTTTCTCCATGCCTTGGCAATATTATACCCCAGGGAAGAGAAGTAAAGGGTTGGATCCAAACTATACAGTCAGGCCTCAGAGACTGTAGGTCTGGGTCTATTGCTTGTGATTGAGGTCCTCGGGCTTTGGGTTTCTTGTTTTGTTGTGCAAAATCTTTGTCTTCTGAATGACAGTGATGGAGACAGGGAAACAACAACCATCCTGTGCAAGGTGTGATAGAATCATTCTCATTCTACTTATTCTAACTTGTGTTATTTATTGTTGGACATTGGTGAGTTTAGCTCAATGCCCCCAGATGAACTGTTTACACGGGTTTCCTGAGAGTGGAACATCTTCTGGCTTAGCTTGATTCCTGTTTTCCTGCCTGGTGTGGTAGGGACTTCCCAGGTGCCTGACCTATGGCTATGATTATTTTTTCCTGTTGTTTTTCACCTGGCCTCTAGTATATATTGCGGGTCCCTCAGTAAAGCTTTAGCACTCTCCTCACCAGAATGACCAGAGTCTGTGTTTTCTGTTAATCTCCCAGGCCTACATCCGATACTTGGTACTGTGGAGGTGTGGGTACTGTCAAATGGGGGTTCCACTGAGATCTGGAAAGAGAGAAACATGTGATGGGATCATTCCAAAAAAGTCTGGCTGGCAAAGAGAGGGTAACAATTGGGGAAAATAAGGTACCTGGAAAAAAGTGAAACGGCAGGTACAGATTGGTACCTGAAATTGGGGCTTGGAAATGGAGAGACCAACTGAGGGACACAGTTTTTGGTGGAGCTCCACAGGAAAGAAAAAAATGTTATGTATCCGGTATGGTAAGCAATATACTGCACTAATATTAGCGCTATAAATATCATCATTTGAAGGCTTTTGTTGCAGGGGTGCAAAAGGAATACAGGCTAGACAGAATCAGTGTAGGTCCTATGCTAAGAGAAGCTAGGGTGTGACAGAGAATTGGGTTGGCAAATTTTATTAGGCAAATTTTACATAGCCTAGCATCAGCTGAGAGGAATAGGGCATAAAATAAAAGTAAAAAACAAAAAAGAAACCAATTTTAGAAACATGAGAGAGAAAGAAGAAAAATAGATTTCAACACTCTCCTAGGGACAAGGGGAAATCTAGAGATGTCTTGTTTCCTCTATGGACCCTAATGGAGATATTCTTATTACTGTACAGTAAATGCTCTTCCCTCTGTATGTATTGTTTGTCTTTGGTGCGCAGTATTTTTGTTTCATTGTTTCAATGATTATTGTTTTATGGTTCATGTTCAAAAGAAAAAAATGGTAAAAACTTCATCTTTTGTCGTTCCATCTCTTGATCCAGCCTCAGTTTACACAGAAGATCCTTATTTAAGATGCCCAGTATTCAACTAGGAGTCAAGCACAGCTGGAGAAAAAGCTGCTTTTAAAAGGGCCAGCAGCTTCCCAAGTTCTAGGGCAAGTAGGGCAGATGGTTATTTCCTAGAGAAATCTCTGCAATTGTGATTATTGGGTTCAAAGTGTTTTTTTTTTTCTCTTGATGTTGCAGCTAGAAAAAAATTGTTTGGTTTAAATTTATAAGATTTGTGTAATCACTTCATTTTTGTTTCTGATTGGTCTGAAAGATATAAATATGTTTTATATGTCTTTACTATAGAGTATTGACTTATAAGTTATTGAATGGCATGATTAAAACTTATTACATTGGGAACAAAAAGTTAGTTTAAACCTGGTAACTCATCATTGGCATTATTTTAAAAAACACACGGCATGACCCAACCCAGGAAAAACAGGCCCTTAAAGATACTTCTAAATAGGCATAATATTTTATTGTGACCTCCCCCAGCCCATTGTTCTCAAAGAATAGCAACCAGCAACCTGACCTAACCACCAGTCTCCTGCAGAACAAGCAGAACCAGTTTCCAGCCTTTAGGAGAGGGGCTTGGCCTGACTTTTTATCTTGGGAGAGATGCATTAAATGTTGAGACTTGAACCAGAAGTCATGCCTGTCTCTATGCGTCTTCTCTTGTCACACTGTTGCCCTAGCCTTATCTCTCTTTCCAGAAAACCCTCAGTCAGTATGTAGTTGCTGGAAACTACATTTTATGTAATTCTTATCCTAGAAATTAGACTTTTAAGGGATAAGATTTAAAACAATGTCTCTTTAATGAGGTATTATAAGTTTCACTGTCATGTATTCAAATATAAGAACTGGCAGACAAACTTTATTTTGCCAATAAACCCCAGCATTAGTGACAGATCTATCCAGGTGTGGTTCAAGATCTATGAAAGCTTAATAAGGCTATGGAAAACTTATGAAGGCATGAAAATTTGTCTTGCCTACACAATACAAAATTATTATGGATTCAGAAGGATATTTTTCCTTTGCATCCTGATAATTGTAAAATATTTATTGGGTAAGAAATTGCTCTAAGCTTACCACAGGAAGACTTAAAACTCTGTTCTCAATGTGGATGCAAATTAACTGGCAAAAGACAAATAACTTTACAGACAGTAGAGACGGCTGCTTTTATCAGTTGTTTATGTTATATATTCATTGACGTTCCTTGGCAAAGGGATCATTAATATAGAGTCACCCATTTTCATTTCTAAGTAAAGTTTTAACATTCTACTCTAAAGCTGTTGGTGTGTTGATAAAGTATTGTTGGATAGAGTCATGAAAGTATTTTGAAAAGAATGTCTTAAGAACCTGGTGAAACATTTGTTCTTTGTTTCAATTAACTATCAAATTGGTCACTACAGAGTATTGATACTTGACCTATTACATGGCAAGCCTTTTAGAGAAAATTGTTAATTTTATCAAAAAGTTCATTGTGATATTACTAGAGAACAAGCTGTGCAAATTGTTACTCAATTCTCTCAATGTGCTCAGAGTTGGGAGAGGTCCTGATCCAGTGCTGGTCAGGATAAGAGATTCTGCTTGTATCATTCCTAACGATTCAGAAATTCCTATCTGAGTTCCTGAGTTTTGTGTGCATCATGTCATTATGGACACTAGTACAGGCAGAAACTTACTGGAGCTTTGTGAAAAATCCACCAATCCTGATACCAGTGGGGCTAAGTAGTACTGTGTGGCGAGTTGTGCTCTCTACTAATAGGACTATGGAGAAGGCTGCAGCTAAATTAGAAGTAGAATGGAGTAAAATTACCTTATTTTATATTAGAGAATAGTTTATGTTTTATTAAAAATAGTAATAGGAGTTAGATAGAACTTAATTTTTTGGTTCCTGTCTTGTGCTTTGTAATGTTTCCTTGAATATTACCATGTATTTTAGTTCCATTCTCAAAAAAGAATACATGTGGAATGCAATCACTGATAAGAAGATATTAATTAGTCCAGAAGCTCTGAATTCTCAAGACACAGTTAGTGTAGGTACCCGAGGCCTGCAAAGCTTGTGATGCCATACAAGCAATATATAGGTCTGTTGCCAAGGCAACAGCTGCCATTTACCCAGAGTTCCATAGCCCACCTTTACCTGTAACTATGTCACCCCCGGTATATAACGGGGCAGCACTCCTTTCCTCTCTCTCTTTCTCTTCTCCCCTTCCTTCCCGCCCGCTACCCCTTCCCTATCTTAAATAAAGCCCCCATGTGGAACTATCTAGTCTAGGGTGTCTCATTGCGGCTCACGGTTTCACCGCGTCCTCGGCGCGGTGCCTGTGGTGTGCACGTGTGGGCATGGTGAGCAGCAGCAGCCACAACGCAGCGAGCAGACAGGACATTCGAGTGAGCGCAGAAACCAATGCAGAAACCAACACTGGCCGAGCTAGCCAGGAGCACTCCCACCTGCCATTGACTCTGCTACGCTGCTACACTCCCTCCCTCCTGCCTGCACCACTACTGCCCCCCACCACAGCTGCTGCCGCCACCGCAGCCACCACCGAAGCCACAGCCACTGCCGCCACTGCCGCCGCCTCCAGCATGTGCCGCTGCGCTACCTGCTGCCTGCCGCTGCCCCAGGCACCACTGCCGCTGCCACTTGGTTTGCCTCTGAGCCACTTAACCAAATAGTTCCACATTCCTGGATATCGGATTGCACTCCCTTAGCGAACACCATCGGCCTAAAAAGGTAAGGTCTTTCGGTTGGCTGGGCGGTTTCTTAAGTTCAGAAGGGATCTGGCCAGTCTTTTCTGGAGCTAGGTGCCTCCCCAGCTAACACTCATTTTAGGACACTCAAACCTCAGGTGTCTCTGAATCCAGAAGTAATCCTGAGTCTCCCCATTGGCTTACAGCCATCCACGCAAACCCTGGCCCAGGCAGGATACTTCTTCCGGCTTTATAGCCTCAGCTCCCAGGGGCCCTCACGAAGGTCTGGACCCTCTGGCTTAGCTGCCATTATTTGTTATATACACTCTTCGGGACGCCGATTGTGTAATAACAATACCCCCACCCACCTGATGGGTAATAGAGTGTCTTCACCGGTACCTCCAGGCACCCCACTGGGATGTCTCCTGGAAAATGTCAAGTCTCTGAAACTAACGCACGATTTGAGGTGGTCAAAACTAATAAACCTCTGTAATAAGGTCTGGACTCAATATAAGCTAGACAATAATTCCAAATGGCCACCTAATGGCACCCTAGATCCAATTGTTTTAAGGGATCTTAATACATACTGTCAGCAATCCAGTAAATGGGACCAAATCCTATACGTTCAAGCTTTTATCTATCTCTGGTCTAAGCCTTCTCTTTGTGCTGCCTGCTCCCCATCTCAGCTTCTCCTAGCTCTGAAACCTACTTACCCTCCACTAGATGACATTACCTTTGACCCCGCTGATGAACCACCTCCGTCCACTCACCACAGACATGTTGAGACTACAAGATCTCAAACTACAGCCTCAGTTTCTCCCTATCACCAGGTCTCGGAGTCTACCAACCCGACCTCCCCAGATGTCTCTTCTCCCTCTGTGCCAGCAAAAGATCACCACAGACGCCTTGAACTGGCGCCAACCTTTACCCCTCCAATTACGCGTTCTAAGGCTACAGCCAAACCCCCAAGTTCTTCTCCTCCAAGGACACCTGACCCAGCACCAGTCCTTCCTCTGAGGGAAGTGGCTGGAATTGATGGTCTGGTTAGAGTACATGTTCCCTTCTCACTGAGTGAACTTTCTCAAATAGAAAGTAGACTGGGTTCTTATACTTCTAACCCCTCTAACTTTATTAAAGAATTTCAGTACATTACTCAATCTTACAACTTGAATTTTCATGATGTTTATATGATTCTTACTAACAATTTACTTCCTGATGAATGCAGGCGAGTTTGGGAAGAGGCAAAAAGGCATGCAGACGAAATTCACCAGACAAACAGAAGCTATCCAATTGGATCTCAGACAGTGCCTGACCAAGATCCGCTATGGGATTATAATTCCACAGCTGGTATTTTAGCCAGAGAGAGGTTTGTTACATGCCTTCTAACTGGTCTCAGAAAGGCAGTTTTAAAGCCAATAAATTTTGAAAACTACAAGAGGTTGTCCAGGATAAACAAGAAAATCCATCTCAGTTTTTAAATCACCTCACGAAGGCTTTGTTACAATACACTAATCTATATCCTGAGAATCCAGAAGGTAAGCAACTCTTAATGACTTATTTCTTTTCCCAAAGCTATCCCGACATAAGAGCTAAACTTAACGCTTGGAAAGAGGACCCCTGACTCCACAGGCAGAAGTCTTGGCACTGGCCTTCAAGGTATACCATGAGAGAGATGAAAAAACCCAAAAACAAAAGTACCACATGCTGGCAAAAGCTTTCCGACCAGCACCAGCTACCACCCCGGGCTCCGGGCCTTCCAAGGCTCAGGTACCATCAGCTCCCTGCTATAGATGTGGTCAATCAGGTCACTGGGCAAAGATTTGCCCCAACCCCCGCAAGCCAAGGGGCCCATGTCTTAAGTGTCATCATGAGGGTCACTGGGCAGTCGACTGTCCTCATGTTACGCAGAACAGAAGGCCATCCCGCCCAGAAACCCCTCCAACTGACCTCCTAGGCCTGGCTATGCATGAATGAAGGGGCCAGAGCTCCCTCAACCCAACCTCGCCCATCACTAGCAGGGAGCCCCGGGTAACTATTGTGGTATGTGGAAAGCCCATCTCTTTCCATCTGGATACCGGGGCCACTTACTCAGTCCTGGTGGAATATTGGGGTTCCACTTCACCCTCGCGTCTTCCCATAGTCGGGATAGGAGGACAGCCTTACCTTCCTCATCAGACCCCACCACTTAGCTGTACTTTTAGAAATATACCCTTCACCCATTCCTTTTTGGTAGTGCCAACCTCTCCCATTCCCTTATTAGGAAGGGATCTTTTAGTTAAGTTGGGAGCTTCAATTTCTTTTGTTCACCCCACTTGCCTGAACCCGAGCTCACCAGCAGTTTCCTTACTTCTCCTTCTAGCCAATCAACCTACTAACACTAACATGTTATTTCCTCTACCAGCTTCTCAGGTGGACCCCAGAGTTTGGGACGTCCAGAACCCCTCTGTTGCTAAACATCACTCTCTCGTTGTCATCTAGTTACTGGACCCTACCAGGTACATCACCCAAGCTCAATACCCTCTCTCTCTCCAGAGTCTCAGGGGACTTAAGCCTATCATTTCTGACATCTTAAGGAAAAAGCTTTTTCGTCCCACTTCTTCTCCTTTAAATACCCCTACACTAGCAGTTAAAAAACCTAATGGTACCTATCGCCTGGTTCAAGACCTCAGGTGAATTAATGCTGCAGTGGTTCCTCTCCATCCTGTCGTAGCTAATCCCTACACACTCCTTTCTACTATCCCCTCAGGAACTTCTCATTTCTCAGTCCTAGATCTAAAGGACACATTTTTCTCTATCCCTCTTGATGCCCAGTCACAGAACATATTTGCCTTTACCTGGACGGATCCTGACATCCACTTTTCTACCCAACTTACCTGGACTGTTCGACCTCAGGGATTCCAAGATAGCCCACACCTATTTGGCCAGGCTCTAGCTTCTGACTTACTTTCTTTATCGCTCCCAAGATCTAAAATTCTTCTTTATGTAGATTACGTCCTTGTCTGTAGTCCATCTCTAGAGATTAGCCAAGCTGACACCTCTGCTCTTCTAAAATTCCTTTCCAGTCGAGGCTACAGGGTCTCTCCCTCTAAAGTTCAACTGTCCACTCCTCAGGTTACTTATTTGGGATTAACAATTACCACAACCCATAAGGCTATTAGCTTAGATAGAAAAAACCTAATTCAGTCTTTAACTGTTCCTTCTACAAAGGAAGAGATTTTATCATTCCTAGGAATGGCTAGCTTCTTACGTTCTTGGGTTCCTTCCTTCTCCCTCCTCTCTTGACCCTTATATGAGGCAGCGTTAGGCCCCACCCACAAACCTCTTCTCATATCTGTTGCCAAACCCTTTCAGAGGCTCCAACAGGTTCTCCTTAAGGCTCCAGCCTTACATCTCCCTGACCTGACTTGCCCTTTTTCCCTCTATGTAACTGAAAAAAGAGGGATTTGCCCTTGGAGTCTTAGGCCATCAACTGGGACCTTCCTTTTCACCTGTAGCATACTTGTCAAAAAGACTGGATTTAACCATCCAGGGATGGGTACCTTGTATTCGTGCCTTAGTAGCTGCTGAACTCCTTTTTCGAGAATCAAAGAAACTGGGTTCTCCTATAACTGTGCTCTCTTCTCATAACCTCTCACAACTCCTAACTTACAAAGGCCTGCAGACTCTACCTCCCTCTAGAGTTCTTTCTCTCCAGGTAGCGCTAATAGAAGATTCCACGCTCACCTTTCAATCATGTCCTCCTCTTAATATTTCTACTCTTCTCCCCTGACCTAATACTAACCACTCCCTGCCTCATTCCTGCACTGAGACTTTAGAGCAACTATTACCTCATCCTTCACACATAGAGGAGGGCACATTGCCTCAAGCCATTTATACTTGGTACACAGATGGAAGCTCCTTTCTATATGAAGGGACTAGAAAAGCTGGCTATGCCATAGTGTCAGACACCGAGGTGGTAGAGGCACAGGCCCTTCCTGTACACACCACTAATCAACAGGCTGAGCTGAAAGCTCTCACCCGTGCCTTTCAACTGGCACAGGGACAATCCCTCAATGTTTATATAGATTCTAAATATGCCTTCTATATCCTCCTGTCCCACACTGCTATCTGGAAAGAGCGCGGGTTACTTACCACAACTGGAGGATCAATAACTAATGCAAACAATATTTTAGCCTTGCTAAAGGCCTCTCATCTTCCCAAAGCTATTGGGATTGTCCATTGCAGGTCTCACCAGACGGATGACTCTATTGTATCTAAGGGAAACAACCGAGCTGATGAGGCAGCCAGAGCTGCGGAACTTAGGGGGATAAGCTCATCTCGCCTTCCCCGAGACATCCTTACACTACAACCCACATCTCTACCTCCACCCCCTGACACTCGCCAAACCCTATCCTATCTTCACCATCTCTTTAATCCTAACAGCCGAGCGTTATCTTCTTTTGTTAAGACCCACTTACAGCCTACTCCTGAAGACTTAAATTTCTTAAAATCTATTACTGCTTCTTGTAAAATCTGTCAGATGTCAGATTCCAACTCGAGGTATCATAGTACCCCTTTCCCTACCCATCAGGCTAGAGGTTCCCTTCCTGGAACTGACTGGCAGCTTGACTTTACCCATATGCCTACAGTCAAGCGTTCCAAGTACCTCCTAGTCTTGGTGGACACCTTCTCGGGGTGGGTAGAAGCCTTTCCTACCACTAGCAAAAGGGCTCAGACAGTCTCTGATCTCCTCCTCTGAGAGATCATCCCCCAATTTGGTGTTCCTACCTCCCTTCAGTCAGACAATGGTCTTGAATTTACTTCCCAGATCTCTCAGAGTTTATCTAAGACCTTAAACATCCCTTGGCATTTTCACATTCCTTACCATCCTAAATCTTCAGGTAAGGTAGAAAGAACTAATCACTCTTTAAAAACTACTCTTGCCAAGCTGTCACAGGAACTTCACCTTGACTGGGTAAAACTCCTACCTCTGGCTCTTTTCAGGCTACGAGCTCTCCCCAAGCGACCTCTTCTTATCTCACCCTTTGAACTTATGTATGGATGTCCAGTTTTAACTCCTGGTCTCTCACCTAAATGCTCTCCCCTCCCAGACCACCTACTCACCCCATTACTTTGCCACCTTCACTCTCTCCTATGGGACTTTGCTGACCACCATCTACCGCGGCCACAGACTGTCTCCTGTCCACTACCTGTCAACATTGGAGACCAAGTCCTCTTATCCCCTCCAGATCATCGGCCCTCACCTCTCTCTCCCAAATGGCAGGGCGCTTTTAAGGTGATTCTCGTGACCCCTACAGCCGCTAAACTCGAAGGATTTCCTCATTGGGTCCATCTATCTCACCTTAAACCTTTCATCCCTCCACCTAAAGATAACTCTTCTTCATACACGTCCACCCTGACAGGACCGTGCTTTATTAAGGTCCAGAGGACATCGAGACCATCCACCTTGTCCCCAATTCCAGAACATGAGTCTTCACTCCGGCAGCCGAGCTCGACCTCATTGGATTAGACATGGGTTTCTTGTCCTACCCCTGCTGTTCTTCATTTCCATCCAGGGCAGTCCTTACATCTGGAGATTCGAGGTTCAAGAAACCCCCACAGATAACAAACAGTCTTTCCAAATATGGTCAGGAAACTGCTCCATAGCCGGATGTCAGGTAACGATCCAAATTGCGATCATCCCTGTATCTGTTATGCCATCTAAGTATTATGATCTCTATACTTGCTTTCTCTTTTACCAGACAGAAGATTACTGTAAAAAATGGCCAGACGAATATGGGGGCTGCCCATATTGGTCTTGTCAGATACATATGCTAGGATCATGGGTCAATCATTTCTTCTACCAACACCGCAAGACACTTTTCTTCTACATACAAGACCCGTGGGATTCCAGGTGGGAAACAGGAGTTGTTGGTAAACTCTATCGTAAAAACCAGCCCAGTTCCCCAATAAGTACCATCCATATTCAGAGAAAGTATATCTCAATCGCCCAACCCCTAGATATTGGAAAAGTGGGGGAGATAATTAAACACTCCTCTAAGGTCCTTGATTCTTTGACAGCACCCCTCATAAATGGTACTTACTTGTCATTTCGCTTGTTGCTTCAAACCTTGACCACAGCATACCAGTTCCTTAATGTCACCAGGCCTGGTCACTTTAAAGATTGTTGGTTATGTGTACCCCCAGGGATTGACTCAAAACTGTCACTTACAGCTTCTCCGGTGATACTGCCAAATAACCTTACCTCACCTTTTGTTAGCTGTCCTGACTCTGATGTCACCATGGCTCCGTACCTTACCTCTGTCCCTCTCTTTGGCATGGCAAACTGTTTTAAGACCTCTGGGACACGTTCTGTAGGAACATTAAGCTCCTAGACTGTAATAAAACCATAAGCCTTGATATATCATCTCTGCCACAATGCCCTGCAATCCAAAACACGTCAATTCTTTGTGGCACTCAGGTATATCATCGCCTACTTGCCAGCTGGTCAGGAGTTTGCACGTTGGTACTCCTTTTCCCTGAGGTGGGAATGATCCAGGGAAATGAGCCCCTGCCAGTCCCAGTTATAAATATGATAGCTGCTCGACGCGGAAGAGCCGTTCAGATCGTGCCTCTTTTGGTAGCTATAGGAATAGCCATAGGTGTTGGCACAGGTGTGGCAGGGATAACAACTTCTCTGGCCCAATACAATACAATACATTCACTTCCCAGTTTAAAAGTGACCTTCAGGGAATGACTGAAACTGTGCTTACTATCCAGAAGCAGATAGATTCTTTGGCAGCCGTGGTGCTTCAGAACCAATGGGGCCTAGATGTTTTAACAGCTAAGGAAGGTGGTCTTTGCCTGTTCCTCCAAGAAGAATACTGTTTCTATGTCAACCAATCCGGGATAGTAAGAAACAAAATCCAGGAACTTCAGACAGACATAAAGAACTTCAGAGATCGTGAGACCTCCAGCTCTGACATTTTCGAAAACCCTATATGGAAATGGATACTCCCTCTTGTAACACCTTTTCTAGTCATCTTCCTGGTGTTATTGTTTGTTCCCTGCCTAATTAATCTTGTTTCTACATTCCTCCAACGGCAAATGCAAAAAATTTCTAACCAATCAATTAATCAGCTTCTGTTATAGAATTACCAGTCGCTGCCCACGGAAGACCCCCATCCCCAGATGTAGCGGATGCCAACAGCCACCAGGTGGACCCCGATGATGAAAGTCATCTATACCCCAAAATTGACAATGCCCCTAGACAGCAGGAAGTAGTTTAAGAGACATGGAGCTCTTACTCCTTTTCATCATCGGGTCCCCTCTCCCTTTTCTTTTTCTTTTTCTTTTTTAATAAAAGAAATGCAGGAATGTAGGTACCCGAGGCCTGCAAAGCTTTTGACGCCATACAAGCAATGTATAGGTCTGTTGCCAAGGCAACAGCTGCTGTTTACCCAGAGCTCCATAGCCCACCTTTACCTGTAGGTATGTCACCCCTGGTATATAATGGGTCAGCACTCTTTTCCTCTCTCTCTTTCTCTTCTCCCCTTCCTTTCTGCCCGCTACCCATTCCCTATCTTAAATAAAGCCCCCACGTGGAACTATCTGGTCTAGCATGTCTCATTGTGGCTCATGGTTCCACCGCGTCTGCAGCGCGGTGCCCTTGGTGCACACATGTCGGCATGGCGAGCAGCGGCAGCCGCAATGCAGTGAGCAGACAGGACATTTGAGTGAGCGCAGAAATCAACACAGAAACCAACAGTTAGCACATCAAATGATACCCAAGAAGAGGGAAAGAGAGAGGACCCTGGTACAGAAAAGAGTTGATCCAGCATTGTAGGGGAGTACCAGGACAGGGAAATTGGAGGGGGGTGATTGGGAAATGGGCAGAGGGAAGAGGGCTTATGAGACCAATGGGGAGAGGGGAACTGAGAAAGGGGAAAGCATTCAGAATGTAAACAAAGAATACAGAAAATAAAAAAAAGAATAAAAAATAAACCATGTGTTTTATTCTTTTCTGTAGTTTGAAGTCTAATGAACGGGAAGAAGACAAGAAATTAAATTGTTCAAGCAGACTGTGTGTATCGACAAATTGCTGAGAGTATGAAGATGCTGCTGTGGTTGTGAGAATTCCTGGAATTGTGTCTATGCCTCTAAATGATTAAGGAAGATTCCCTGTCACCTTGTATCACCATAAGAGAGACTTTGGCATTACTGCAACCGCTGATTAAAAAACAGGCTGGGTCCATGTCACTAGGGCTTTTGGCTTGTGGAGCTGGTGCATTGGGATTGTCCCTTCTAAAACATATGTGCAAACAACAAGACCAGTCCAGATCAGTAACTGAACAAGTGCTTATATCTTTGGCACAGGATAATCCATTTGCTCAAATTTGGCTCAGCCTGTATCAAAAATAGTTAATGATGGGTAACTCCTTTGTGGTCCACACCAACCTAAGACAAGTTACTCTGGGACTGGCAGAGACTTCCATAGATGGGTAATGGGAGTTGGACTGGAAGGTGACCTAAGACGCATGCTATTTCGTTTTATAAAATAAAAAACGGGGACTGTTGGGCATCAGTGAGCTTAGCTCAATGCCTCCAGCTAAGCTGTTTGCACAGGTTTCCTGAGAGTAGAACATCCTGTCACTTAACTTGATTCCTGTTTGCTTGCCTGGCATGGTAGGGACTTCCCAGGTGCCTGACCTATGGCTATGATTGTTTTTTTCTGCTATTTTTCACCCAGCCTCTAGTATATATTGCTGGTCCCTCAGTAAAGCTTTGGCATTCTCCAAATGACCTGAGTCTGTGTTTTCTGTTAATCCCCCAGGCCTATTCCTGATACTCAGTACCATGGCGGCTTGGGCGCTGTCAAATTATGTATGTATGTATATATGTATGTATGTATTGGAAGTTTTGTTTTCAAGACAGGATTCTCTGTGTAATGCTAGCTATTTTGGATTTCTACCTGTCCTGAAAATTGCTCTGTAGACTGGCAAGGGCCATGCATGAGGAACAAAAACTGGCTTTATACTCATGGAGTGGGATCTAATGGTTCGCACAAACATGAATCTTAAGGAACAAGTTGAAGTTCTGAATGCAAAAACCACTCTTAATCATTAAGCTAGGGTTTTTTTTAAGGTCAAGGAACAAGAATATTGGCAGCACTAACTGCTATGACTTTTTTTGTTGGTGCTGGGCTGCTGATTATAGAAATGATTTTCTTATCTTCATTTTAGCCCTCAGCATCCTAATATGATGTAATAAAAACTACTGATGAGTATATGTGAACTCTTTGTAATTTAAGTAGAAATCACTCTTTAATTTTATATGAGTTTAAGTTTTTGATTTTATGAAGATTTTTGTAAGATTAAATTTAAGATAAACAGTAAAATAATTGATCCTTATTCTATAACTGCAAATTGCTGCCTGTCACTAAGAAAAAGAGATTTGAAAAAATTACCTTGTTGTTCATACTATGTACATTACATACAATATAATTTACTTTGTAATTTTGGAGTAGTTTGGTGGTATGCAGAAGGGATGGGAGAAAAATAATACAGTGGGCATTACTATATCAATCAAATGTGTATATATGTATAGACGGATTGTTGGAGCCAATTTAGTAGCATTTGTTGCATCCATCAAATCCATATATAAATTTATATATATAAATTTAAAATTGTTGGAGCCTACTTGTTGGTGCTCTGGTCCATCCATTCATTATATCTGTTTGTCTGTCTGACTGTGTTTATGAGAATTTGTTGGACCTGATTTGCTACATCCACTGTTTTTGTGAATGAGTGTATACATTTTCTCTCTTACCTTTGCTTACTAGATGGCCTCCAAAAAATTTAAAGAGTTCAGAATTCCTTACAGGTCACAGAGAGCATCAGCTCTAGTTAATTAAGATTTGCTCCCATCAGCAAGCACTATTAGAGCTGACCCATAAACTGCCTGCCACCATTAGAGAGGATCCTGTCAGTTGTTATCTGAACTGACCTGAGTCAACCCTAGTAGGGCTGACCCTTGTTAGCTGTTATTAACAAGGACCCCAGTTGCTGACTCCACACTCACTGTCTTCCTTAATTCACCTGTTTTGTCGAAGGTGGCCGGTGACAATAGACAAGGCCTCCAACTAATAGTATTACACCTGCCTCTGCTTGCCAAGTGTGACAGTTAAATGGGTGCACCACTGTCTGGCTTATTCAAGTACTTGTGTATTTGATTACTTCAGAGATAGTTTTTGGCTGTATTCTGTATTCTTTTGCTCCTTGATTTTTCTCTTTTCTTTGAAACTCTGTTCAAGGAAGTCAGGAAAAGTCATTTGCAAAGAGAATGAGATCATGGTAACACCATACACTACTTTTACATATATTATTTTTGGAGGTAGATCCTTATTCTTCAGTGGTTTTCCAGTCATTTGCTTGCTTAAGTGTAATGGCCACATGGACACTCACTTAATGTGATGTGTTGTAATGATAGTACCATCCTGTCCATTTGTGTGGTCATTACATTTATGTCAATATGATACAAACTAGGTTCATTATATAACAAGGACCCTCTCTTGGTACAACTGCCTCCATCAGATTGGTCTGCTGGCAAACTGGCACATTTTCCTGATTAATGATTGAGGAATAATGCTGCAGGCCTGGCATGAATGAGCATGTGTTTCTTGTTTGCATTAAAAAAAAGGCATGCTGAAACAACACAAAGAGCCAGGTGATAAGCAGAGTTCCTTTATGATTTCTGATTCAGTTCTCACCTGCAGGTTCCTGCCTAGATTCAACATCATGATGTTCTGCATGGTGTACCGTGAAATAAATACTTTTCATCCCACATTATTTTGATCATGATGTTGATCATATCAATAGATAACATACAAGGTAAAATGCTTCTACTGAGAGAATGGATGTGGGGAATCTGACGGTTTGGCCATATACCACGACAGTGACGCACATAGTCTCCTTTACTGATAGAGTCACACATCCCAATACCCACAGTCAGAAAGATAGTTATATTATCCCATAGCTATTACTTCCAGTAAATGTGGATAATTAAATCAGAGTTTTCAGAACTCAAATTGCCCATTGAAGACCTGAACATGTATAAATGTGCAATATTCAATTTTTATCTTTCCAAACATTGCAAAATGTCACTTCTATCTGCCCAATGTCATTTCTTCTGGGATCCTTAGAGTTACTTCCAGTGAGTAATGCATTTGGTTATACAAAGGAAAGGTATGGTATGACATTTTCTTATAATTTTATTGACTTGTGGCCAGGTCATAGATTTTTTTCTTTAAACCTTAATGTTAACATGGTGTTTTCATGAAAATTTGGGCCTTCTAACATATTTGCTTTTTATAGGTGGTCAATATCTTCCTTTTCTTGTGCTATTGAACCTGGGAATCCTACCTGAGACTGAGTATGCTTGATCTATAATGGATGGATCCAATTTTCATTGTCTTTTGCCGCTGTAACATTAACATTTTAAATTCTGAGTCATGTGAAATAAATTCAGCAGTTTCTACATTCAATATAACTCTTCATTTTGAGAGTCAGTAATTATATTACAACATTCACAAAATTTATTAATACCACAAGAACTCTATACAGGTATGTTTTTTGAACTGACGTGCATTGCATTCACTTTGAATTAATTTGTTCATTTTTCTGACTTGTAGCTTGCCAATTTCAACTTATTTGCAACAGGATAAAATGTAGGTTGGATGGATGGGGGAAGGAGAAAGGGAGGTAGGGAGGTAGAGAGAGTGCAGGTATATGAAAAAGGAGAAAGAAACCTCATAGCAATTGGTGACTCCTCTTCTGAACCTGGTCTGCATTTCACCCTCAATTGTACTGTGAAGATGACCCACATAATATGCCGAAATCTCACTTTTTCCAACACCACACACATGAATAACAGTGAAAAAAAATACAAGAGTAGACTGTGCAGATGAGCAACACAATCTTTGCCACCATGCTGAAATGAGGAAGGCAGGAGCTGAAGTGCATTATCAGCCAAGGTTGTTTTGAGAGTCACTTTGATGATTAGATAGGAAGGGGAGCTGGGCTGTCTGCAGAGTCTTCCCAGTCAAATGAATGCCCAGCCCTGAAGGCAAACCCTCACAATCAACCTCCTTGGGCACTTGACCCCTGAATTGGGATATGTGGTCATAGGATACTGTAATAACCTCTGTCATGTAAACCATTTACTTTTTATAAGAAAATATGCATCTCCAAACAAACAGAAATTACCCAGATGCAGACACACAGTCAGACATGTATAGCAGACAAACTAGACAAAGATATACATACAAGAACAGACACCCATATGCACATTAATACCCTGGGCTATTCAATGTTTTTCAATGTTTGTTACATATTCTACTTAAAATGGAGAATATCATAAATATTTGTAATTTACTGTGATTATATTAGTTTATCCTCATTATCTTCTTTATTTTTCCTCTCACTCCTCATGACCCTTCTGGTCCCTCTTAGTCTCATGTCTCTACTTTGCTTCCTTCCTTCCTTCCTTCCTTCCTTCCTTCCTTCCTTCCTTCCTTCCTTCCTTCCTTCCTTCCTTTGCTCCTTCCACTTTTTCCTGATTCCCTCCTCCCTCTCTGCTTCCCTTGTCTACTCACCCAGAAAGGAGATAGCAGTGTCTTTCACATGGTCTTGTTTGTGTCATTTTCTGAGAATATCCACAATAATTGCTAATGACGTATTAGAACCAACTTCCCATAGACAGAGCACAGGGAACCATTCTTTCCATGCCCCAAACCCTTGTTTCCATTTTTAGATATTTTTGAAAACGTCAATCATTTTATTTGTTATAAGGTTATTTGACATATTGGATTTACTATCCGTTCTTTGGTGATTATACAATATTCTCAGCACACATGAATTGGCCAAGATTAAGGAGACCAAGTAGAGGCAGGAAAATGTCTTCTCATGAGGACCTCAACTCTCAAATCCATGATCCATTCAAGCACAGAGGTCTGGGCTTATTTCCATTGGTTGAGTGTAATTATCTGTATCTGTCTCAGTCAGCTGCTTGTTGGGCCTCTTGGAAGGCAGCCATGCTAGGCCCTGTCTGTAAGCAATATTGTCAGTAGTATAATCAGGCCTGCTGGTTCCCAATTTGGTCCTGTCACTGTGACTCCTTTCCCTCAGGATCTTCTACATATTTGCTCATTTCTTTTAGACAGGAACAATTCTGGGTCAGAGTTTATGAGTGTGGATGGCAACCTGTTTCCTCTATTTGATGTTCTGCCTTCTACTGGAGGCAGACTCTGCAAGTTCCCTCTTCCCACTGTAGGGCATGTCATCTAATGTCCCTCCCTTTGAGTCCTGAGAGTCTCTCACTTCCCAGGTCTCTTGTATATTCTAGAGGGTCTCCACACTTCCTACCTCTCATGGATGCTTATTTCTATTCTTTCTTCTGACTCTTGGGGGGTTCCGTCCTGTTCCTGATCATGTTTCCCCTTTCCCCTCACTATCTCCTTTTCCACACATGTCCCTCCTTCCCTCTGCCTGATGTGATTGCAGTGGCACACACTGGTAGGATTTGATGAAGGAAGCAGAAGCAGGAGGAACACAAGTATGATATATATATATATATATATATATATATATATATATATATATATATATATATATATAACATTTGCTGATCATCCTCGGTCCACCATCACAAATTCTATACCACATCTTCTTTCTGCTCTGAGAGGGTAGGAAAACCTTTGCTATCCCCCAATCCTAGCATATCAAGTCTTTGCTGGATTGGGCATATCCTCTTCCACTGAAGCAAAATATGGCAGTCCGGGAACTTGATATGAGACACCTTACTCAAGTTATTTTATTTTTACTTAAATTAAGATTTGTAGTTTATTGTAATCTTATGCTAATTAGATTTTCCTTTCTCATGAAACTCCGTAGAATGAAGTCACCAAGAGTGATCCTTTTTATAATGGGAATGAGTTCTTGTTGAAGGCACATATTTTTAGTTATCTTCTATTTGAGAGATAGATATTTATTTTTAAATTGTTTGTCCATGCATTAGATTTTGTAGACAGTCATTTAATAGTTCATTATTGTTATTAATATTTTATTGCTTACATTCTTTATTAACTAACTCATTTCTTTACTTTAATACTAATGAAAGCTTCCTAGTCTTCCGCTCCTTCCATTCCATCTTATTTCAACTTCTCCAGTTTCCTCCCTTTCTCCTTGGTGAATAGGAGTCTTCCCATGGATATCTAGTTTCCTTGGCTTATCTACATGTAGTACTACCTGGCTCATCTTCTATTGAGGTTAGAAAAGATGCATGAATTAGAGTATATGGAACCAAGGCACACAATAATAACAGAGATAGCCCCAGCACCTGTGGTTAGGGGTCCCACATGAAATACAAATGGCACACTTGTTTCATATCTGTAGACGTCCTAAGTCTATCCCATGCATGCACTTTGGCTGGTGGTTAAGTCTCTGTGAGTCCCTATGGGCTCAGGTTAGTTGATTCTGTAAGTTTTCTCATGATGCCTTTGACTTTTCTGGATCCTTATATTCTTCCTTCCCCTCTTGCAAAGAATTCCATAATCTCTGTCTAGTGTTTGAATGTGAGTATCTGTATTGGTTTCCATCTACTGCTCAGTGAACCATCTGGCACGACAGTTATGCCAGACTGTTCTCTGCAATTATAAAAGAATATCATTAATAGTATCATAGTGAGAGAGATCTTGTGGCATGGCTCTCAACTTGGGTCATTCATTTGTTGGACATTCCCTTTGATTCTTATGCAACTTTATTTCTGAACATCCTGTATGTCAGACAAATTGTGAGCCTAATGGTTTGTGGCTGTGTTGGTGTTTCCATACTTCAATTGGAAGTTATGCCTTGTTACAGGAGGTAGATGCTTCAGATTACATATGTCCTATTGTTGAGGGGTCTTAGCTAGGGTTACCCTTTTAGATATCTGAGAAATTCCATTGTCCCTGGTTTCCAGCTTATCTCAGATATGCAAACCTCCATTCGAGTTTTCTCTCCAAGTTCTCTTTCCCTGTTGATCACTTGATGCCTCCTGTTTTCCTCTCTATACCCTCTAACATCTAATTCACTTTCTATACCAACTCTAGATGTTCATTTTATTTCCTCTTTTCAGTGAGATTCAATATCTTCCCATGGGACCGCATTTTTACTTAGTTTCTTTGGGTCTGTTGATCATAGCATGGTTATCCACACAATCATGGAATTAACAAAGTGAAGATCAACCTAAATGACATAATGATGTCATTAGAAGCATAGTCTAATGAAGCAGAATTAACACAAAATTCTGTAAGGAATTTGACAGTTAAAACCACACAATCTTGTAGTCTAATTAAAATAATCCAAGTTTTTGGAATAACTATTTTTTCAAGAAGGACTCAAGGAGAGCCAACAGGAATTTTGAAACATTTTAAAATTATTTATCCGACAAATGCAAATGAAATCATTCTTAGCTAATCTCTGTCCATGAAGAATGAAATTTTCATGCATGAAGAGAAATAATTGCTAATATGCACATTGAGAAGGAATGCCTCTTAGACACTTCTGTATGATTTCAATAAGAACCAGTCTTTTGGAAAACATTACAGAGGCTTCTTTCTTAAGCTTACTCATGTATTACAAGTACTCCAGTACTCTCCCTACTTTGTGAGTTGTTCTGAATGTAAATTATCCTCATAAGCTCAAATGGTTGAACACTTACTCCTCAGTTTGTGGAACATTCTGGGAAAAGAATGAGGTTGTATTGCTTTGTTTGATGGTTTGTATTAATGGGGGAGAGACCTTAGACAAGATAACTACAGTAGAATGACAAAATTTCCTTTTTATTATTTAGGAAAGAACTAGAGAATATCTTTTCACAGAAGGAAAAGGGAGTTTATTCCAGAAATAGACAAAACTATAAACATTTTGATAAAATAATGCTTATTCTTTATATCTATGAACTTAAAGTCACCTTGTCATATAGAACTAGATCCCATACGTATTTGTATCCAAAATTTATATTAGTAGTAATGACAAAAATATACATTTTTTGTATAATTGCAATTTGGTTTATTTAATGTATGATTTACTTTCTCTTGTTTTAAGCAGATAGCATGCTTTTTGTTCAGTTTGTACAATTTCTCCAGAACTCACAGGATCTTATGGTGTTCTGGACTCTTGATATTCCATCATCACAGGTGACACAATTTGAAGGCTATATGAGGAGAAACCTATTAATTAGGTTCTAGGTATAATGATGCTTTAATTGAACACACATCATCTATTGCCTTACATAACCTCCTTCAATATATTCTATGCACAGGATCCCAAACGGCCCCTGATAAAGACTCACAAATTCTTCTGGACTCCTGAAGAATCCCAAGATATAATTTGAGTACATCTGAGCTTAGAATAAAGAACCCCTGTACAGATTTGTTAGGAATTGCATATCATAATTGCTGAAAGAATAGTGTAAATAAGACCCCATAGAATGGATCTTCCTGTAAAGAAAAATATTATCAAGTTGATAAATTCTCTATATTCCTTTGCCCAGGGGAAATCTATGAGCAAAAAAGTAAGAAATAACTTGAAAGCAAGGAAATACCCACTCTCCAATGAGTTTGTTAGGAGTTGCCTACAGCTAAATGAAGCTCAGTGGGTGTCACTGGCTCCATTGTCCTCACTGTCTTGGTGTTGCAGTCTCTCACATTTTAGTCCCAGCCCCATATGTACAATATTTTCATAGCTCACAGAGCTCACAAAATTTCTTTAGGGTGACCTATAACCTGTGATCATATCTAGATCTGTCCTTGGTATGATGTGTGAGGTTGCATGTATTGTGTGAGAAGGTTGGAGAGAGTGAAGACCATGTGGATTATTTGGTCACTGACTCTGCCCAAGTTCTTTCCTGGCTATAATTGATTCTCACTCAGTGCCTCAAGCAGGGATTCTAATTGAGTTTCTTCACTGTGTCCAGTGTTCCTAACTCTTCAGGATCCTTTGCTTCTAGATCTGACACTGTTCTCCAAAGAGAATTAATTTTGCCATGTGTGGTGATCTGCATGTTGTTACGTTCTGGGTGCATTCCACTTTTAATTTTTACCTATAATATGACTGTGGAGATACATGTGAGTTTAAAGTTATTTCTATGCAGATATGTTTGACTTTTGATTTCCATGGACAGAAAAAGATCTGGGTGTTACATCCAAGTAAAAATCTCATCTCTGGAAAGAGTTAACAAGATCATTAGTAATACGATCACTACTGTTCAAACGCCAAATAGTCTAACCAACTGGTAAGGTAATGTCATTAAGTAAACATGTCAGAACTTATGAGCAAATCTTATGAGTTAGCACTCAGAATGGTAACTGTGTCATCATTTAGTTGTAGACAAGTGTTTGAAAACTTCATTTTAGGGAGGATGAATATCAGTTAAATAAACTGTAGAAATTTTACTAAAACATCAGTCTAGGGAGAAAATTGAACTATTGCAATGAAATTTCTTGATAAATATCAGCCTAATAATTTTTCTCACTGTTATGTTACTGTTATATATAATGTTATAGAACTGTTGAAAACTATCTCTAGTGTGTAAATGAACAAGAACTTTCATAGAACATGCTACTGGAGAGGGGGCTGTAGAAAATTTTCATGGCTGGAAGAAGAGTTCACCTCTCTAACATTAAAACATGTCTTATACAGTATAAGTCAGAACTTCCTAGATTCTGGAAGATGTCTTTGGTCTTCACTGCCCCCTGCTGGTCATGAACATCCCTGCAGGGAAGTTTTTGTTTAGGTTCACAATGGATTTCCCTCATTGTGTCTTTGGCACAGTAGTACATGGCTGTGTCATCAGTTTGCAAACTGTTCAGTTTTAAGAAAACTTGGCTCTTGGAGGTGTCCCTGCTGATGCTCAGTCGGGAATTGAGAGCTGAATTATAATTTGTGCTTCCACCAGTCCATATTGCTCCCATCCACTCCAGACCCTTTCCTGGAGGCTGGCGAACCCATTGTACACCATAGCTGGTTAATGAGAAACCAGACACTGTGCATGTGATAGACAGGGTCTGTGATGGCTGTACCAGGCCAGGTCCTGACTCCTTCAGCTGCACCTGGGACAGGACACCTGGGGACAAGCAATATCACCATTAGTCGTACATCTGCTAGCAGACATGTCTGAGTCCCTCTTCTGAAACCCTGAACACTTACAGCTTGGAAAGGTCAGCAGGCAGAGGAGCAGCACCAGGACAGCCATGCTCTGATGGAGGCTCTAATGAGAAGAGGATGGGGCTCCTCAGCTAGGCATGGGCTTTCAGCCTGAGCCTGAGGGCTGCTTTGCATTGGGGGAGGTTCCTGAGAGGATAAAAAGGTTTCCAGTTTTTCCTCCGGGTGACAGAAATTTGCCTTGTGCTTTCTAGAGCACCTGGAGAGGGAAATAAGGAACGATCTTCTAATACTGCCTGGAGTTCAAATTATATTTAAACAGGAAGTTGTAGGATTCACACTGTCCAGGCCGTGAAAGTTTACAGTAAATGAATCCACATTCAAGAGGTTCAGGCAGAAAGGGACTGCAAGTCCTATGTGCATATTTATAACTCTGTGTATTCCACAATATTATATAGGTTGGAAATGGGCTCTTCTTTTCCAGACATTCCACTTAAGGAACAATTTAAAATAAATCTTATTGTCTCTGTAGATCCAGTTCTATAGTTATCTCATTTTCAAAATAGATTTCAAGGAGCTCCATTCCAGAAATTTAGTCCAATTGATCTCACATGTTTAACTAAAAGAAGACCCAAGAGTCTGATTCAGATCTCATCTCACTAGGCTCAGAATATACTCCTTGCTACTTAGGGACATTGTACTTGGGACTAGGTTATGAAAATCTTGATTTATGTCAGTTTTTATTTCTCTATGTAGTTTTTTATCATTCTCTCCCCTGAGCTTATAGTACGTAAAAACATATGATTATTTCTTTGCTGAGTAATGGGATATCGCCTACTCATAACACTTGAGAATATGCAGTAACATGCTGCTGGTCTTGAGTATTGTTAACAGAAGTACAAAATAAGGTGGAGTACTCTATATTATAGCAAGAATTGCAGGGAAAGGCAGACATGAATGTGGGGAACCTGTGCCTTTAGGTATTGACCACCATAGAGAACAACCATTGTCGAGCTTTTCCCCATGAGTTGGTAATGTAAACTCCAGGGAGGAGAAATAAAGGGATGGATCCAAACTGCACAGTTAGGGCTCAGAGACTGTGGGTCTATGATTTGAGTTCTCACATTTTGGGTTTTGTTGGTGTTGTTGATGTGCATAATCTCTGTCTTCTCAATAACAGTAATGGAGGCAGATCTAAATATATTAGGAAGACAAACATACTATGCAGGTTGTCATGGACTCATTTACTTCAAACTTCATTTTTTTAAATTGAATTTATTTATTTATTTATTTATTTATTTATTTATTTTTGTTTTAGAATTTTTGCAGTCCTGGATGTACTGCATCTATATCTGTCCTGGAACTCACTCTGTAGACTGTCAAGTGCCATGAACTAGGAACAATTAACTTTTTTGGAACTCATGGAATGTGTCCCAATGGTTCACACAACCATGAAAATTAAGTAATAATTTCCAGTTCTGAAAAGAACGCTCTAAATTGTTAAGCCTGAGATTTTTTTAAGGTCAAGGACAAGAACTTTGGCTGCACTAGCTGATATAACTGTTTGGTTGAAGTGAAGCTGGTGATTAAGGTAATGGTTTTCTTATACCCATTTCAGCACTTGACTTCCTGATGTAGTTTAATAAAATTATTAATGAGTAAATGTGAATTCTGTAGATTTAGAGGAGAAATTACTAGTTGTTTTTATACAGAAAGCCCTCATACACACGGAAGCTGAACAACTCTCTACTCAATGATTATTTGGTCAAGGAATAAAGAAAGAAAAATTAAACACTTTTTAGAATATAACAAGATTGACAGCACAACACACCAAACCTTATGGGAAACAATGAAAGCACTGCTAAGAGGAAAACTCATAGCTCTGATTGTCTCTATAAATAAATTTGTGAGAGAATACACTAGCAACTTAACATTACACCTGGGTTGGAGAGGTGGTTCAGTGGTTAAGAGAACTGACTGCTCTTTTGAAAGTCCTGAGTTCAAGTCCAAACAACATCTTGGTGGTTCACAACCATCCATAATGAGACATGATGCCTTCATTTGGTGTGTCTGAAAACAGCTATGGTGAACTTAGATATAATTATAAATAAATCTTTTGGTCAGAGCAAGCAGAACTGGTGTGAGCAGGGTGAACAGGAGTGAGCAAAGCTCCTGAATTCAAATTCCCAACAACCACATGATGGCTCACAACCATCATTCAGCTACAGTGTATATCTCTAGAACAAAAAGAAGCAAATATACCCAAGAGGAGTAGATGGTAGGAAATAAGCAAACCCAGGGTTCAAATGCAAGTCGAAACAGAGAAATATGCAAAGAATCAACAAAGACATGAACTGGTTCTTTGAGAAAATAAACTACCTAGATAAACCCTCAGCCAGACTAACCATAGGGCATAGAGACTGTATCCAACTTAACAAAATCTGAAATGAAATGTGAGACATAACAACAGAAACTGAAGAACTTAAAAAATTCAACAGATTCTACTACAAAAGCCCATGCTCAACAGATCTGGAAAATCTAGATTAAATGCATGATTTTCTAGTTATATACAAGGTACCAAAACTAAATCAGGATCAAATAAACCATCTAAATAGTCCCATATCCTCTGAAGAAATTTAAACAGTCATTAAAAGGATTCTAACCCAAAAAGCCCAGGACCGGATGATCTTAGTGCAGAAGTTTTATCAAACCTTCAAAAGAAGTCTTAATACCAATACTTCTCAAACTAATCCATGAAGTAGAAACAGAAAGAACACTTCCCCTTTCCTTCTATGAAGCTACAGTTACATTGATATATAAACCACATCAAGACCTAACAAAGAAAAAGAAGTTTAGACAAAATTCCCTCAGTATTGTTGATGAAAATATACTCAATAAAATTATCACAAACTGAATACAAGAACGCATCAAACTCTTAATTCAGCATGATCAAGTAGGCTTCATCCTAGCGATGAAGAGATGGTTCAATATATGGGAATCTATCAATGTAACCCACTGTAGAAACAAACTAAAAGGCAAAATAAACACATGACCAATTCATTAGAGGCTGAAAAATCTTTGATGAAATAAAACTCCCCTTCATGTTAAAAGTCTTGGAGAGATCAATAATTCAAGGTCCATACTGAAACATAATAAAAGGAACATAGAGAAAACTAATCATCAACATCACACTAAGTGGAAGGTACTTGAGAAAAGCCTACCAAAATCAGGCTCAAGGAAAGGCTTTCCACTCATCACATATTTATTCAATATAGTACTTGAAGTTCTAGCCAGAGAATTTGGGCAAGAAAAGGAGACCAAAGTGATTCAATTTGGAAAGGAGGATGTGAAGACTATTTGTAGATGATATGATTGTATACATAAGTGACTCAGAAAAAAATCCATAAGAGAACTCCTACAGCTGTTAAATAACTTCAGCAAAGTGCCAGGATATAAAATTAATTCAAACAAAACAATAGCTTTCCTCTACTCAAAGGGCAATCTGGCTGAGAAATAAATTAGTGAAATGACATGCTTCATGATAGGCATAAAAAAAAAAATCTTGGTGTGACTCTAACCAAGCAAGTGAAATATCTGAATGAGAAGAACTTCAAGTCTCTGAAGAAAGAAATCTAAGAACTCTTAGACTGCCTGTGCTCATGGATCAACAGGAGTAATATATTAAAAATGGCCATTTTTTCCCAAAAGCAATTTGCCAATTCAATGCAAACCCCATCACAATTTCAACTCAATTCTTCATAGAGATTTAAAGAACAGCAGCAACAACAACAACAATAACAATAAATCAGGACAGTGAAAACTCTTCTAAAGAATAATAGAAATTCTGGGAGAATCACCATCCATGACCTCAATGTGTATACAGCACAATACTAATATAAAGGACATGGTACTGGTACAGAGACAGGCAAATAGACCAATGGAATTTAATTGAAGACCCAGAAATTAACCCACACATCTATGGTCAATTGATGTTTGACCAAGAAGCCAAAACTACCCAGTGGAAAAAAGACAGCATTTTCTTTTCTTTCTTTCTTTTTTTTAATTTATTGATATATTTATTTACACTTCAAATGATTTCCCCTTTTCTGGACCCCCACTCCCCGAAAGTCCCATCAGTCCCCTTCCCTCCCCCTGTTTTCCCATCCAAATCTTCCCACTTCCCTGTTCTGATTTTGCTCTATACTACTTCACTGAGTCTTTTAGGAACAAGGGGCCACTCCTCCGTTCTTCTTGTACCTCATTTGATGTGTGGATTATGTTTTGGGTATTCCAGTTTTCTAGGTTAATATCCACTTATTAGTGAGTGCAAACCATGATTCACCTTTTGAGTCTGGGTTACCTCACTTAGTATGATGTTCTCTAGCTCCATCCATTTGCCTAAGAATTTCATGAATTCATTGTTTCTAATGGCTGAAATCTACTCCATTGTGTAGATATACCACATTTTATGCATCTACTCTTCTGTTGAGGGATACCTGGGTTCTTTCCAGCATCTGGCAATTATAAATAGGGCTGCTATGAACATAGTGGAGCATGTATCCTTATTACATGGTGGGGAATCCTCTGGGTATATGCCCAGGAGTGGAATACCAGGATCTTCTGGTAGTGAGGTGCCCAGTTTTCTGAGGAACCACCAGACTGATTTCCAGAGTGGTTGTACCAATTTGCAACCCCACCAGCAGTGGAGGAGTGTTCCTCTTTCTCCACATCCTCGCCAACACCTGCTGTCTCCTGAATTTTTAATCTTAGCCATTCTGACTGGTGTAAGGTGAAATCTCAGGGTTGTTTTGATTTCCATTTCCCAAATGTCTAACGAAGTTGAGCATTTTTTAAGATGCTTCTCCGCCATCCGAAATTCTTCAGGTGAGAATTCTATGTTTAACTCTGTACCCCATTTTTAATAGGGTTGTTTGGTTTTCTGGAGTCTAACTTCTTGAGTTCTTTATATATATTGGATATTAGCCCTCTATCTGATGTAGGATTGGTGAAGATCTTTTCCCAATTTGTTGGTTGCCAATTTGTCCGTTTGATGGTGTCCTTTGCCTTACAGAAACTTTGTAATTTTATGAGGTCCCATTTGTCAATCCTTGATCTTATAGCATATGCTATTGGTGTTCTGTTCAGAAACTTTCTCCCTATACCGATGTCCTCAAGGGTCTTCCCCAGTTTCTTTTCTATTAGCTTCAGAGTGTCTGGCTTTATGTTGAGGTCCTTGATCCATTTGGATTTGAGCTTAGTACAAGGAGAAAAGGATGGATCAATTCGCATTCTTCTGCATGCTGACCTCCAGTTGAAACAGCACCATTTGTTGAAAAGGCTATCTTTTTTCCATGGGATATTTTCAGCCCCTTTGTCGAGGATCAAGTGGCCATAGGTGTGTGGGTTCATTTCTGGATCTTCAATCCTGTTCCATTGATCTGCCTGCCGGTCACTGTACCAATACCATGCAGTTTTTAACACTATTGCTCTGTAGTATTGCTTGAGGTCAGGAATACTGATTCCCCCAAACTTTCTTTTGTTGCTGAGAATAGTTTTAGCTATCCTGGGTTTTTTGTTATTCCAGATGAATTTGAGGATTGATCTTTTCAACTCTGTGAAGAATTGAGTTGGGATTTTGATGGGTATTGCATTGAATCTGTATATTGCTTTTGGCAAAATGGCCATTTTAAGTATATTGATCCTGACGATCCATGAGCATGGGAGGTTTTCCCATTTTTTGAGGTCTTCTTCCAATTCCTTCTTCAGAGTCTTGAAGTTCTTGTCATACAGATCTTTCACATGTTTGGTAAGAGTCACCCCAAGGTACTTTATACTGTTTGTGGCTATTGTGAAGGGGGTCATTTCTTTAATTTCTTTCTCAGCCTGCTTATCCTTTGAGTATAGGAAGGCCACTGATTTGCTTGAGTTGATTTTATAACCTACTACTTTGCTGAAGTTGTTTATCATCTGTAGGAGTTCTGTAGTGGAGTTTTTTGGGTCACTTAGGTAGACTATCATGTCATCTGCAAATAATGATAGTTTGACTTCTTCCTTTCCAATTTGTATCCCTTTGACCTCCTTATGTTGTCGAATTGCCCGAGCTAGTATCTCAAGTACAATATTGAAAAGGTAAGGAGAAAGGGGGCAGCCCTGTCTCGACCCTGATTTTAGTGGTATTTCTTCAAGTTTCTCTCCATTTAGTTTGATGCTGGCTACCGGTTTGCTGTATATTGCTTTAACGATGTTTAGGTATGAGCCTTAAATTCCTGTTCTTTCCAAGACTTTAAGCATGAAAGGATGTTGAATTTTGTCAAATGCTTTTTCAGCATCCAATGAAATGACCATGTGGTTTTTTTCTTTGAGTTTGTTTATCCTTCTACGAAGCCACAATTGCGCTGATACAAAAACCACACAAAGATCCAACAAAGAAAGAGAACTTCAGACCAATCTCCCTTATGAACATCGATGCAAAAATACTCAATAAAATTCTTGCCAACTGAATCCAAGAACACATCAAAACGATCATCCACCACGATAAAGCAGGCTTTATCCCAGGGATGCAGGGTTGGTTCAATATACGGAAAGCCATCAATGCAATCTACTACATAAACAAGACAGCATTTTCAACAAATGATGCTGTTTCAACTGGTGGTCTGCATATTGAAGAATACAAATGGATCCCTTTATATCTCTTTGTAGAAAACTCACAATTCCAAGTGGATAAAGGACCTCCACAGAAAACCAGATACACTGAATTTAACAGAAGAGAAAGTGGGAAAGAGTCACAAACACATCTGAACAGGGGAAATTTTCCTGAACAGAACACCAGTGGCTCATGCTCTTATATAAAAACAATTGACAAATGGGACCTCATAAAGCTTGTATAAGTCAATGGACACTGTCAGTAGGACAAAACAGCAACACAAAAATTGAGACAATGTATTTATAAACCCTATATCTGACAGATGGCTCATATTGAAAGTATACAAAGAACGCATGATGTTAGAGTCCAGAGAACCAAATAATCCTATCAAAATTGAAGTTCAGTGCTAAACAAATAATTCTCAACAGAGGAATTCTAATGGCTCAAGAACACTTAAAGAAATGTTCAACATCCTTTGTCATGAACTTGAGATCCCACCTCACACCAGTCAGAATGGCTAAGATAAAAAACTCTGGTGAAAGTAGATGCTGGTGAGGATGTGGACAAAGAAGAACACTCTTCCATTTCTGGTGGGATTGCAATCTGGTACAACCACTCTGGAAATAAGTTTGGCGGTTCTTCTGAAATTTGGAAATAGTTCTACCTGAGGACTCAGCTATACCTATATTGGGCATATACCAGATGTCACTCAACAGAAGAATGGATGCAGAAAATGTGGTACACATAAACAATGGAGTAAAACTCAGGTATTAAAACACTGACTTCATGTAATTCACAGACAAATGGATGAAATTAGAAAATAACATCCTGAGTGCTCTAACCCAGTCACAAAAGAACACACATGGAATGTATTCACTGATAAATGGATATTAGCTTAAAAGCTCAGAATACCCTTGATACAACTCACAAGCCATATGAAACCTAAGAAAAAGGAAGACCAAATTGTGGATGCTACAGTCATACTCAGAAGGGGGAGAATAATCTCAGGAGAAAATACAGGGACAAAGAGTGGAAGAGTCTAAAGAAAAGGCCATCCAGAGAATTCCCCATTTAGGGATCCATCCCATCTGCAGACACCAAACCCAGACTTTATTGCTGATTCTGATAAATGCTTGCTGCTTGCAGCCTGATATTTCTGTCCCCTCAGAGGTTCTGCCAGAACCTAAGCAATACAGATGAAGATGCACATGGCCAACTATTGGACTCAACGCAGGGACCACAATGGAGAAGTTATAAGAAATCTAAAGGAGCTGAAGCCTTTGCAACCCCATAGGAAGAACAACAATATCAATCATCCAGAACCGCACACACAGATTCTAGGGACTATAGCGCCAACCAAAATATACACATGGATCCAGCTGCATACATAGCAGAGGATTGCCTTATCTGGAATCAGTGGGAAGGGAACCCATTGGTCCTGTGTGAGGCTTTATGACCCAACATAGGGAAATGCTAAGGTGCTGAGGCAGAAGTGGATGGTTGGGAGGAGCAACACCCTCATAGATGCTGGGTGATTTGGGATAAAGATGGGAGTTAGTGGAGGGGAAACTGGGAACAGGGATAACATTTCAAATGTAAATAAATAAAATAACCAATAAAACGATTTTATAAGACTAATATTAAGATAAGCAGTAAAATAATAGATTCTTTCTCTGTAAAGGTGAATTGCTCTCTGTTAATTTGAAAACACTTTTGTAAAAACTACCTCGCTTGCTCACACTTTGCATATCTAAAAATTTGGTTCGTTATGAAAATACATGCATTCTTCAGTTAATTTGTTTTCTTTCCCTGTACTACATACTATGTTTTCAAAAAAATGTGTTGAAGAAAATAGTGTCCTTTTGGGTCTTCCCCAGTTTCTTTTCTATTAGCTTCAGAGTGTCTGGCTTTATGTGGAGGTCCTTGATCCATTTGGATTTGAGCTTAGTACAAGGAGACAAGGATGGATCAATTCCCATTCTTCTGCATGCTGACCTCCACTTGAAACAGCACCATTTCTTGAAAAGGCTATCTTTTTTCCATTGGATGTTTTCAGCCTCTTTGTCGAGGATCAAGTGGCCATAGGTGTGTGGGTTCATTTCTGGATCTTCAATCCTGTTCCATTGATCCTCCTGCCTGTCACTGTACCAATACCATGCAGTTTTAAACAGTATTGTTCTGTAGTATTGCTTGAGGTCAGGGATACTGATTCCCCCAGACTTTCTTTTGTTGCTGAGAATAGTTTTAGCTATCCTGGGTTTTTTGTTATTCCAGATGAATTTGATAATTGCTCTTTCTAACTCTGTGAAGAATTGAGTTGGGATTTTGATGGGTATTGCATTGAGGACATCGGTACAGGGAGAAAGTTTCTGAACAGAACACCAATAGCGCATGCTCTAAGATCAAAAATTGACAAATGGGACCTCATAAAATTACAAAGTTTCTATAAGGCAAAGGACACCATCAAGAGGACAAAACAACAACTAACAAATTGGGAAAAGATCTTCACCAATCCTACATCAGATAGAGGGCTAATATCCAATATATATAAAGAACTCAAGAAGTTAGACTCCAGAAAACCAAACAACCCTATTAAAAATGGGGTACAGAGTTAAACAAAGAATTTTCACCTGAAGAACTTCGGATGGCGGAGAAGCATCTTAAAAAGTGCTCAACTTCATTAGTCATTAGGGAAATGCAATTCAAACAACCCTGAGATTTCACCTTACACCAGTCAGAATGGCTAAGATTAAAAATTCAGGAGACAGCAGGTGTTGGAGATGGTATGGAGAAAGAGGAACACTCCTCCACTGCTGGTGGGGTTGCAAATTGGTACAACCACTCTGGAAATCAGTCTGGTGATTACTCCGAAAACTGGGCACCTCACTTCCAGAAGATCCTGCTATACCACTCCTGGGCATATACTCAGAGGGAATCCTACATGGTGGAGGATTCCCCACCATGTAATAAGGATACATGCTTTACTATATTCATAGCAGCCCTATTTATAATTGCCAGATGCTGGAAAGAACCCAGGTATCCCTCAACAGAAGAGTGGATGGAAAAAATGTGGTATATCTACACAATGGAGTACTATTCAGCCATTAGAAACAATGAATTCATGAAATTCTTAGGCAAAAGGATGGAGCTAGAGAACATCATACTAAGTGAGGTAACCCTGACTCAAAAATGAATCATGGTATACACTCACTAATAAGTGGATATTAACCTAGAAAACTGGAATACCCAAAACATAATCTACACATCAAATGATGTACAAGAAGAAAGGAAGAGTGGCCCCTTGTTCTAGAAAGACTCAGTGAAGCAGTATTCGGCAAAACCAGAACGGGGAAGTGGGAAGGGGTGGTTGGGAGGACAGGGGGAAATAAGGGGGCTTATGGGACTTCCGGGGAGTGGGGGGCTAGAAAAGGGGAAATCATTTGAAATGTAAATACAAATATGTGGAATAAAAAATATTAAAAAAAGAAAAAATAGTGTCCTTTTATAGTCATTAAGTAAATGAAATACACAATGTAATCATTTTATAATTATGGAGTATTTTGCTGGTCTATATACACCAAGGGAGGAAAAAATAGTGTTGTTGGAGTTTAGTTTCGTCTATCAAATCTACATGTGAATAAATCTACATGCGAATAAATATGTGGAGGGTTGTTGCAGCAAACTCATTAGAGTTTGCCCATCCATCATACATGTTAATTATGCATGTATATTTAAAATTGTTGGAGCCTGCATGTTGAAACTTTGCTCCATTCAATTTGTAAGAGTACATAGTTCTCTCTCTCTCTCTCTCTCTCTCTCTCTCTCTCTCTCTCTGTCTGTGTGTGTGTGTGTTTGTGTGTGTGTGTGTGTGTGTGTGTGTAAATATGTTAAATTGTTGGAGTCTGCTTGATGATGCTCTGGTCCTTCCATTTATTATATCTTTTTGTCTGCATATCTGCCTCTCTGCCTGCCTGGCTGCCTGCCTGCCAGTCTGTCCATCTGTCTGTCTGTCTGTCTGTCTGTCTGTCTGTCTGTCTGTCTGTCTGTCTATATTTGAATTTGTTTGACCTGATTTGCTTTATCCACTGTTTTTGTGAATGAGTGTATAAAGTTCTCTTTCCTTTTCTTTCTAGCTGCTTTAAAGAGTTGAAAGAGCTCAGAATTTCTGAAAGTTCACAGAGAGTTCCAGCCCCAGATAATTAAGATTTTTTTCATCAGCACTGCTAGTGTTGACTGCATAAATGGCCTGCCACTGTTAGCAAAAGCCCTGTCATTTGCTATCTGAACTAACCCATGCCTACCCTAGTAATCTGATCCCTGTCAGCTGTTATTAAGAAGGATCCCATTTGCTGACTCCACACTCACTATCCTCCTTCATTCATTTTATTTAGTTGAAGATGGCTTTGACAGTAGACCAGGCTTCACTACATCTTCTTCTGCTCGGCAAATGCTGTGGTTACAATGTGGGTACTGCTGACTGGCTTATTCATGTGTTTGTGTGATTGGTTATTATAGAGTTTGTTTGTGCCTCCATTCTGTACTCTTTGTTTCCATGGTTTTCTCTTTTCCATGAAACCCTCACTAGGAAAAAGTCATTTGCAAAAGGAATGAGACCGTGGCAAAGCCACACACTATTTGTACACATATTTTTCAAGGAAGGGGATCCTTATTCTTGAGCGTTTTGCCAGTCATTTGCTTGCTTAAGTGTAGTAGGCATATGGACACTCACTTAATGAGTCATGTTGAAATGACAGTACCATCCTCATCACTTGTGTAGTCAATTTTTGTCAATATAGTAGGAAATAGGGTCATTAGGGAACAAGAAGCATCACTTGGTAAAACTGAATCCATCGGATTGGTCTGCCAGCAAGACTGTGGCATATTTCCCTGATTAGTGATTGATGTGTGATGGCCCAGGTCTGCTATGAATGAGCATGGGTTCCTGGTTTGTGTCCAAGAGCATGCTGAACTACCACAGAGAGCCTGCTGATTAACAGAGTCCTTTATGGTTTTGGATTTAGTTCTCACCCGCAGATTCCTGCCTTGATTTCACATCATCAATGACTATGTGGTTTAGGATGAAATAAACCCATTTCTTTCCATATTGTTTTTAGGCATAGTATTGGTCACATCAATAGATAACATACCAGGACTACATAAAATGCTTCTGCTTAGAGTATGGATGTGGGGAAGCTTACAGTGTGCAAAACTATCACCACAACAGCAGACAGTCTCATTTACTGTCATATTCCACACATCCAACACATACTGTCACAAGTATAGCTTCATTATCACATAACAATCAATTACTTCCAGTAAATGTGAGTTAACAAAACAACCATGTTAGAAGTCAAAGCAGTTGCCCATTGAAGGTCTGAACATGTATCAATTTACAGAGTACAAACTTTTGTTTTCCAAATACTGCAAAATGTTTCTTGTTCATTGGCCTGATGTCATAGCTTTTGGGACCCTTAGAGTTACTTGCAGTGGGTGATGGATTTTGTTATACAAAGAACAGGAAGAAATTTTTCTTAATTTTTTTTCGATTGCGGCCAGGTGATAGAATTATTTCTTTAAACATTTAGTGTTAACATTGAGCTTTTCATGAATATATTAGTCTCCTAATAAATTCACTTTTGGCTTAATAGAATGAGTTGGGTAGAGTTCCTTCTGTTTCTATTTTGTGGAATAGTTTGAAGAGTATTGGTGTTAGGTCTTCTTTGAAGGTCTGATAGAATTCTGCACTGAAGCCATCCGGTCCCATGCTTTTTTTGGTTGGGAGACTTTCTATGACATTTTTTATTTCTTCAGGTGTCATGGGACTGTTTAGATGATCTATTTGATCCTGATTTAGTTTTGGTGTGTGATATCTGTCTAGGAAACTGTCCATTTCCTCCAGATTCTCCAGTTGTGTTGAGTATAGCCTTTTGTAGTAGGATCTAATGATTTTTTTGAATTTCCTCAGTATCTGTTGTTATATCTCCCTTTTCATTTCTAAGTTTGGTAATCTGTATACTGTCTCTGTGCCCTTTTGTTAGTCGGGCTAAGGGTTTATTTATCTTGTTGATCTTCTCAAAGAACCAGCTCCTGGTTTTGTTTATTCTTTGTATGGTTCTCTTTGTTTCTACATGATTGTTTTTTGCCCTGAGTTTGATGATATCCTGCCTTCTACTCCTCCTGGGTGAAATAGCTTCTTTTTTTCCCAGGTCTTTCAGGTGTGTTGTTAAGCTGTTAGTGTATGCTCTCTCCATTTTCTTTTGGGAGGCACTCAGGGCTATGAGTTTTCCTCTTAGCACTGCTTTAATTGTGTCCCAGATACAAAAACAACACAAAGAACCAACAAAGAAAGAGAACTTCAGGCCAATTTCCCTTAAGAATATTGATGCAAAAATACTTAATATAATTCTCTCCAACCTAATCCAAGAATGCTTCAAAACGATCACACATCATGATCAAGTGGGCTTCATCCCAGGGATGTAGGGATGGCTCAATATAAGGAAATCCATCAATTCAATTCACTACATAAACAAACTTAAAAATAAAACATATGATCATCTCATTAGATGCAAAAAAAGCATTTGACAAAATTCAGCATCCTTTCATGCTAAAAATCTTGGAAAGAACAGGAATTCAAGGCCCATACCTAAACATCGTTAAAGCAATATACAGTAAACCAGTAGCTAACATCAAAGTAAACAAAGAGAAACTTGAAGCAATCCCACTAAAATCAGGGACTAGACAAGGCTGTCCTCTTTCTCCATTTCTTTTCAAAATAGTACTTGAAGTTCTAGCTAGAACAATTAGGCAGCATAAGGAGGTCAAGAGGACACAAATTGGGTAGGAAGAAGTCAAATTATCACTATTTGCAGATGGCATGATAGTCTACTTAAGTGACCCGAAAACCTCCACCAGAGAACTCCTACAGTTGATAAACAACTTCAGCAAAGTGGCTGGTTATAAAATCAACTCAAGCAAATCAGTTGCCTTCGTATACTCAAAAGATAATCAGGCTGAGAAAGAAGTTAGGGAAATGACACCCTTCACAATATCCACAAACAATATAAAGTATCTTGGTGTGACTCTAACCAAACAAGTGAAAGATCTATACGACAAGAACTTCAGGTCTCTGAAGAAGGAAATCGAAGAAGACCTCAGAAATTGGAAAAATCTGCCATGCTCGTGGATTGACAGGATTAATATAGTTAAAATGGTCATCTTCCCAAAAGAAATATGTAGATTCAACACAATCCCCATCAAAATTCAAACTCAGTTCTTCACAGAGTTAGAAAAACCAATTCTCAAATTCATCTGGAATAACAAAAAACCCAGGATAGCTAAAACTATTCTCAACAACAAAAGAAATTCCGGGGAATCAGTATCCCTGACTTCAAGCAATACTACAGAGCAATAGTGTTCAAAACTGCATGGTATTGGAACAGTGACAGACAAGTGGACCAATGGAATAGAATTGAAGACCCAGAAGTGAATCCACCCACCTATGGTCACTTGATCTTCGACAAAGGAGCCGAAAACATCCAGTGGAAAAAAGATAGACTTTTTAACAAATGGTGCTGTTTTAATTGCAGGTCAGCATGCAGAAGAATGCGAATTGATCCATTCTTATCTCCAGGTACTAAACTCCACTCCAAGTGGATCAAGGTCCTCCATGTAAAACCAGACACACTGAAACTAATAGAAAAGAAACTGGGGAAAAACCTTGAGGGCATGGGTACAGGAGAAAAGTTCCTGAACCTAACACCAATAGCTTATCCTCTAAGATCAAGAATTGACAAATGGGACCTCATAAAATAACAAAGTTTCTTTCTGTAAGGGAAAGGACACGATTAAAAGGACAAAACGGCAACCAACAAATTGAGAAAGGATATTAACCAGCCCTACATATGATAGAGGGCCAGGGAACCAAATAACCCTATTAAAAATGGGGTACAGATCTAAACAAAGAATTTTCACTTGAAGAAATTCAGATGGTCGAGAGGCACCTTAAGAAGTGCTCAACATCATTACACATTAGGGAAATGCAAATCAAAACAACCTTACACCAGTCAGAATGGCTAAGGTCAAAATCTCAGGAGACAGCAGGTGTTGGTGAGGATGTGGAGAAAGAGGAACACTCCTCTACTGCTGGTGGAGCTGTAAGATTGTACAACCACTTTGGAAATCAGTCTGACAGTTCCTCAGAAAACTGGACAGGAGACTTCTGGAGGACCCTGCTATACCTCTCCTGGGCATATACCCAAAGGATTCCCCGGCATACAATAAGGACACATGCTCAATTATGTTCATAGCAGCCTGATTTATAATAGTCAGAAGCTGGAAAGAACCCAGATTCCTCTACGGAGGAATGAATACAGAAAATGTAGTATATTTACACAATGGAATACTACTCAGCAATTAGAAACAATGAACTTACAAAAATTACACGCAAATGGTTTGACCTGGAAAATATCCTAAGTGAAGTAACCCAATCACAAAAGAATACACATGGAATGCAATCCTGATAAGTGGACATTAATTAGCCCAGAAGCTCTGAATACCGAAGGCACAAATCGTATAACAAATGACTCCCATAAAGAAATATGGAGAGGGTCCTGATCCTGGCAAGGATTCATCTAGCGTTGGAGGGGAATATAAGGACAGAAAAAAGGAGGGAGGTGATTGGAGAATGGCTGGAGAGAAGAAGGTTTATGAGACATATAGGGAGGGGGGATCTGGGAAAGGAGAAATCATTTGGAATGTAAACAGTTTATAGAAAATAAAAATATTAAAATAAAAAAATAAATTCACTTTTGATAGTTGGTCAACTTCTTCATTTCATTTCCTGGACTTCCTCTATGAGACTGTGTTTGCATGATATATAATAGATAATTTCCATTTCTGATTGACTGTTGCAGCTGTAAAACTGACAATTTTAATTCTGAATTGTAAGAAGTAAATTCAGGCTGGACAGTGATGATGCATTCCTCTAATTCCAGCACTTGGGAGACTGAGGCATACAGATTTCTGAGTGCAAGGCCAGCATGATATACAGAGCGAGTTCCTGGACAACTGGAGCTATGTGGAGAAATCCTGCCTTGACAGAAGAAGAAGAAGAAGAAGAAGAAGAAGAAGAAGAAGAAGAAGAAGAAGAAGAAGAAGAAGAAGAAGAAGAAGAAGAGGAAGAAGAAGGAGGAGGAGGAGGAGGAGGAGGGGGAGGGGGAGGAAGAGGAGGAAGAGGAAGAGGAGGAGGAGGAGGAGGAAGGAGGAGGAAGAGGAGGAGAAGGAGAAAAAGAAGAAGAAAAAGAAGAAGAGAAGGAGGAGGAGGAGCAGGAGGAGGAGGAGGAGGAGGAGGAGGAGAAAGAAAGAAAGAAAGAAAAAGAAAGTATCTGCATCAGAATTGGCCAAAAAGATATCATCCATGTAATCAAACATAATGAATTGAGGAAATTGCCCTTTTATTATTTCTAGTGGTTGCTGCCCAAAATATTGACTTGAAGTTGGGCAGTTTTACATGTCCCATGGAGGAATTTTCCACAGATATCTTTTGACAGGTTAAGCATTTTTATACATAGGTATTATGAAAGCCAACCTATCCTACTATTCTGTAGCTTCACCTATCCCGCTCATGAAAAGGGAACGAAAAAAAAAAAACAATCTTTTAAATCAATTACTATTATAGGTTATAAGGTGTTCTTTGGGTAATAAACAAGGTAAAGGAATTCCAGGATTCAAAGGTCCCACTGGATGAATTTCTCTGTCAACTGCTCTTAAATTTATTAACATTTTCCATTTGCCAGATTTCCTCATCATAACAAATAGAAAGAAGTTCCATAGGTTTTAAACTCTCCTGTATGTTGAGACTCCAACTGTTCTCATGCCAGGTGTTCAAGCACCTATAATTTATCCTTAGTTATGGACTACTGATCTACTTGCATAGGCTTGATAACCAACCATTGTAAGGATAAGGGCATTGATATTTTAGCAGTGCCCTCTGAAGTCATCAGAGTACTGCCTTCAAGCAGTAACTGGAACTTTACTGTATTCTTTCCCACTCTTTTTCCCTCTACCATGTTAATAAATGCCACAGCAGAAGAGCCTCCAGTACAAATGTTGCTAATTCCTTTCAATCTTGAGGTATAAGTCTATTTTGAATAAGTCAAGGTATCTTGATTTTTTTATGCCTAAGTTGAGTGCATTTCGTATGAAAGTATGATCTCTTTATAACGCTTTAGATCTATATATATTTTATAGGGTACCATTCTACCTTGTCAAAACCTTACTGTGCACCATTATCAGGAATATGCTGTATGAATAATGGGAAGGCTGACTATGATCTTGTAACTCCAGGACGCCCATCCTCTAACTGTAACAGCACAGTTTGATTGAGATTAATACTTCCTTTCAAAAGATCCTCTTTCATTACATTGTCCTCCTGCATTTTCTGCTTTTCTCACTCAAGTAACCCTCAGCACTATTTCTTTTTCTCTTTTCTCCTGTTAGAGACTCTCACCTTCTTGAACAGTCATTGGAGTTAATTCAACTCATTCTTTCTTTTCTTGTGTTCTTTGCTTTCCAAGAACTTCTAACTCTAAAAAGCTGAATGGATGCCTGATTAATACATTCCCAAAAAAGAGAGGTGCTGACCTGTGGCTCTCTGGGACTTTCTATTTAATCATTGTATCTGAATCTGTGAGCTCCAGTTTCATTCTGTGACCCTTTTTCAAAAGGTAAAATAGCAATTCATTGCATTATACTCAGAATCAACTGGTGGCCTCCATGGGCATATGCAAACATGCATATGTGACCACCCAGTCTCAGAGAGTAGCCTTGCCATTCGTCCAAACATTGCCTTTGCTCTGCATTGTACTCATGGTTTTAAGTTATTTATAACTGTTTCATTGATGCCACAGAACTTAGTTGAGCTGTGGTATTTATGTAAACCAAGAGCTGAACTCACTCTAGACTTGTTTCCTCTGTACCACTTTCCATCTCTGATTTATACTCTAGGGACTGCCATTTCCTTTCTAGTGATCAGACTGCCTCATTCAAGTCTATGAATATGAGACATGATATTTTTCTGTGCAAAATACCTATACTGGTATATTATTGTTTATTGGTTTTGGTTTTTGAAGTCAAGATATTGCATGTGTAGCCAAGCATTCTACCATGCAGCTATTTGTATATCTTTTCTATCTTTTAAATCTTTACATTTTCCTACGGAAAATAATATTTTGATGATTGACTGGTTTATGTAATCTTAAAATAAACACTACCTGCCCATATATTTTTCTTGATAACCAGCATTTATGGTACAGAAAATATAAAAATAAAATATAAAGGATCAGTGATCTGAGTGCCAGACTAAAGAAGTTAGAAGAAGGGAGGAATATTAAGTAAGAACACACTCACATACACTTATAAAGGGAGAAGGCATGAGCAGGAATAAGAAAAGGAGGAAGAAAATTTTTATCAACTGGTTACTCCTCTTCTGAGTCTGGCCTGTATTTCATCCTCAATTGTACTGTGAATATGACTCACAGAATATCCAGGAATCTCCTAATTTATTGCTCAACACCACATGCACGAATGAAAATATGAAATAATAAGATTGGACTGCACAGATGATCAAGACTGTCATTGCCACACATTGAAAATTGAAATGAGACTCGGCCTCCCACCAGTCAGGAGAGGCTCACCGCCATCTTGGTTTCGGACTCCAGAGACATCGGACAGAGGGAGGTACACAAACATAATCCGAGGCCAACACCGCGGGGGTCTGAGCCCGACGGGCATTGGCCTGCACCCAGGTCCTGGGCTGTTCGGGGGGCCATCAGGGTGCCAACCCAGCCAGGAGTTTTTTAGCCCTGGCCTGCGCGCGCGCCACCATTTTGCCTACAGGATGACAGAGAGCTCTGGCGAGCAGAGCCATAACAGGCACAGCCTGAGGCTAAGAAAGCGGGGGTCTAGGCCCCAAAAGGCCCAGGACTGACCCCAAGAACTGGGCGGCTTGGTGGGCTATCTGTGTGTCAACCCGCCCAGGAGGTTGTTAGCACAGCAGACTCTCCCAGCACTTTCGGGGAGCGTGAGCACGCACGCCTGCCATCCTGGTCACCTGGCAGACCCAATTAACAGTCATAACCCTAAGGGAACTTTGCTCGGACCTTGGCTTCCCAGGCTTTTGCCTGGACTCAGGGCCTGGGCGGCCAGGCTAACCTTGTGTGCGACAGCCCGGTTGGGGGATGGGCTGCCAAGAGGAGTGATCAGAACAGAGGGGAGGTCCCGGCAGCATACACCATCTGCGCTCCCTGGGGGTGCACATGGGCTCCATCTGGTCCACAGACACAATCTGGGGCAAGGCCTCAGGCGGGAGCCCTCAGCTCAACTCTCTCCGCTTCCGGATCCAGATCAGCCTGGGTGGCGGCACCTCATCTCCAGGTCCTACAAGAGGCTAGAGGGGCTTCCGGGCGGCCAGCTGGGAGAAGTCAGTGTGCTTCAGTGAATCCAGCGGGCCCCAGCGGGAGCCTTCTGGTGCCTGCTTTGGGATCTGAACAGCCTGGGCAGCAGCACCCTGTCTACAGGCAGTGCAGGAGGTAAGCTGTGCACCAGAGGCCAACTGGGAAGGGGCAGCTTGCACTGGTGAGTCCAGCATTGACAGGACCAACTAACACCAGTGAGAACTAGATGGCAAAAGGCAAACGCAGGAACGTCACTAACAGAAATCAAAGCAATATGGAAACATCTGAACCCAATTCTCCTCTACCAACAAGTCCTGGATACCCCATCACACCAGTAAAACAAGATTTGGATTTAAAATCACTGGTCATGATGCTGGTACAGGAACACATTAAGGACATACTTAAAGAAATTCAGGAGAAAATGGATCAAAAGTTAGAAGCTCTTGCAAGGGAAACACAAAAATCATTGAAAGAAATCCAGGAGAATACAAAAGCCAACAAGGAGGAAACACAAAAAACACTTAAAGAAATACAGGAGAACTTTGGTCAACAGGCTGAGGTCATGAAAGAGGAAACACAAAAATCTCTTAAAGAACTACAGGAAAGCACAAACAAGCAAGTGAAGGAGCTAAGCAAAACAATCCAGGATCTAAAATCAGAAGTAGAAACAACTAAGAAAACTCAAAGGGAGACAACTTTGGAGATAGAAAACCTTGGGAAGAATTCAGGGGACAGAGATGCAAATATCAACAACAGAATACAAGAGATAGAAGAAAGAATCTCAGATGCTGAAGATTCCATAGAAACCATGGACTCAACAGTTAAAGAAAATGCAAAATGCAAAAAGCTTGTAACCCAAAATATCCAGGAAATCCAGGACACAATGAGAAGACCAAACCTAAGGATTATAGGCATAGATGAGAGTGAAGATTTACAACTTAAAGGGCCAGCAAATATCTTCAATAAAATTATGGAAGAAAACTTCCTTAACCTAAAGAGAGAGATGCCCATGAATATACAAGAAGCCTACAGAACTCCAAACAGATGGGACCAGAACAGAAATACTTCCTGTCACATAATAATCAAAACACCAAATGTTCTAAACAAAGAAAGAATATTAAAGGCAGTAAGAGAAAAAGGCCAAGTAACATATAAAGGAAGACCTATCAGAATCACAGCAGACTTTTCACCTGAGACTATGAAGGCTAGAAGGTCCTGGGCAGATCTCATGCAGACTCTAAGAGAACACAAATGCCAACCAAAACTACTATATCCAGCAAAACCCGCAATCACCGTAGATGGAGAAACTAAGATATTTCATGACAAAACCAAGTTTACCCAATATCTATCTACAAACCCAGCCCTACAAAGGATAATAGGAGGAAAACACCAATACAAGAAGGGAAACTTCACCCTGGAAAAAGCAAGATACTAACCTTTCATCAAACCCAAAAGAAGTTAAGCAATCAAATTTAAAAAATAATGTCAAAAATGATAGGAAGTAACAATCACTACTTCTTAATATCGCTTAACATCAATGGATTTAATGCCCCAATAAAAAGACACAGAGTAACTGACTGGATACATAAACAGGACACTACATTTTGCTGCTTACAAGAAAAACACCTCAGGGTCAAAGACAAACACTACCTTAGAGTAAAAGGCTGGAAGACAATTTTACAAGCAAATGGTCTCAGGAAACAAGCTGGAGTAGCCATTTTAATATCAGATAAAATTGACTTTCAACCCAAAGTCATCAAAAGAGACTCTGAGGGACACTTCTTGCTGGTCAAAGGAAAAATACAACAAGAAGAACTCTCAATCCTGAACATCTACGCTCCAATTGCAAGGGCACCCTCTTTCGTAAAAGAAACTTTATTAAAACTCAAAGCACACATTGCACCTAACACAATAATTGTGGGTGACTTCAACACTGCACTTTCCTCAATGGACCGATCAGGAAAACAGAAACTAAACAGAGACACAATAAAACTAATTGAAGTTTGGACCAATTAGATTTAACAGATATATATAGAGCATTCTATTCTAAAACAAAAGAATATACCTTTTTCTCAGCACCTCATGGTACCTTCTCCAAAATCGACCATATAATTGGTCACAAGACAGACCTCAACAAATATAAGAAGATCGAGCTAATCCCTTGCCTCCTAAGAGATCACTATGGAGTAAAAGTGGTCTTCAATAGCAACAAAAACAACAGAAAACCCACATACACGTGGAAACTGAACAATATTCTACTCAATGATACCTTGGTCAAGGATGAAATAAAGAAAGAAATTAAAGACTTTTTAGAACACAATGAAAATGAAAACACAACATACCCAAATCTATGGGACACAATGAAAGCAGTGCTAAGAGGAAAACTCATAGCCCTGAGTGCCTCCAAAAAGAAAATGGAGAGAGCATACATTACCAGCTTAATGACACACCTGAAAGCCCTGGAACAAAAAGAAGCTATTTCACCCAGGAGGAGTAGAAGGCAGGAAATCATCAAACTCAGGGCTGAAATCAATCAAGTAGAAACAAAGAGAACCATACAAAAAATCAACAAAACCAGGAGCTGGTTCTTTGAGAAAATCAACAAGATAGATAAACCCTTAGCCAGACTGACCAAAGGGCACAGAGAAAGTATCCAAATTAACAAACTTAGAAATGAAAAGGGAGATAGAACAACGGAAACTGAGGAAATCCAAAAAATCATCAGATCCTACTACAAGAGCCTGTACTCAACACAACTGGAGAATCTGGAGGAAATGGACAATTTCCTTGACAGATACCAAATACCAAAATTAAATCAGGACCAACTAGACCATCTAAACAGTCCCATAATGCCTAAAGAAATAGAAGGAGTCATAGAAAGTCTTCCAACCAAAAAAAAGCACAGGACCAGATGGTTTCAGTGCAGAATTCTATCAGACCTTCAAAGAAGAGTTAACACCAATACTCTTCCAACTATTCCACAAAATAGAAACAGAAGGAACACTACCCAGTTCCTTATACGAAGCCACAATTACGCTGATACCAAAGCCACACAAAGATCCTACAAAGAAAGAGAACTTCAGACCAATTTCCCTTATGAACATCGATGCAAAAATACTCAATAAAATTCTTGCCAACCGATTCCAAGAACACATCAAAACGATCATCCACCATGATCAAGTAGGCTTTATCCCAGGAATGCAGGGTTGGTTCAATATACGGAAATCCATCAATGCAATCCACTACATAAACAAACTCAAAGAACAAAACCACATGGTCATTTCATTGGATGCTGAAAAAGCATTTGACAAAATTCAGCATTCTTTCATGCTTAAAGTCTTGGAGAGAACAGGAATTCAAGGCTCATACCTAAACACAGTAACAACAATATACAGCAAACCGGTAGCCAGCATCAAACAAAATGGAGAGAAACTTGAAGCAATCCCACTGAAATCAGGGACTAGACAATGCTGCCCCCTTTCTCCTTATCTTTTCAATATTGTACTTGAGGTACTAGCTCGGGCAATTCGACAACATAAGGAGGTCAAAGGGATACAAATTGGAAAGGAAGAAGTCAAACTATCATTATTTGCAGACGACATGATAGTCTACCTAAGTGACCCAAAAAACTCCACTAGAGAGCTCCTACAGCTGATAAACAACTTCAGCAAAGTGGCAGGTTATAAAATCAACTCAAGCAAATCAGTGGCCTTCCTATACTCAAAGGATAAGCAGGCTGAGAAAGAATTTAGGGAAATGACCCCCTTCACAATAGCCACAAACAGTATAAAGTATCTCGGGGTGACGCTTACCAAAATGTGAAAGATCTGTATGACAAGAACTTCAAGACTCTGAAGAAGGAAATGGAAGAAGACCTCAAAAAATGGGAAAACCTCCCATGCTCATGGATAGGTAGAATCAATATAGTTAAAATGGCCATTTTGCCAAAAGCAATATACAGATTCAATGCAATACCCATCAAAATCCCAACTCAATTCTTCACAGAGTTAGAAAGAGCAATTATCAAATTCATCTGGAACAACAAAAAACCCAGGATAGCTAAAACTATACTCAGCAACAAAAGAAAATCTGGGGGAATCAGTATCCCTGATCTCAAGCAATACTACAGAGCAATAGTGTTAAAAACTGCATGGTATTGGTACAGTGACAGGCAGGAGGATCAATGGAACAGGATTGAAGATCCAGAAATGAACCCACACATCTATGGCCACTTGATCCTCGACAAAGTGGCTGAAAACATCCAATGGAAAAAAGATAGCCTTTTCAAGAAATGGTGCTGGTTCAACTGGAGGACAGCATGCAGAAGAATGCGAATTGTTCCATCCTTGTCTTCTTGTACTAAGCTCAACTCCAAATGGATCAAGGACCTTCACATAAAGCCAGACACTCTGAAGCTAATAGAAAAGAAACTGTGGAAGACCCTTGAGGACATCGGTACAGGGAGAAAGTTTCTGAACAGAACACCAATAGCATATGCTCTAAGAGGAAGAATTGACAAATGGGACCTCATAAAATTACAAAGTTTCTGTAAGGCAAAGGACACCATCAAGAGGACAAATCGGCAACCAACAAATTGGGAAAAGATCTTCACCAATCCTACATCAGATAGAGGGCTAATATCCAATATATATAAAGAACTCAAGAAGTTAGACTCCAGAAAACCGAACAACCCTTTTAAAAAATGGGGCACAGAGTTAAACAAAGAATTCTCACCTGAAGAACTTCGGATGGCGGAGAAGCATCTTAAAAAATGCTCAACTTCATTAGTCATTAGGGAAATGCAAATCAAAACAACCCTGAGATTTCACCTTACACCAGTCAGAATGGCTAAGATTAAAAATTCAGGAGACAGCAGGTGTTGGAGATGGTGTGGAGAAAGAGGAACACTCCTCCACTGCTGGTGGGGTTGCAAATTGGTACAACCACTCTGGAAATCAGTCTGGCGGTTCCTATGAAAACTGGGCACCTCACTTCCAGAAGATCCTGCTATACCACTCCTGGGCATATACCCAGAGGATTCCCCACCATTTAATAAGGATACATGCTCTACTATGTTCATAGCAGCCCTATTTATAATTGCCAGATGCTTGAAAGAACCCAGGTATCCCTCAACAGAATAGTGGATGCAAAAAATGTAGTATATCTACACAATGGAGTACTATTCAGCCATTAGAAACAATGAATTTATGAAATTCTTTGGCAAATGGATGGAGCTAGGAACATCATACTATGTGAGGTAACCCAGACTCAAAAGGTGAATCATGGTATGCACTCACTAATAAGTGGATATTAACCTAGAAAACTGGAATACCCAAAACATAATCCACACATCAAATGAGGAACAAGAAGAAAGGAGGAGTGGCCCCTGGTTCTGGAAAGACTCAGTGAAGCAGTATTCGGCAAAACCAGAACGGGGAAGTGGGAAGGGGTGGGTGGGAGGACAGGGGAAGAGAAGGGGGCTTACGGGACTTTCGGGGAGTGGGGGGCTAGAAAAGGGGAAATCATTTGAAATGTAAATAAATTATATCTAATAAAAAATTTGAAATGAGGAATGCAGGAGCTGAAGTGCATTATCAGGCTCTGATCCTCTGAGAATCTCTTTGAATCTTAGGCAGGAAGTGGAGGTATGCTGTCTGCAGAGGCTTCCACAGTAGTTTTGATATCTAATCTTGAAGAAAATCTCACTCCCACCTTACCTCAGAACTTGATCCCTGAACTGGGCTATGCAATCATAGGATGCTATGGTAACTTAAATTTTGCTATGTAGACCATGTACATATTATGATAAAATATGCACCTCACAAGCAAATATAAATACCTCAATGTCGATGCACCGAGATACACAGTAGACAAACTATAAAAAGACACACATATAAGAACAGATACACAGATAAACAGGACAGCGGGAGAGAAGGGGGCTTACGGGACTTTCGGGGAGTGGGGGACTAGAAAAGGAGGAATTAATTTGAAATGTAAATAAATTATATCGAATAAAAAAATTAAAAAAAACAGATACACATATGCATATTAATATCCTGTGATATTCAAAATAGCTTTTCAGTATGTTTTACCTGTCCTACTTAAAATGAAGCATGTCATGATTATGTACAATGTATTGTGCTTATATTGGTTCATCTCCATTACCTTCTGTTTTCTTCCTCTCATTCCTGAAGACATGTCTCTCCATTCCTAGTCTCATGTCTCTTCTGTTTTTCTTTCACGTTTTTTTTTCTGATTTCCTTCTTCCCTCCCTTCTTCTCTTATCTACTCACTCACACAGGAGATTGTGGTTTCATAGAATCTTGTGTGTGTAATTTTCTGAGAGGCAGCCACAGTATTTACTAATGTCATAGTAGAACCAACTTCCCATGGACAGCGTTCAGTGGGAGATGGTGTGTTTCATTTTGTAATGACAGGATACACCTTGATGGGTTTCTTCCCAGAGAGCTGGTTCCTGCATCTTAGAGGAAATGTGGAAGGGGAATATTAAGAGTGTGTTTGTTAGTGTGTAATGTGGAGACAGGGCATGGGTGCAATTGGTATATAAAGTGGATAAATAAAGTAATTAATGAAAAAGTTTTATTTATTGTTCTTAATTATTTATTTATATTGCAAATATTTCCTCCCACCACTGCCCCTCAAAGAGTTGTACACCCAATTCGTACCTTTTCCTCTGAAAGGGTGCTTCTTTGGACCCTGGGGCATCAGATCTGTACAGGATTAGGCACATCCTCTCGTAATGAGGCTACACAAGGCACCCCACTCCTACATAAGTTTCTGTTGTTTCAGACCAGGCAGTGTATTGTCTTTGTTTGGTGGCTCAGCCTCTGGGTGTTTCAGGAGTCCTGGTTAGTTGATAGTGTTGCTCTTCCTAAGGGCTTGCCTTAATTTCTGTTCCTTCAGTCCTTCTCCTAACTCTTCCAAATGGGTCTGTGACCTCTGTCTATTCTTGGATATATCTGCATCTGTCTCAGATGACAAAAGGAGATCATGGGGATGCAAATTGAAAAGTAAGAAATCAAGTTATTACAATTTACAGATGATATGATAGTATATATAAGCAAATCCCAAAATTCTACCAGAGAATCCTATAGCTGATAAACAACTTGGGCAAAGTGGCTGGATATAACATTAACTCAAATATTTACTTCTCCTTGGCTTGCTAAGTATGAGCAAGCATTTATAGAAGACCTGCTATATGTGATATAAAAGGGCAGGTAAGGTAACCACCAAAAAAAAAAAAAAAAAAAAAAAAAAAAAAAAAAAAAAACAATACTGGTGGTGTCTTATTACACTTGTTTTCAAGAAGTTGCACTGCGGTGTCATAATAACATAATGTGCATGGCATCAGCACATACTTGGGGGAGAGAGGGGGAGAGAGAGAGAGAGAGAGAGAGAGAGAGAGAGAGAGAGAGAGAGAGAGGGAGGGAGAGAGAGGGAGGGAGGGAGGGGGAGAGGGAGAGGGAGGGAGGGGGAGAGGGAGAGGGAGGGGAAGAGGGAGAGGGAGAGAGAGAGCGAGAGAGGGAGGGAGAGGGACAGAGAGAGAGAGAGAAAGAGAGGGAGAGGGAGAGGGAGGGAGGGAGAGAGACTGGTAAAAGAGGCACAGAGTACTTGAGGTGGTGCCAAAGAAACGATGAGGATTAATGAGGTCATTGCATGAGGCTCCAAGACACCTGAGTGTAGGTTGGACCTATCTTTCAAGTAGGAACAGTGTAGTGCTCATGGAGGCCAAGATCATACTGGGTTTTCTGACATTACACAGGTTATGAGGTACACAGTGTGGGCATCACGATCATAGCATGGTTCTCCCCCAACAACAGTTTGTTTTCTTAAACATTGAACTGGTTCTAAGGCACCTGATGAAACAATTATAACATTCCTTCGCCGTTTTCACTGCAGCTCTGTTTAGAGTGGGATAAATGTCACATTAATATATGTAAATCTGTAGAGCATATTTTCAATGACACCTACACACCATAATATCAAGTGGAAAACAAACAAACTGATCTGAGTTAAAGTGAATCAGGGCAGGATGATCATAGCTTGGACAGTATAGAATGAGAAGACCAGTCAGTTAGATAGGAATGATTATTTCAATAATAATATGTATGTGTGTTGGCCACACTTATTAGCAGTTTATTATGTTCTTAATATATGAATATCAAATCTTATGAATTAACACTCAGAATGATATGTATGCCATCATTAAATTGTGGACATGTGTTTGAAAGCTTCATGTTAGAGAAGATGAATGCAACTGATTTCAAACATTATTTCAGTAAATAATAGACATGTTACTAAAACAGTCGTCATGTGAAAAACAATCTGTTACCAAATTTTCCTGGCTGTCCTCACCCACACAATCTTTCACTGACGTTTCTTGATAAATATCAGCTCAATAATTTGTTCTCATTAAATACTGTTATAAAACAATTTAAAAACATTTATAGTGTGTGCACAAACCAGAAGTTTTATAGTATATGACACTAAACAGTAGGTTCTAGAGAATTACAATGGCTAGAAGAACAGTCCACATCTCCAACATTAAAACTGCTCATACAGCATAGGCAAGAACTTCCTAGATTCAGAAACCATTCTGGAATGTCTTTCATAGTGGTTACTGATCCCTTCTGGTTGTGAGCGTCACTGTAGAGAGTTTTTGTACAAGTTCACACTGGACTTCCCTCACTGTGTCTCGGGCACAATAGTAAGTGGCTGTGTCATCAGTTTGCAGACTGTTCATTTTTAAGATAACTTGGCTCTTTGAGGTGTCCCTGTTGATGCTCAGTCGGGAATTGAGAGATGAAATATAAGCTGTGCCTCCATTATTCCATATTGTTCCCATCCACTCCAGACCCTTTCCTGGAGGTTGGCGAACCCAGTTTACACCATAGTCAGTTAATGAGAACCCAGAGACAGTGCATATGATGGACAGGGTCTGTGAGGGCTGCACCAGGCCAGATCCATACTCCTTCAGCTGCACGTGGGTCCAGACACCTGGGAACAAGCAACATCACCATTAGTCATACATCTGCCAGTTGACATGTCTGAGACCCTGTGGCGAGCCCCCTGACCAGCAGGGAAGAAGACCACCGACACGAGGATTCTTCTCTGATCACACTTTATTGGAGTACCGATTGGTTAATGGAGAATTGAAGATGAGAGGCGAGGGAGAAGGAAAGGGAGCGGCATATATAGGCAGGACAGGGACTTTCCCTTGTAGATAAGCTAGTCGGGTTGGGATAGGCTGCTTGCTGTTGCCGGGCAGACTTGTGCTGGGACATGGTCCAAAAATGAGCTGTTTACCACACTCCTCGGCGCCATCTTGTAATGGCGAATGGTGTGGCCCCCCACACTTCCCCCTTTTCTTTTGTATGAACTTGGTACTTGGATAGAAGGCCAGACCGAAAAAATTCTCCCACCTTGGGCGTGGCGTACCCTGGTTGGCAGCGGCTCATCACCCCATAGATAGGCAGAGACTCAGTGGTGGGAAGCTCTGTTCGTGCAGGTGCACTCGGCCTATTAACGGCTCGACAAAAACAGGAAGTAGGTGCCAACTTGTACTATGAAGGCTAATAGATAACCTGGTTAGAAGGTGGAGACAGAGATCGTCCCTCCCTGTGAGAAAATTAGATCAAGTGAGACCATGTACGGGGATATCCCCTAGACTCTCTGCTACATCCGGGGTATCCTCGACCTGTCCTCTGCTGTTTTATGGGAGAGGGGAGACTTGGGCAGGTAACCCCTATGCTGGACGATATGCCTCCTGGAGGTGATTAAGCCTCCATGCGATACCTCGTTCAACAACCTTCCCAGGCGCCAGTCCAGACACTCTGCCATGTGCAATGAGCTAAACTCCAGGCGTGCAAGAGCTGTTTGGACCGGCTTTCTATTGCCTCAGGATAGGCAGCCATACTTCTGCGGAGGTTCCATTCTCCAGAGCCGCAAGTGCCTGTGCAATGACCACTTCGTCTCATTACTTTGGGTTCTGAGCTTACAGACCAACTATAACAATAATACCAGCCCGCGGCAGACAGTAAAAACAAAGTGTTCCTGCCAAAGGAACTCGAGTCTGGTAAAAACTTGCATTTTCAGATCGATCTGGTCTTTAGATTTACAGGGTACCCCGTAATGGCAACGGGTGGAGTAGAATTGGGGAAAAACATTAGACTCATTATGCACAGGCACCGGTATTGGCCAGGTGCGAGAAAAGGACCAAAAATAATTTTCACTGGCATGTATCAGGCGAATCAGCCACCACAGCATCGTTATTCTCTTCCACATTTTCGTTGTTGGGATTCGCATCCTCCTCTCTTGGGCTTTCAACTCGGCGGGTCAGCCTCTCTGCAACCCAGATCGGGTCAGCTCGGTCCTGTGGAAAGACACAAACAGCTCCCCTGGATCTCTGAATCACAGGATCCGGTCCGTACCAGTTATTGTCCAGCACATCCTTCCACATGACGTGCATGCGAGGAGATAGAACTGAATTTACGTGCCTGTCAGCAGCAGTTGTATTGGACTCATTAAGATTTAAAAAACTAAGTGTAAAGAGAGCTAGAGATGTTCTTTCTCGTGGGGTAGCATGTTCAGCTATTCCCCCTTTTTGTTTTTGTAGTATCTCCTTGATAGTTCTGTTGGCTCTCTCAACAATGCCTTGTCCTTGAGGATTGTAGGGCAATCCCAGATGATGAGAGACTTCAAGGCGTGCACAAAATGCTTGAAAACCAGGGGAGGTGTAAGCTGGGCCATTATCTGTTTTTATAGCATGCGGCTTACCCCAGGCCGCCCAAGCCTCCAGGCAATGAGTTTTTACATGGGAAACATGCTCACCTGTCATAGGCGTGGCATGAATAATGCCTGAGCACGTATCTACAGATACGTGGAGATATTTAAGCCTTCCAAACTCAGGTACATGTGTCACGTCCATTTGCCATAGATATAAAGGCTTAAGGCCTTTTGGATTCACCCCAATATGAGGCGGGTGATGAAAGGGAACACATGACTGACAGTTCTTGACTATATCTCTTGCCATATTCCTGGGAATATTAAACTTAAGTCTTAAAGTATTCGCTGGGACATGATATAGATCATGAAAATGTTTTGCCAATTCAAAAGGATCTATAGCCACCATAATTATTTGACGTGTTGCTCTATCCACGATATCATTCATGGTGCTCAATGGTCCCGGCAGAAGGGAATGGGCTCTGATATGACCAATATAAAAGGGGTGTCTCCTTTGCAAAATGCAATTCTGAATTTGTACCAAAATAGGAGCCACCATACTAGAGGGATGAATAGTAGCGGCTACTTCTAAATTTGAAACTGCATTGACAACATAAAGCGAATCTGAAAACAAATTAAAAGGTTCTTCAAAATGTTTAAACACTTCCAGGACCACCTGACATTCTACCGCTTGAGGTGCGTCCGGACGAAAGGTGCAAATTATAGGATCATGTCCTTGGATAGCATAAGCTCCTTTTCCTGATTTTGATCCGTCAGAAAAAATAGTCACAGCAGCTGTCAAAGGTTTAGTGGCAGTAATTTTTGGAAAATAAATCAAATTCTTATCAACGAAAGATAATAACTCACTTTTGGGGTAATGATTATCTATTATGCCCGAGAAAGCACACATCAGTATTGTCCACTCATCCACGGTACCTGCAAGTACCTCAACCTGTTGTCTGGTATAGGGGATAATTAGAACATCGGGGCGTTTTGCAAAATGCGTAAGGCTGAATTTTATCCCTAATAAGGCTTGATTAGAAACCAGAGCAGGATAGTACTGCAAAGTTTTTGCCACCAATGAGTGCCCATGAAGCCACCACAGGGGACCTTCTTGCCATAGCAGGCCTGTAGGCTGCAAAAAGGTAGACAAAATGCATAAAGCAATTTTCTCCTTTTCTTTGTAGCAAAACAACACTGTGTCTTGTAAGCCTTGTTTTACTCTGTTGAGGGCTACTCTAGCCTCTTGTGTTAATATTTGGTGTGAATCCAAGGCCGAATTTTAATGCCTTTATAATTTCTATACAGCCTTATTAATGTTTTATAGATCTAAGTTTGAAACTTTATTTTGAACCACATCTGTGTGAATCTGTTAAATATATTCTTTTGGCCAAAACTCTCTATGTGAAGCCTGTAAGATAAGGCCAGACCTACACCCATCAATCTTGTAAGGAATAGCCTGTAACCAGACCCCATTGTATGAAGGTCAAATAACAAAAGGAACTTGTAATATTAAAGCATAACTACAATTTTTGAAAGCAAAACCCAGTTTTAAACAATCTTTTCTCTTTAAAATAATAGCAAACACATTATTTTCATATTGCAAAGTTTGTCCATCAGCTTGTGTGTTTGATTGTATGACAGTGTAACTTATTGAAGAGACATTATTTTAAATTTTATTTTTATAAGTCTGAGTTCTAGGATAAGAATCATATAAAACATTATATCAATTTAGAAATATCTTAGAAACCTGTATTTCTTGGCTTCTGTCATGCCACGTGTTGCTTAAGATAGCTTTAACCCTAAATTATCAGTTTTAAACTTACCTTTTGTTACCATTGTATTTTCTTTTAAATCATGTCCAATAACTTATGAGTCAATACTCTATAATCAAGGCATATAAAACATTTATACCTTTAAGACCAATTAGAAATAAGGATGAAGCAATTACACAAATCTCATTAATTTAAACCACATATATATATTTTTCCAGCTGTAATTTCAGGGGAATAAAACACCTTGAACCCAACCATCACCATGGTAGAAATTTTTTCAGGAGAATTAACCATTAAGTTTGAGACTGCTGGCCTCTTAAAAGTAGCTTTTTTCTCCAGCTGTGTTTAACTCATAGTTAAGAATGTGAAGCTCCTTTAATCATCTTCTTCTGTGTAAACTGCAGACTGGCAGGACTGCCAGCAGATCACACCCATTTTTACCATTTTATTTTCTCTTTTAAACACATAACATAAACACAACAATCATTCAGCCACTCAAACAATAGACAACATGAATTGACACACATATAGACAAGTTTTGGTGCACCAAAAATAGGCAACAGACAGAAATGGAACTTAATGTCCCCAAAAAGATCCAAATACTTTAACCAGAACTAAGAATATCTCCATTAGGATTCAGAGAGAAAATAGGATATCTCCCATTTTCTTCTGTTTCCAGGAGAGTTTTAAAATTAGCTTTTAACCGTTATTATTATTATTATTATTATTATTATTATTATACTTTTTAATACCATGTCCTATACATGGAAAAACTGCTTTTCAGAAACCTGCTTTTTCTCTTGTTTAAGAGTTAACTTTTTATCTTCTTTTTCTTCTGGGAGTTCTGCCAGAGAAGGGAAGAAAAACACAGTGACCTTGTAGAGAAAAACACAGTGACCTTGTAGAGAGAGGTAGGAGGGGAGGAGAGCCCAGGATTTTCTTTGTCCGGCCGTTTTAACTGTCTCTGACTTTTAAAGTATAATTTTTCTTCTAGAGAATTTAGCTCGAGTAGGCTGCATAAATTCCTCAGGTGTGATCTATCTCTCTGTGGAGCTCCTTTGAGAGGGCTATACTTAAAGCAAGCTCTTGCTCTCCCAAATAACCGCGCAGGCTAGCAAAAAGCTGCTTTAAAAGTAGGGTTGTGAACTCTCTTATAGTTCTCACTTAACTGTGAAGTTTGTGTTTTTTGTTTATTACTATGTAAACCCTCTTTCCTTTTGCGAACTTCCCCACCCCTGCCTTAATCTGCAGGGCAAGGCTAACTAGCCACACTCTCCTTTGTATAAGGCTGGGGACAGTGGCTATCCTCCCAGGCCCATATCATTTTTCCTATTTAGCTGCTTCCTCTGTTAACTCTTCCTCCTCCCAACTCTGATAACTCCTGCTCAGAGTCACTGCTAGCCAGATCTAAGGTTATTATTTTCTTTAAACATATACAAAGTATTCTCTCCGGGTGACTTGTACTTCATCCCCCGGGGCACAACTGCTTTTAATGGATATAAAGTATCCTCTCCGGGTGACTTGTACTTCATCTCCTGGGGCACAACTGCTTCTTCCAGTACTGGATACAGGGGTTCCTTTTTACCTTCCCCTTTTTGTATCTCTTTTACTTTTACTTTAACAACTTTTTTCTTTTTGCGCGCTTCCCTTTTTATCCTTTTTATATTTTGCAGGACTGTCTTCCTCCCCCTTTTTTTGATCCGGCTTCTGATAGACTATCCTGGTGTGTAGCCAAAACTTTACGTCCTTGCTTAATCAGTTCCATATTCTTACTGTCCTTGAGGCACGAATGGACCAGCTTCCATAAAGGAATTGATCCTCGGCCAATTCTATCTTCTGTTTTGCTCTCTCAAGGTCTTTTCCTAGTTTTTCCCAGCAGCCGAGGTTAAGATTGCCCGAAACAGCGAACCAAGGCAATGCCTTATCAATATCCTTCACAATGGTTTCTACTGTGCGCGATGATACCTTCAGTCCTCGCTGCTTTAGCAGACCCTGTATAGGGGCTGCAAAGTCACAGGTGCCAGGTCCGGCCCCCAAGTTATTACCCATACTGCCCACTTATCTACGAGGGGCTTACAGTACAGCGAGAAACGCCGCTTTATCTACAGCGGTCCTACTTTCGTTTTTAAACCCAACAAAGGCACTCCTCGCCAGGTTTATGGCAACGAAGCCAAAAAACAGCACAGAAGAGTTACCACGACTGCACAGAGAAAAATTCCAGCAAACATCAAAGGGTCAGCAGGGTAGCCGAACCACATACTACTTACCTGGGGAGACTTACTCACTCCATGTGTAGAGTTCTGAATCCTTCTTCGGCCTCTCAGACGTGTCCACTGGACCTACTTCCCGGGTTTTGGCACCGCTTTATCTACAGCGGTCCTACTTTCGTTTTTAAACCCAACAAAGGCACTCCTCGCCAGGTTTATGGCAACGAAGCCAAAAACAGCACAGAAGAGTTACCACGACTGCACAGAGAAAAATTCCAGCAAACATCAAAGGGTCAGCAGGGTAGCCGAACCACATACTACTTACCTGGGGAGACTTACTCACTCCATGTGTAGAGTTCTGAATCCTTCTTTGGCCTCTCAGACGTGTCCACTGGACCTACTTCCCGGGTTTTGGCACCAGCTGTGGCGAGCCCCCTGACCAGCAGGGAAGAAGACCACCGACACGAGGATTCTTCTCTGATCACACTTTATTGGAGTACCGATTGGTTAATGGAGAATTGAAGATGAGAGGCGAGGGAGAAGGAAAGGGAGCGGCATATATAGGACTTTCCCTTGTAGATAAGCTAGTCAGGTTGGGATAGGCTGCTTGCTGTTGCCGGGCAGACTTGTGCTGGGACATGGTCCAAAAATGAGCTGTTTACCACACTCCTCGGCGCCATCTTGTAATGGCGAATGGTGTGGCCCCCCACAAGACCCTCTTCTGAACCCATGAATACTAACAGCTTGGAAAGGTCACCAGGCAGAGGAGCAGTACCAGGATGGACATGCTCTGATAGAGGCTCTATGAGAAGAGGATGGGGCTCCTCAGCTAGGCGTGGGTTTTAAGCCAAAGCCTGAGGGCTGCTTTGCATTGGGGGAGATTCTTGAGCCGATAAAAGGAAGCACGGGCCAAGGTTTCCAGTTTTTCCTCTTAGTGAAAGAAATTTTCTTATGCTTTTTAGCCCACCTGGAGAGTAACATAAGGAGTATTTTTCTGGTACTGACTGGAGTTCAAATTAACTCCAGTTAGATAAACAGAAGTTGTAGGATTCACAATGTGCAGGGCTAAGAAGAAAAACATGGGAATGTTTACAGGAAATGAACCCACAGTTATGAAGTGTAGGCAGAATGATGTCCCAAGTTCTATGTGCATTTTTTTATAACTCTGTATAGTCCAGAAGACTATTTAGCATGAATTGGGCTCTTATTGATCGGACATAAAGATTAAGTAAGTATTAGTATTATTCCCATGGTGTATGTAGAGACAGTTCTATTGTTATCTCACTTGGAAAACAGAATGCAAGGAAACCCAATCCAGATATTTAGTCCAACTGATCTCACATATTAATCTATAAGCAGTCCCAAGAGTGTGAATCAGATCCCATCTCACTAGGCTCAGATGATTCTCCAGGATTTTCAGGAACATGGTACATGGGGACTAGCTTATATAACTCTTTTTTTTAATTTTCTATATTCTTTGTTTACATTTCAAATGCTTTCCCCTTTCCATGTTTTCCCTGCCCCATAACTCCAATAAGCTCTCTTCCCTCTGCCCATTCCCCAATCACCCTCCCATTTCTCTGTCCTGGTACTCCCCTACAATGCTGGATCAAGCCTTTCCAGGACCAGGGACCTCTCCTTCCTTCTTCTTGGGAATCATTTGATATGTTAATTGTTTCTTGAGTATGCAGAGATTCGGGGCTAATTAATATCCACTTATCAGTGACTACATTACATGGGTATTCTTTTGTGATTGGGTTACCTCACTTAGGATGTTATTTTCCAATTCCAACCATTTGCCTAAGAATTTCATGAATTCATTGTTTTTAATTGCTGAGTAGTATTCCATTGTGTAAATATACCACAGTTTCTGTATCCATTCCTCCATTGAGGAACATCTGGGTTCTTACCAGCTTCTAGATATTATAAACAAGGCTGCTATGAACATAGTGGTACATGTGTGCTTATTGCATGCTAGGGAATCCTCTGGGTATATGCCTAGGAGTGGTATAACAGGGTCCTCCAGAAGTGTCACCCAGTTTTCTGAGAAGCTGCCAGACTGATTTCCAGAGTGGATGTACCAGCTTGCATTCCTACCAGCAGTGGAGGAGTGTTCCTCTTTCTCAACATCCTAGCCAACAACTGCTATCTCCTGAGTTTTTAACCTTAACCATTCTTACTGGTGTGAGGTCAGAATGTTTTGATTTGAGCTTTTGATTTGAACAGAGCTCAGGGTTGTTTTGATTTGCATTTCCCTAATTATTAATGATGTTGAACATTTCTTTTTTGATGATGAATATTTCTTAAGGTGCTTCTTAGCCTTTCAAAATTCTTCAGGTGAAAATTATTTAGCTCTATACTCCATTTTTTAATAGGGTTATTTGGCTCTCTGGAGTCTACCTTCTTGAGTTCTTTGTATATATTGGATATTAGCCCTCTGTCAGATGTAGGGTTGGTGAAGATCTTTTCCCAATTTGTTGTTTGCTGTTTTGTCTTTTTGACAGCATCCTTTGCCTTACGGAAACTTTGTAATTTTATGAGGTCCCATTTGTCAATTCTTGATCTTAGAGCATAAGCTCTTGGTGTTCTGTTCAGGAACTTTTCCCCTGGGCCAATGTCCTCAAGGGTCTTCCCCAGTTTCTTTTCTATTAGTTTCAGTGTGTCTGGTTTTAGGAGGACCTTGATCCACTTGGAGTTGAGCTTATTACAAGGAGATAAGAATGGATCGATTTGCATTCTTCTGCATGCTGACCTCCAGTTGAACCAGCACCATTTATTGATTCAAGGTCCATACCTAAACATAGTAAAAGCAATATACAGGAGACCAGTAGCCAACATCAAACTAAATGGAGAGAAACTTGAAGCAATCCCATTAAAATCAGGGACTAGACAAGGCTTCCCCCTTTCTCCATATCTTTTCAATATAGTACTTGAGGTTCAAGCTAGAGCAATTTTAGACAACATAAGGAGGTCAAAGGGATACAAATTGGAAAGGAAGAAGTCAACCTATCACTATTTGCAAATGATATGATAGTATACTTAAGAGACCTAAAAAACTCCACCAGAGAACTCCTATATTTGATAACTTCAGCAAAGTGGCAGGTTATAAAATCAACTTAAGCAAATCAGTAGCCTTCCTATACTCAAAGAATAAGCAGGCTGAGAAAGAAATTGGGGAAATGACACCCTTCACAATAACCACAAACAATATAATGTATCTTGGTGTGACTCTAACCAAACAAGTGAAAGATCTGTATGAGAAGAACTTCAGGTCTCTGAAGAATGAAATTGAAGAAGACCTCAGAAAATGGAAAAATCTTCCATGCTCATGGATTGGCAGGATTAATATAGTAAAAATGGCCATCTTGCCAAAAGCAATATACAGATTTAATGCAATCCCCATCAAAACCCCAACTCAGTTCTTTAGAGAGTTAGAAAGAGCAATTCTCAAATTCATCAGGAATAACAAAAAAACAAGGATAGCTGAAACAATTCCCAACAGTAAAAGAACTTCTGTGGGAATCAGTATCCTGGACCTCAAGCAGTACTACAAAGCAATAGTGTTAAAAAACTGCATGGTATTGGTACAGTGACAGGCAGGCAGATCAATGGAATAGAATTCAAGACCCAGAAATGAACCCATACACCTATGGTCACTTGTTCTTTGACAAAGGAGCTAAAACCATCCTCTGGAAAATATGTAGCTTATACAACTCTTGATTTCTTTCAATTTATATCTATCTAAATAGCTTTTTCTCTTTTTCCCCTTAGCTTATAGCACATAAAAACCCAAATTCCTAAATATGGTTATTGCATTGGTGACAAATGGGAGGTCACCTGTTCATATCCCTTCAGAATAAGCAGTAACATGCTGCTAGATGTCAGTGTTTTTAACTGAGATGCAAACTATTCTGGAGTATTCCGCCTTTGGGCAAGATGTAGGGAAGGCAGCCAAGAATGTGGAGAACCTGTGCCTTCAGGTGTTGACAGCCATAGAGAACTGATATTTGTATAGCTTTTCTCCATTCCTTGGAAATTTAAATCACAGGGATGAGAAGTAAAGGGATGGATCCAATCTGTGATGTCAGACCTTAGAGATTGTGGTTCTGGGTCCATTGCTTGCAATTAGAATCCTGAGCTTTTGGGTTTCTTGTTTTGTTGTGCATAATCTTTGTCTTCTGAATGACTGTGATGGAAACAGGTCTTAACATTAGGGAGACCACCATCCTGTGCAAGTTGTGATGGAATCATTTAAGTCACTTCGACTTGGGTATTTCTTTTCTTTTCTTTTCTTTTCTTTTCTTTTCTTTTCTTTTCTTTTCTTTTCTTTTCTTTTCTTTTCTTTCTTTCTTTCTTTCTTTCTTTCTTTCTTTCTTTCTTTCTTTCTTTCTGTATTGGAATTTTTGTTTTCAAGGCAAGGTTTCTCTGTGTAGTTCTAACTATCCTGGTTCTCTATCTGTCCTGGAACTTGGTCTGTAGACTGTCAAGGGACATGCATGGGGAACAATAAAATGCTTCAGAACTCATGGTATTTGATGCAATGTTTATCACATACACAAATTTTAGGAAACAATTTGAAATTCTGAAAAAAAAAAACCTCTCTTAATAGTTAAGCCAATGGGTTTTTTAGTCCATTGAAAAAGAACATTGGCAGCACTAGATGATATGACTTTTATGTTGAAGATGGGTTGGTAATTAAGGTAATGATTTTCTTATACCCATTTTAGCCCACAGCATCTTAATACGATTTAATAAAACTTATTGATGAGTTGATGTGAGTTCTCAGGATTTAAAGTAGGAATGGATTGATTTTATATAAAGGTTTACGTTTGTGATTCTGTTAAAATATTTATAAGATTAATTTTAAGATAAACAATAAATAATTGATCCTTACTTTATGACTGTGAATTGCTGACTACCAGTAAGAAAAAGTGATTGAAAAAATTACTGTGCTTGCTCAACCTATGTGAATCTGAATTGTTGCTTAGTAATGAATATATATGTGTTCTTGGGTCAATTTATTTTCTTGACCTGTACTCCCTAATAATTTTCATGCAAATGCATTAGAGAACATGGGGTCTTTTTATATTCATTTAGTAAAAAAATACAATGTAATTTACATTGTAATGTTGGCATATTTTGATAGTATATGTAAGCCATGGGAGGAAAATAGTGATGTTGGAACTTAGCTCCACCTATCAAATCTGTGTGTATGTATATATGTGTAGGGTTGTGGGAACCAATTCAGTAAGTAGCATTTGCTGCATCTATAATATCCATATATGAATATACATGTTTATTAAAATGTTGGACCCTGCTTTTTAAATCTTTGCTCAATCCCATATATATATATATATATATATATATATACCTGTCTGTCTGTCTGTCCAATTGTCTGTATGTATGTATGCATGTTAAATGGTTGGAGCCTCTCTGTTGGTGCTCTGGTCCATCTATCTCTTATGCCTTTATGTCTGACTATGTATATATGAAGGTGTTGCACCTAATTTACTTTATACATTGTTTTTGTGAGGGAGGGTATAAATTCTCTTTCTTTCCTTTTCTTTGTAGAACAAAAGGGATTAAAGAGTTCAGAATTTCTCACAGGTCACAAGCGAGTACCAGCCCCAGATAATAATTAAGATTTGCTCCCATCAATACTGCTAGTACTGACCCTGTAAACTGCCTGCTATTACTAGAGAGGGCCCTGTCAGTTACTATCTGAACTGACCTGTGTCAGCACTAATAATGATCCCTGTCAGCTGTTATTAACAAGTACCCCAATTTCTGACTCCACACTTACTGTCTTACTTCTTTCACACTGTTTTGTCGAAGCTGTCCTGTGACAGTAGACCAGGCCTTCAACTAGTAGAGATGCAACTGCTTTCTGCTTGCCAAGTGCTACAGTTAAAGTGTGCACCACCATCTGTCTTCAAGTATTTGTGTTTGTTTACTTCAGAGATAGTTTATGTCTATATTCTGTACTCTTTTGCTTCTTGATTTTCTCTTTTCCATGAAACTCTCAGTAAGGAAGTCACGAGGAAATGTCATTTGCAAAGGGAATGAGATCATGGTAAGGCACACACTATCTGTACATATATTATTTTTGGAGGTAAATCCTTATTCTTCAGTGCTTTACCATTCATTTGCTTGCTTAAGTGTAATGGGCACATGGTCACTCACTTAACCTGTTGTGTTTAATGACAGTACCATCTTGTCCATTTGGGTGGACAGTACATTTCTGTCAACATAATACAAACTAGGTTCATTAGGGAACAAGGACTCTCACTTGGTAAAGATGCTGCCATCAGATTCTGCTGGCAAGATTGACACACATTTTCCTGATTAATGATTGAAGCCTGATGGCCCAGGCCAGGCTTGTATGAGTTTCTGTTCCTGGTTTGCATACAAAAAGAATGTTGAACCAACACAAAGAGCCAGCTGATAAGCAGAGTTCCTCTATGATTTCTGATTCCATTCTCACCTGCAGGTTCCTGCTCGATTCCACATCATGATGCACTACATGGTTTACCATGAAATAATCCTTTTCCTCCCACATTGTTTTGAGCATGGTATTGATCACATCAATAGATAACATACCAGGACAAGATAAAATGCTTCTGCAGAGAGAATGGAAATTTTATTTCTAAACTTTAGTGTTAACATGTTGTTTTCATGAAACCCTGAACATGTATTTTTTTATTCGATATAATTTATTTACATTTCAAATGATTTCCCCTTTTCTAGCCCCCCCACTCCCCGATAGTCCCTTCTCTTCCCCTGTCCTCCCTCCCACCCCTTCCCACTTCCCCGTTCTGGTTTTGCCGAATACTGTTTCACTGAGTCTTTCCAGAACCAGGGGCCACTCCTCCTTTCTTCATGTATCTCATTTGATGTGTGGATTATGTTTTGGGCATTCCAGTTTTCTAGGTTAATAACCACTTATTAGTGAGTGCATATCATGATTCACCTTTTGAGTCTGGGTTACCTCACTTAGTATGATGTTCTCTAGCTCCATCCAGAGTGAGGAAGTGAGAGAGGGAGGAAGAAAGAGAGGAAGTTAGAGAGGGAGGAAGAGTGAAAGAGAGAGACAGAGAGGGAGAGGGAAAGAGAGAGATGGAGAGGGGGAGGGAGATGGAGAGGGGAGAGAGAGAGAGAGAGAGAGAGAGAGAGAGAGAGAGAGAGAGAGAGAGAGAGAGAGAGAGAACTGGAATATTGAAAGGAGAAGGAATCCTCTTCTGAACATGGTCTGCATTTCATACTCAATTGTTCTGTGAAGATGACCCACAGCATATGCACTAATCTCATTATTTTTTCTTCAACACCACACTCATGAGTAACAATGTAAAAAATAAGAGTGGGCTGTGCAGATGAGCAACACAGTCTTTGCCACACACTGAAATGAGAAAGGCAGGAGCTGAAATACATCATCAGATTCCGGTGTTCTGAGAGTCACTTTGAAGATTAGGTAGGGAAGGGAGCAGGGCTGTCTTCACAGGCTTTCCATTCGAAAGGATGTCCAACCCTGAAGGCAATCTCTCACTCCCAGCCTCCTTGGGCACTTGACCCCTGAACTGGGATATGTGGTCATTGGGCACTGTGATAACCTCACTCCTTCACTCTCTCCCTCCAACCTACATTCTATACTGATACAAATAAGTTGGAAATGGCAAGCTACAAGAGAGTGGTTGTACCAATTTGCAACCCCACCAGCAGTGGAGGAGTGTTCCTCTTTCTCCACACCCTCTCCAACACCTGCTGTCTCCTGAATTTTTAATCTTAGCCATTCTGACTGGTGTAAGATGAAATCTTAGGGTTGTTTTGATTTGCATTTCCCTAATGACTAATGAAGTTGAGCATTTTTTAAGATGCTTCTCTCTCTCTCTCTCTCTCTCTCTCTCTCTCTCTCTCTCTCTCTTTCTCTCTCCTTTTCTACTTCCTTCCTTTTTTCCTTTTTTGTTTTTTTGTTTTTCCTGTTACTTTCTTCACTCTGTTTCTCTTGTCTAATCACCCTTAAAGGAGAATGCAGTTTCCTGCACATGATCTTGTGCGTGTCGTTTTCTGAAAATATCCACAGTAATTGCTAATGTCATAATAGAGCCAGATTACCAGAGTCTGAGCACAGGGATCCATTCTTTGCATGCCAAACACTTGTTTCCATTATTAGATGTTTTTGAAAACCTCAATCATTCTATTTGTTATAAGGTTATTTGATATCTTGGGTTTAATTCTTTCTTTGGAGATTATATAACATATTCAGCCTACATGCATTGGCTAAGATGAAGGAGCACAATTAGAGGCCAGAGGACAGAAAAATGTCTTCTTATGATGACGCCCATGAACCATTCAACCATAGAGTTCTCTGGCTTCTGTCTATTGGTTGGATGCCAATATCGCTATCTGTCTCCATCAGCTGCTGTTGGACCTCTTGGATGGCAGTCATGCTAGGCCCCTATCTGTAAGCAATATTGTCAGTAGTACCATCAGGACTGCTGGATCCCAATTTGGTCTCGTCACTGTGCTTCCTTTCCTTTGAGCTCCTCTCCATTCTTGTTCCTGAAATTCATTTCTGGTTTAGAATTTATGACCATGGAATGGCAAACCAATCCCTCCACTTGATGTCCTCCTTCATAATGGAGGCACACTCTAAAAGTTTCCTCTCCCCAATGTAGGTCATTTCATCTAAGGTCCCACCGTTTTGAGTCATGAGATTCTCTCAACTCCCAGATCTCTTGTACATGCTAGAGGGTCTCCACACCTCCGACCTCTCAAGGATGCTTATTCCCATTCTTTCTTCTGGACCTCGTGGCTTTTGTCCTATTCTGCCCCAATCATGTTCCCCCTTTCCCCTCCCTGTCTCCTTTCCACACAGGTCTCTCTTTCCCTCTGCCTGATGTGATTGCAGTGGCACACACTGGTAGGAGAAGGAGGATCATAAGCATGCTTAATTAATTAGTTAATTAATTAATTAATTAATTTTTTCATTCATTTTACATTTTCTGACCACACTCAATCCACCATCACAAATTTTTATACCCCATCCTCCTTCTGCTCTGAAAGGGTGGGAGCATGTTGGTTATCCCCAATCCTGGCATATCAAGTCTCTGCTGGATTGGGCATATCCTTTCCCACTGAAGCCAGATAGGGCATTTCAGAAACTTGATATGAGATCCCTTACTCAAGTAATTTTATTTCTGTTTAATTTAAGATTGTTTAGTTCATTTTAATCTTATGTTAGATTTTCCTTTCTCATGAAACTCTGTAGATTGAAGTCAACAAGTGTCTTCAATTTTACAAAGGGAAGGAATTCATTTTGAAGGCAAATATTATTTTTAGTTATCTTCTATTTGAGAGGTAGACATTTATTTTTAAAATGTTTGTCCATGCATTAAATTTTGTAGTCATTTAATAGTTCATTATTGTTCTTAATAATGATATTTTATTGCTTATATTTTCATTAAATAACGTATTTCTTTAATTTAATCCTAATGAAAGCTTCCTATTCTTCCTCTCCTCCCAGTACATCTGATTATTTCAACTCCTAAATCCCCCTTTCTCTTTGGAGATTAGGAGTCTTCCTATGGATATCAATTTGCCTTGGATTACCTACATGTAGTACTACCTGGCTCATCTTCTATTGAGGTTAGAAAAAATGCTCAAGTTAGTGTACAAGGACCCAAGGCAGGCAAAAGGAACAGAGAAAGACCCAGCACTTGTGGTTAGGGGGTCCCATATGAAAACCAAGCTGCACATGTGTTTCATATGTGTAGATGTGCTAGGTCTATCCCATGCATGCACTCTGATTGGTTGTTAAGTCTCTGTAAGTCCCTATGGGTTCAGGTTAGTTGATTCTGTAAGTTTTCTTGTGATGTCTTTAACTTTTCTGACTCTTGAGATTCTTCCTTGCCCTCTTGAAAAGAATTCCAAAATCTCTGCCTAATATTTGGATGTGAGTATCTGTGTTGGTTTCGTTTGTCATAGTGAGAGAGACCGCATGGCATGGCTCTCATTTTGTATCATTCATTGGTTGGACATTCCCTTGGATTCTTCTACAACTTTATTTCTGAACACCCTGTATGATGGACAAATTGTGGGACTAATGATTTGTGGTTGTGTTGGTGTCTCTATCATTTAACTGGAAGTTATGTCTTGTTATTGGTGATAGTTGCTTCAGATTACATATTCCCTATTGGTGGGTGGATCTTAGCTAGTGTTACCCTTAGAGATTTCTGGGAAGTCCCATTGTACTTGGTATCTAGATTATCTCAGATATGCACACCACCATTCCAGTTTTCTCCCCCAGTTCTCTCTCCCTGTTGATCACTTGATGTCTCCTGTTTCCTTGTCTACACCCTCTACCACCCAGTGTACTTTCTATACCAACTCTAGATGTTTCTTTCATTTCACCTTTTCAGTGATATTCAATATCTTTCCGTGGGACCTCCTTGTTCCTTAGCTTCTTTGGGTCTGTGGATTGTAGCATGGTTATTCACTTAGTCATGGAAACAAGAAAGTGAAATCAGCCTAAATGAGATGATGAAGTAATTTGACAAATAGTCTAATGAAGCAGAATTAGCACAAAATTCTGAAAGGAAGTAAACAGATATAAAGCCACACAATCTTTCAGTATAATTAAAATAATCCAAGTTACTGTAATAACTATTTCTTCAAGAAGCACTTGAGGGTGGTGGTGGCGCACACCTGTAATCCCAGCACTCTGGGAGGCAGAGGCAGGTGGATTTCTGAGTTTGAGGCTAGCCTGGTCTACAGAGTGAGTTCCAGGAAAGCCAGGGTTATACAGAGAAACCCTGTCTCGACAAAACTAAATCCAAAATAACAAAACAAAACAAAAACAGCAAAAGAAGCACTTGAGAAGAGCCAACAAGAATTTTGAAACATTTTAAAATTATTTAACAGACAAGTGCAAATGAAACCATTTTTAGCTCTAATATCTGTCCATGATTAATGAAGTTTTCATGCGTGAAGAGAAACAATTGCTAATAAGCATATGGAGAAGGAATGCCTCTTAGACACTTCTGTAGGAATTTCAATAAGAGCCAGTATTTTGGAAAACTTTACCGAGCTTTCTTTCTTAAAATTATATATGTATTGCACAAACTCCAGCACCCTTCCTATACTGTTGAGTGTTCTGAATGAGAATGTTCCTCATAAGTTGAAATGTTTGAACACTTACTCTCCAGTGTGTGGAACATTCTGGGAAGAGGATTAGGTTGTGTTGCTTTGTTTCAAGATTTGTGTTAAATGGAGGAGAGATCTTGGACATAAAAAGACCTATGCCATTTCCAGTGTCCTCTGTGGCTACTGCTTGTGTTTGAAGATGTAAGCTCTTGACTTTCCTTCTGACAAGGCTTTGTTATGCTTTACTAACTCTATACCTATGGAATCATTAGCAGACTTAGTCCTCTCTTTTGCAAGTTGCCTTGCTCATTATGTTTTATCATCAAAAGAACAGAGTAACAAATAGTGTTTATCCAGGTAACATGAAATATACATATCAGAGCGGAGCAATTCATAACACTATAAATTTAGTAAATCACTCAATGTATCACTTCTGGGGATACATGATAGATGAATACACAGGTTTGCTACAGTGGAATGGCACAACCTTTTTATTATTTAAGAAGGAGGTAGAGTATATCTTTAGAAAAGATAAAGGGAGTTTCTTCCAGAAATAGACAAAGTATAAATATTTTGATAAAATAAAGCTTATTCTTTAAACCTGTGAATGCAAAGTCATTTTGTCATCTAGAACTAGATCCCATATGTATCTGTATCCAAAATTTATATTAGTAGAAATGACAAAAATATTTTTGTATAATTGCAATTTGGATTGTGTACTTATGATTTGCTTTCTCTTACTTTTATGCAGATAGCATGTTTTTCTTCAGTGTATACAGTTTCTCAAGAACTCACAGGATCTTAAGCTGTGATGGACTGTGTTATTCCATCATCACAGGTGACACAGTTTTAGGAAATGTGAGAAGGCTTATATAAGTTAGGTTCTAGGTATCATCATGTTTTAAGTGAACATACATAATCTACTCCCTTACATATACTCTTACAATATACTTTATGCACTGGATTCCAAACTACCACTAGCAAGGACTCACAGATTCTTCTTGAGTCCTGAAGAATCACAAGATATAATTTAAGTACATCTGAGCTTCAAATAAAGAAACCCTGAATAGATTTTGTAATAGGAATTACACATCACAATTGCTGGAAAAACAGTGGAAATAAAACCAATAGAAAGGATCTTAGAGAAAAGAAAAAATTATGTAGAGTTGATAAATTTTCTAGATCCTTTTGTCCTGGGGAAATACATGAGCAAAATCTAAGGAATAAGCTGGACAGTGGTGGTGCACGCCTTTAATCCTAGCACTTGGGAGGCAGAGGCAGGCAGCTCTCTGAGTTCGAGGACAGCCTGGTCTACAGAGTGAGTTCTTGGACAACCAGGGCTACACAGAGAAAGCCTGTCTCAACCAAAAAATACCCCTAAGGAATAAATATAAAACAAGAAAAGTAAAGACAAGCTCTCCAATGACTTTGTTAGGAATTGCCTGCAGCTAACTGAAGTTCAGTGGGTGTCACTGGCTCCATTGTCCTCACATTCTTGGCTCTGCAGCCTCACACATTTTAGTCCCTGCCCTATCTGTATAATTTCTTCAGAACTCACAGAACATCAGGGTTACCTGTGATCTGTCACCATATCAGGGTTGGTGCTGGGTCTGATGTGTGAAGTGCCCACAAGTCTCCTAACCAGGGAACCTTTCTGAGTTTCTTTCCTGAGCCACAGTTTTCCAAGTCTTCAGGGCCTTTTGCTTCTGGATCTGATAACTGTTCTCCAAACTCAATCAGTTTTGCCATGAGTGATGATCTGATTTTGCTTACTTCTAGGTAATGCTACTTTAAAATTTTATCTATAGTATGACTACGGAGATGATAGCTGTGCAGTTTAAATTCTTGCTATGCAGATACATTTGATTGAAATTTAACTTGTGTGATTTAATATGCATGGACAGAAAAGAGTTGTGTATGACACCAGAGTATAGATCCCATTTTTGGAATGATTTTGTATGACCATCGAGAATGTGAACATTGGGATTCACTGGACAGTCAAAGCAACTGGGAAGGTATTTCTCTGTGAGAGAACATATATGAAAAATTCCATGCTGATTGAAAGAGTAAGGCATCTTGTCAACAAGTGGACACACACACACACACACACACACACACACTCATGCACCAAACACAAAGTTATACATATTTGGATAGAGAAACCTGTAATAAACACAAAAATGAATTTCAAATTCAAAGCAGAAATTTGAATAAATATGATGTCTTATCTAAGATTGCTGAGTGTAATATTTAGAGACAATCTGTACTCAAAGCACAAGTATGGAGCATAGGTTGAAGGAATGACCAACCCATGATGGACTTCAACTGAGACCCATTCCACAATTCCTGATACTAATCATGATAATTGGTTGTGCTTGCAGAGAGGGGTCTACCATGAGTGTACTCAGAGAGGCTCCACAGAGCAGATGACAATAGGGGATGTAGATACTCAGATCCAAGCATTAGAATTAGTTCAACGAGTCTTTAGGAAGAGTTCATGAAAGGATTAAGAGACCTGGTGGGGATAGGGGCTCCACAAACAAACAAACAAACAACAAAGCAAAATCATAAACAAGCAAATAATCAATGGAGTCTACCAACCTGCATACTTGGGCCTACCAGAGACTGAAGCAACAATTAAAGAGAACACATGGGCTGGAGCTAAGCTCCCTGTACATAAGTAGATGATGTGCAGCTGCTCATGCATGTACCTCATCAACTGGAGTGGGGGCTGTCTCTGACTGTGGATCCTGTTTTACAACCTGTGCTTCCTGGTCTGGACTCAGTGGGAGAAGATATGCCTAGATTTACAGTAACAGTATATGCTAGGATGGGTTTCTACACAGAGAGCTTGTTCCTGCTTTTTGGAATAAAGGGAAAGGGAATGTTTGGAGGTGTTTGTGTGTGTGTGTGTGTGTGTGTGTGTGTGTGTGTGTGTGCGTGTGTGTGTGTATGTGTGAGTGAGTGTATGTAAAGGGCAAGGCTGCATTTGGGATGCAATAAATAAATGGATAAAATAAATGGCTATAATAAATAAAGTAGATAAATAAATAAGCTAATGAAAAAAGATTTATTTCTTTATATTAATTAAATATTTTATTCATTTCCATCCTAAATACTGCCCCCTCACTCATTGACCATCAAAAATTTCTTCGCCCAATTCCCCCTTTAGCTTCTGTGTGGGTCTGCTTTATATATACTGTGGATCCTGGGGCATTGCATCTGTACAGGGTCAGGCACACGCTCTCCAGATGAGGCCAGTCAGGGCCACCCACTCTTATATAAGTTCCTGTGGTCTCAAATCAGGGAGTGTATGCCCTTTGTTTTGTTGCTAATCCTTTGGGACTCCCAGAGGTCTAGGTTGGTTGATAGTGTTGCTCTTCCTAAGGGGTTACCATCCCTTTAGTTCTTTCAGTCCTCCCAATAATTATTCCATAGGGGTTTGAGACCTCCGTTAAATGCTTGGCTCTATCAGTATCAGTCTCAGATGACAAAAGGCGATAGTGGGGATACAAATTGGAAAGGAAGAAGTCAAGCTATTACTATTCATAGATGAAGTGATAGTACACATAAGTGACCCCAAAATTCTACCAGAGAACTCCTACAACTGATAAACTGCTTCAGCAAAGTGGCTGGATATAAAATTAACTCAAAGAGTCACTTCTCTTTGGCTATATCAGAAATTTGGCCTGGTAAGTATGAGCTGGCATTTAAAGGAGACCCTGCTATGTGATATAAATGGACATGTAAAGGAACAATAAACCCTATTTAAAATGGGGCACAGGGCTCACCAAAGATTCTCAACTGAGGAATAACAAATGGTTGAGAAGTACCTAAAGAAATGTTCAACATTCTTAGTCATCAGAAAAATGCAAATCAAAATATCCCTGAGATTCTAATTCACAATAATTAGAATAACTAAGATAACAAACTCAGGTGACAGCAGATGCTGGCAAGGATATGGAGGAAGAGGAACATTCATCTATTGTTGGTGGGAATGTAATTTGTTTTAACAACTCTGGAAATCATTATGATGATTCCTTAGAAAATTGGACATAGTACTACCTGAGGACCCAGCTATACCACTCCTGGGCATATAATAAAAATATTCTCTGACATATAACAAGACCACATGCTTGAATATCTTCATAGCAATCTTATTTATAATATCCACAAGCTGGAAAGAACCCAGATGCCTTTAAACACAGGATTGGATAGAGACAGTGTTGTTAGACCACACAATGGAGAACTACTCAGCTTTTAAAAATGATGAATTCATAAGATTCTTAGGCAAATGGATGGAACTGGAAAATATCATCCAGTGTAAGGTAACTCAGTCACAAAAGAACACACATGGTATGCACTCAGTGATAAGTGCATATTAGTCTAAAAACTTGGAAAATCCATGATACAATTCACAGACCACATTAAGTTCAAAAAGAAGGAAGGCCCAAGTGTGGATGCTTCAGTCCTTCTTAGAAGAGGGAACAAAATATTCACAGGAAGAAATACAGAAACAAAGTGTGGACCAGAGACTGAAGGAAATAGAGGGACTGCCTAATATGAGTCTCCATCCAATATACAGACACCAAACCCAGGCACTATTGTAGAGGCCAAGTAGTGCTTGCTGACAGGAGCTTGATATAGCTGTTTAATGAGGAGTTCTTTCAGAGCCTGGAAAATACAGAGGAGGATGCTCACAGACAACCATTGGATTGAACATATGGTCTCCAATGGAGGAGTTAGAGGAAGGACTGAATGAACTGAAGGTGTTTGCAGCCCCATAGAAAGAATAACAGTATCAACCAAACAGACCCTGCAGATGTCCCAGGAACTAAACCACCAAGCAAAGAATACACATGCAGGGTCTCATGGCTCCAGCTGCATATGGAGCAGAAGATGGCCTTGTCAGCCATCATTGGGAGGAGTGGCCCTTGGCTTGCAAAGTGACATGTGTTTGAAAACTTCATGTTAGAGAAGATGAATACAAAGATTTCAAACGTCATTTTAGTAAACATTAACCATGTTGCTGAAACACCAGTCTTGCGAAAAACAATGCATTCCCAAGTCTGCTTGACTGTCCTCACCCAGTCAACGTGCCAATGAGTTTTGTTGATATCAGTTCAATAACTTATTCTCATTAAATACTGTTTAATTATAGAATCATTTAAAAATTCTTCTAGTGTAAGCACAAACTAGAAGTTTAATAGAATATTACACTAAACAGTAGTTTCTAGAGAATTACCATGGCTAGAAGAATGGTTCACATCTCCAACATTAAAACAGTTGCTCATCCAGCCTAAGCCAGATCTTCCTAGATACTGAAATGATCCTGGAATGTCCTTCTTAGTGGTCTCTGCCCCCTGCTGGTCCTGAGCATCTCTCTTGGGAAGTTTTTGTTCAGGTTCACAATGGATTTCCCTCATTGTTTTTTTTTTGGCACAGTAGTACATGGCTGTGTCATCAGTTTGCAGACTGTTCATTGTTATGAAAACTTGACTCTTGGAGGTGTCACTGCTGATGCTCAGTCTTGACTTGAGAACTGAATTATAATTTATGCTTCTATCACCCCATATTATTCCCATCCACCCCAGATCCTCCCCTGGAAGCTGGCGAACCCAGTGCACACTGTAGTCAGTTAATGAGAACCCAGAGCCAGTGCATGTGATGGACAGGGTCTGTGAGGGCTGCACCAGGCCAGGTCCTGCCTCCTTCAGCTATACCCGGGACAAGACTCCTAGGGACAAGCAACATCATCATTAGTCATGCATCTATTAGCTGACATGTCTGAGTCCCTCTTCTGAAACCCTGAACACTTACAGTTTGGAAAGGTCAGCAGGCAGAGGAGCAGCACCAGGACAGTCATGCTCTGATGGAGGCTCTAATGAGAAGAGGATGGGTCTCCTCAGCTAGGCCTGGCCTTTCATCCTGAGCCTGAGGACTGCTTTGCATTTGGGATAGGTCCTTGAGAGGATAAAAGGAAGCACAGGACAAGGTTTCCATTTGTCACTCCTGGTGGGAGACATTTGTCTTGTGCTTTTTAGATCACCTGGAAAATAAAATAAGGAACAATTTTCTGGTACTGCCTAGAGGTCAAATTATAGATAAACAGGAAGTTGTAGGATTTACACTGTGCAGGGCTAGGAAGAAAAATATAGCAATGTTTACAGTAAATGAACACATTCACATTTGTGAACTGTAGGCAGAACAGGATCCCATGTCCTATGTGCATTTTTGTAACTCTGTATAATCTCGAAGAATATTTAGGATGAACTGGGCTCTTAGTGACTGGACATAATGCTTAAGGGAGCATTAAAATTATTCTCAATGTGTCAGTGGAGCTAGTTCTGTTATCTCATTTGGAAAATAGAATGCAAGGAAGCCCAACCTAGACATTTAGTCCAATTGATCTCACATATTTATCTAGAACAAGTCCCAAGAGTGTGAATCAGATCCCATCTCACTAGTCTTAGACAATTCTCCAGGCTACATAGTAGCATAGTACATGGGGCTTAGCTTATATAACTATTGATTTATGTCAGTCTATATCTATGTAGTCTGTGCTCTTTATTCCCTTAGCTTACAGCACATAAAGACCCAAATTCCTAAATATGATTATTGCATTTGTGCAGGATGGTAGGTCACCTGTTCATATCCTTTCAGAACAAACAGTAACATGCTGCTAGTCTTCAGTGTTGTTAACTGAAATGCAAAATAAGTTGGAGTAGCCCACATTTGAGCAAGATGTAGGGAAGGCAGGCATGAATGTGGGGAACCTGTGTCTTCAGGTGTTGACAACCATAGAGAACATATATTGTAGAACATATCTCCATAACTTGGAAATATAAATCACAGGGAAGAGAAAGTCAGGCCTTAAAGATTGTGGCTCTTGGTCTATTGCTTACAATTAGAATCATCAGCTTTTGGGATTCTTGTTTTGTTGTGCGTAATTTTTGTCTTCTGAATGACAGTGATGGAGACATGGCTTAACATTAGGGAGACAGCCATCCTGTGTAAGTTGTGGTGGAATCAGTTTAAGTCCTCTTAATCTTGGGTAATTTATTTATTTATTTATTTATTTATTTATTTATTTATTTGAATTTTTGTTTTCAAGGCAAGGTTTCTCCATGTACTCCTAATTATTCTGGATCTCTACCTGTTCTGGAACGTGCTCTGTAAACTGTCAAGGGGCACACATGAGGAACAATAAACTGCTTTATAAGTCATGGAATGGGATCCAACCATGAATCTTAGGACACAATTTGAAATTCGGAAAAATACCCCACTTTTAATAGTTAAGCTAGAGGTTTTTAAGGTCAAGGAACAAGAATAATGGCAGCACTAGTTGATATGACTTTTTTGATGAATCTGGGCTTTTAGGTAAGGTAATGATTTTCTTATACTCATTTTAGCCCTCAGCATCCTAATATGATTTAATAAAAAGTACTGATTAGTAGATATCAGTTCTTTAGATTTAAAGTAAGACTGACTGAGGTTTTATATTACAGTTTAGGTTTGTGATTCTATTAAGATTTTTCTAAGATTAATTTTAAGATAAACAATAAAATAAATGATCCTTACTTAAAAACTGTGAATTGCTAATTACCAGTAAGAAAATGAAATTGAAAAAAATTACGTTGCTTTCTCACATTATGTGAATCTAAAACATTGCTTAGTAGTGAATATACAACTGTTCTTGGGTTGACTTGTTTTCTTAACCTGTAGTACATGATAATTTTTCATGTAAATGTATCGGAAATCATAGTGTCCTTTTATATTCATTCAATAACAGAAAAATACAATGTACTTTACATTGTAACTTTAGTGTATTTTGGTGGTATATATAAACCGTTGGATAAAAAATTTGAAAAATAATGAAATGGAACTTAGCTCCATCCATCAAGTCTGTATGTATGTATATATGTGTAGGGTTGTTGGAAGAATTTTAGAAGTATTTGCTGCATTCATAAATTCCATATATGTATATACATGTCTATTTAAAATTGTTGTAGCCTGCTTGTTGAAGCTTTGATCCATCCCTTCAATTTTTAAATGTATATAGGTCTCTGTATCTGTCTGTCTGTTAAATGGTTGGATCCTGCTTCTTGGAGCACTGGTTCATCCATCCATTATGTCTGTTTGTCTGTCTCACTCTGTATATGTCAAGTTGCTGGACCTGATTAGCTTCATCTACTGTCTTTGTAAAATAGCATATAAATTTCCTCTTTCCATTTCTTACTAGCTGGCCTCCAAAGAATTTAAAGAGTTCAGAATTTCTTACAGGTCACTTAGAGTACTAGCTCCAGATAATTAAGATTTGCTCCCATCAGTACCACTAGAGCTCACCTTATGAACAGACTTCCACCGTTAGAGAGGGCCCTGTCATTTGCTATCTTAAATGACCAGAGTAAACCCTCGTAGTGCTGATCCCTGTGAGCTGTTATTAACAAGGACTCCAATTGCTGACTCCACACTCACTGTCTTCTTTCATTCACCCTGTTTTGTTCAAGATGGCCTGTAAAAGTAGACCAGGCCTCCAATTAATAGCAATACACCTGCCTCTGCTTTCCAAGTGCTACAATTAAATCACTGCACCACTGTCTGGCTTATACTTTAGAGATAGTTGTTGTCTGTATTCTGTACTCTTTTGCCCCTTGGTTTTCTCTTTTCTATGAAACTCTCTGCAAGGAAGTCATGAGGAAATGTCATTTGCAAAGGGAATGAGATCATAGTAAAGCCACACACTATTTTTTACATGTATTCTTTTAGGAGGTATATCCTTATTCTTCAGTGTTTTATCAGCCATTTGTTTGCTTAAATGTAGTGGGCACATGGACAATCACTTGATATGTTGTGTTGTAATTACAGTACCATCCAGTCCTTTTGGGTGGTCATTACATTTATGTCAATATAATGCAAACTAAGTTCATTAGGAAACAAGGATCCTCACTTGGTACAGCTGTGTCTATGAGATTAGTCTGCTAGCAAGACTGTGGCATGCTTTCCTGATTAATGATTGAGGGATGATGGCCCAGGCCTGGCATGAATGTGCATGTTTTCCTGGTTTGCATACAAAAGCATGCTGAACCAACACAAAGAACCAGCTGATAAGCAGAGTTCCTTTATGGTTTCTGATTAAGTTCTCACCTGCAGGTTCCTGTCTTGTTTTCATGTCATGGTGTACTAAGTGGTTTATCATTAAATAAATCCATTTCCTCCCACATTGCTTTAAGCATGATATTGATCACCTCAATAGATAATATACCAGGACAAGGTAAAATGCTTCTACTGAGAGAATGAATGTGGGGAAGCTAGCAGTTTGCCCATCTCCCACAAGAGTGACACCCATACAGTCTCCTTTACTGCTACAGTCACACATCCCAATACCCACAGTCACAAATATAGTTCCATTACCCCATAGCTCTTACTTCTAGTAAAGCTGAATGACAAAATCAGAGTTTTTAGAACTCAAAGAAACTGCCCATTGAAGACTTGAGCATATATAAATGTGCAATATACAATCTGTAATTTTCCAAATACTGCAGAATGCAACATCTATCTGAGCAATGTCATTTCTTTTGGCATTCTTAGAGCTACTTCCAGTGGGTGATTCATTTGATTATACAAAGAAGAGGTAAGACATTTTCTTATAATATTCTTGGCTTGTGGCCTTGTCATAGAATTTTTTTCTTAAACCGTAGTGTTAACATGATATTTTGATGGAATTTTGAGTCTTCTAACATATTTGATTTTGATAGTTGGTCAATATCTTCATTTCCTTGTGCTAAGGGACCTGGTAATCCTGCCTGAGACTGAGTATGCTAGGTGTATAATAGATGGATCCAATTTTGACTGCCTGTTGCAGTTGTAACACATTTTAAATTCTGAATCATGTGAAATAAATTCAGGAGTTTCAACATGCAGTATACCTCTTCATACTGAGAATCAATAATGATATTTCAACATTCACAAAATTTAATAATATCACAAGAACAGTATCACAGTATACAGATATGATTTTTGAACTGATGTGCATTTACTTTGAATTAGTTTGCTCATTTTTTCTGACTTGTAGCTTGCCATTCTCAATTTATTTGCACCAGTATAAAATGTAGGTTGGAGGGATGGGGGAAGGAGAAAAGGAGGAAGGGAGGTAGGTAGAGTGAGATCAGGAATATGAAAAGGACAAAGAAACCTCATATCATTTGGTGACTCCTCTTCTTAATGGTCTGCATTTCATCCTCAATTATACTGCGAAAATGACCCACAGAATATGCAGGAATCTCACTTTTTCCAACACCACACACATGAATAACAATGGGAAATGTAAGAGTGGACTGTCAGAAGAGCAACACAGTCTTTGTCACACACTGAAATGAGGAAGGCAGGAGCTGAAGTTCACTATCAGCCAAGGGTGTTCTGAGAGTCACTTTGAAGATTAGGTAGGAAGATGAACTGAACTGTTTGCAGAGGCTTCCCAGTCAAATAGATGCCCAGCCCTGAAGGCAATCCCTAATTCTCAGCCTCCTTGCTCACTTGACCCCACATTAGGATATGTGGTCATAGGATACTGTGGTAACCTCTGTCATGTAAACCATTTACGTTTTATAAGAAAATATGCAACTCCCAAGCAAACCAAAACACCCACATGTAGACATACAGACAGACATGTATATCAGACACACATATAAGAACAGAAATCCATATGCACATTAATACCCTGGGTTATTCAAATTTTTTTCAGTGTTTGTTACATATTCTACTTAAAATGAAAAATATCATGATTATTTATAATTTACTGAGATTATATTAGTTCATGCTCATTAACGTTATATAATTTACTGAGATTATATTAGTACATGCTCTATTTTTCCTCACTCTCCTCATGACCAGTCTGGCCCCTCTTAGTCTTATGTCTCTACTTTCCTTCTTTCTTTCCTTCTTTCCTTCTTTCCCTTTTTCCTTCCTTCCCTTTTTCCTTCCTTCCTTCCTTCCTTCCTTCCTTCCTTCCTTCCTTCCTTCCTGTTTTTACTGATTTCAGTCCTCCCTTCCTGCTTCTCTTGTCTACTCACCCAGAAAGGAGATTGCAATGTATTGCATACAATCTTGTGTGTGTCATTTTCTGAGAATATCCATGGTAATTGCTAATGTCATAGTAGAACCAACTTCCCATAGACAGAGCACAGGGACCCATTCTTTCCATGCCCAAAACACTTGTTTCAATTGTTAGATGTTTTTGAAAACTTTGTTATAAAGTTATTTGACATATTGGGTTTAATATCCATTCTTTAGTGATTATTACAACCTTCTCAGCCCACATGTATTGGCTAAGATGAAGGAGCCCAATTAGAGGTTGGGAAATGTCTTCTCATGAGAACCCCTACTCTCAACTCCATGATCCTTTCAACCCCAGAGTTCCCTAGCTTCTGTCTATTGGTTGGGTGTAAGTATCTGTATCTGTCTCAGTCATCTGCTTGTTGAGCCTCTTGGAGGGCAGTCATACTAAGACCCTGTCTGTAAGCAGTATTGACAGTAGTATTATCAGGCCTGCTATATCCCAATTTGGTCCTGTCACTGTGCCTCCTTTCCCTCAGGCTCTTCTCCATTTTTGTCCATGTAATTATTTTAGACAGGAACAATTATTTTAGATAGGGTCAGAATTTATGACTGTGGAAAGGCAACACGATCCCTCCTCTTGAGGTCCTGCCTTTCTACTGGAGGCAGACTCTACAAGCTCCCTCTATCCACTGTAGGGAATTTCATCTAATGTCCCTCCCTTTGATCCCCGAGAGTCTCTCACCTCCCAGGTCTCTTGTACATTATAGAGGGTCCCCACACTTCCTACCTCTCAAGGATGCCTATTTCCATTCATTCTTCTGGTCCTTAGGGCTTAAGTCCTGTTCTGCACCCCAATACCTGATCATGTTTCCCTTTCCCCTCACTGTCTTCTTTTTAACACAGGTCCCTCTATCCCTTTGCCTGCTCTAATTGCAGTGGCACAAACTGGTACGATTTGGTGAAGGAGGAAGAATAAGGATGATCACAAGTATGCTTTATTTGTTTGTTTGTTTCATTTTACATTTGCATACCACCCTCTGTCCACCATCACAAATTTTATAACCCATGCTCCTTTCTCTCAGAGATAGTGGGATCACCTATCCCCCAATCTTGGCATATCAAGTCTCTGTTGGACTGGGCACATCTTTTCCCACTAAAGTCAGACAGTGCAGTCTGGGAAATAGATAAAAGAACGCCTACTCAAGTAGTTTTATTTCTGTTTAATTTGAGATTGTATAGTTTATTTTAATCTTATGCTAATTAGATTTGCCTTTCACATGAAACTCTGTAAATTGAAGTCTCCTTTTACAAAGGGAAGGAGTTCCTGTTGAATGCACATATACTTTTTAGTTCTCTTCTATTTGAGAGGTAGATATTTATTTTTAAAATGTTTGTCCATGCATTAAAATTTGTAGACAGTCATTTAATAGTTCATTAATATTATTAATAATAATATTTTATTTCTTATATTTTTCATTAAATAACTCATTTATTTACTTTAATACTAATGATAGCTTCTTATTCCTCCTCTCCTCCCAGTACATCCTATTATTTCAACTCCTCCTGTGTTCCCCTTTCTCCTTGGAGAATACGAGTCTTCCTATGGATATCAACTTGCCTTGGCTTATTGACATGTAGTACTACTATGCTTGTCTTCTATTGAGGTTAGAAAAATGTCTGAACTAGAGTACAAAGGCCCAAGGCAGGCAATAGGAACAGAGATAGCCCCAGCACCTGTGGTTAGGGGTCCCACATGAAAACCAAGCTGCACACATGCTTCATATGTGTGAACGTCCTAGGTCTATCCAATACATGCATTCTGGTTGGTGGTTATGTCTGTGTAAGTCCCTATGGGATGAGGTTAGTTGATAATGTAAGTTTTCTTGTGCTATCTTGCAATTTCTTGTGAAGTAAGAACTAAATAGAAAGCAATGAAAGACCCCACTCTCCAATGAGTTTATTAGGAGTTGCCTGCAGCTAAATGAAGCTCAGTGGGTGTCACTGGCTCCATTGTCCTCACAGAGCTGATGTTGCAGTCTCACACATTTTAGTCCCAGCCACGTCTGTACAATATTTTCATAGCTCTCAGACCTCACAAAATTTCTTCAGGGTGACCTGTGATCTGTGACCATATCTAGATCTGTCCTCGGTCTGATGTGTGAGGTGCATGTATTGTGTGAGAAGGCTGCAGCGAGTGAAGGCCATGTGGATTATTTGGTCACTGACTCAGTCCAATTTCTTTCCTGGCTATAATTGATTCTCACCCAGTGAGTTTCTTCACTGTGTCCAGTGTTCCCAACTCTTCAGGGTCCTTTGCTTCTTGATCTGATATTGTTCTTCAAACTGAATTAATTTTGCCATGTGTGATGATCTGCATGTTGTTATTTTCTGGATAATGCTATTTTTAAATTTTTACCTATAATATTACTGTGGAGATACCTGTGAGTTTAACGTTATTTCTATGCAGATATGCTTGAGATCCAACCTCTGAGGTTTGATTTCCATGGACAGAAAAATATTTGGGTGTTACATCCTCGTACAAATCTCATCTCTGGGAAACAGTTAACAAGATCACTAGTAATGTGATCAATAGGGTTCACAGGCCAAATAGTCTAACCAACTGGTATGGTAATGTCAGTAAGTAAACATATCAGAACTTATGAGCAAATATTATGAGTTAGCACTCTGTATGATAACTGTGTCATCATTAAATTGTGTACAAGTATTCAAAAACTTCATTTTAGGGAGAATGAATATTATTAAAATAAAACATAGAAATTTTACTAAAACAGTAGTCTAGGGAGAAAATTGATCTATTACCAATCTCCCTAGCTGTCATCACCCACACAATATTCCAATGACATTTCTTGGTATATATCAGCCTAATAATTTTTCTCATTACTGTTATATTACTGCTATATATAATGTTGTAGAACCATTTAAAAGTTTCCCTAGTGTGTAAACGAACAAGGACTTTCATAGAACATGCTACTGGAGAGAAGGCTGTAGAGGACTTCCATGGCTGGAAGAAGACTTCACATCTCTAACATTAAAACACTTCCTCCTACAGCAAAAGTCAGAACTTGCTAGATTCTGAAGTGATCCTGGAAAGACATGTTTGGTCTTCATTGCCCCTGCTGGTCCTGAGCATCTCTCTAGGTAAGTTTTTGTTCAGGTTCACAATGGACTTCTCTCATTGTGTTTTTGGCACAGTAGTACATGGCTGTGTCATCAGTTTGAAAACTGCTCATTTTTAAGAAAACTTGGCTCTTGGAGGTGTCCCTGCTGATGCTCAGTCGGAATTTGAGAGCTGAATTATACTCTGTGCTCCCACTACTCCGTATTACTCCCATCCACTCCAGAACCTTTCCTGGAGGTTGACGAACCCAGTGTACACCATAGCTGGTTAATGAGAAACCAGAAACAGTGCAGGTGATGGACAGGGTCTGTGAGGGCTGCACCAGGCCAGGTCCTGACTTCTTCAGCTGCACTTGGGACCAGACACCTGGGGACAAGCAACATCACCATTAGTCAGACATATGCTAGCAGACATATCTCAGTCCCTCTTCTGAAACCCTGAATACTTACAGCTTGAAAAGGCCACCAGGCAGAGAAACAGCACCAGGACAGCCATGCTCTGATGGTGGCTCTATGAGAGGAGGATGGAAGCTTCTCAGCTAGGCCTGGGTTTTCAGCCTGAGGCCGAGGGCTGCTTTGCATTAGGGGAGGTTCCCAAGAGGATAAAATGAAGTGCTGGTCAAGGTTTCCAATTTTCCCTCTAGGTGAGAGAAATTTGTCTTGTGCTTTCTAGAGCACCTGGAGAGGAAAATAAGGGACAATTTTCTGGTCCTGTCTGAAGTTCAAATTTGACATGAACAAAAAGTTGTAGGATTCAAACTGTCCAGGCCTAGGAAGATAAATATGTGAAAGTTTACAGTAAATAAATCCACATTCATGAAGTTCAGGTAGAATGGGACTGCAAGTCCTATGTGCATATTTATAACTCTGTATATTCCAGAATATTATTGAGGTTGAAATTTAGCTCTTCCAGACATTCCACTTAAGGAACAATTTAAAATTATTCTCACAATGTCTGTAGAACCAGTTCTATTTTTATCTCATTTGGAAAATAGATTGCAAGGAAGTCCATTCCAGACATTTAGTTCAATTGATCTCACATGTTTATCTAAAAAAGACCCAAGATTCTGATTCAGATCTCATCTCACAAGGCTCAGAATATACTCCTTGCTACTTAGGGACACTGTACTTGGGAACTAGGTTAGGAAAAATCTTGATTTTACTAGTCTTTATTTCTCTATGTAGTTTTTTTTCTCATTCTGTCCCCTGAACTTATAGCACATACAAACCCAAATTTATATATATGATTATATCTTTGGTGAGCAATGGGAAGTCACCTGTTTATAACATTTGAAGATAAGCAGTAAGATGCTGCTGGTCTTGAGTGCAGTTAACAGAAGTACAAAATATGTTGGAGTACTTCTACATTATGGCAAGACGTGAAGGGAAAGGTAGACATGGATATGGGGAACCTGTGCCTTTAGGTATTGATCCCCATAGAGAACAACTATTGTAGAGCCTTTCTCCATGCATTGGTAATGCAAACTACAGGGAGGAGAGATAAAGGGCTGGATCCAACCTGCACAGCTAAGGCTCAGAGACTGTGGGTCTATTATTTGTGATTGGACTCATCACATTTTGGGCTTCATAATTTTGTGCATAATCTGTCTTCTAAATAACAGTAATGGAGGCAGATCTTAATATCAGGGAAACAGCCATACTGTGCAGGTTGCGATGGACTTAGTTTACATTCACTTACTCAAATTATGTTTTATTAAATTGAATTTATGTATTTATTTCTTTGTTTGTTTGTTTATTTATTTATTTTTGTTTTAGAATTTTTGTTTTCCAGAAAGTGTTTCTCTATGTAGTCCTAGCTGCACTGCATCTCTGTCTGTCCTGGAACTCACTCTGTATATTGTCAAGTGCCATGAACTAGGAAAAATTAACTGCTTTAGAACTCATGGAATGTATGCCAATGGTTAGCACAACCATGAATGTTAGGGAACAATTTCAGTGAAAAGAAAACTCTTAATAGTTAAGCTTGGGATTTTTTTTAGGGTCAAGGACAGGAACATTAGCAGCACTAACTGGTTTAACTCTTTTGAAGTTATGCTTGTGATAAGGGAAATGAATTTCTTATACCCATTGCATACTTCCACCTTATAATATAGTTTTACAAAATTTTTAATGCGTAAATGCGAGCTTTATAGATATAAAATAGAAATTACTAGTTGTTTTTATACAGAAAGCCCTTGTAAACATTGAAGCTGACCACCTCTATAGTCAATGATTATTTGGTCAGGAAAGACACAGAGAAAAAAATTACTTTTTAGAATTTAACAAAATTTAAGGCACAACATACCCAAACTTATGGGACACCCAGAAGGCAGAGCTAAGAGGAAAACTCATACCCCTGAGTACCTTCACAAAGAAATTGGTGAGAGAATACACTAGGGACGTCACATCACATCTGAAATCAATAGAATAACAACAAAAAAAAGCAAATACACCCAAGAGTACTAGATGGCAGGAAATAATGAAACTCAGGGTTTAAATGAAGTAGAAACAGAGAACTATACAAAGAATCAACAAAGACATTAGCTGGTTCTTTAAGAAAATCAGCTACTTAGATCCTTAGCCAGTCTAAAAAGAGAGGAAAGACACAGAATCCAATTATACAAAATCTGAAATGAAAAGGAAAAGACAACAACAGAAACTGAAGAAATTAAAAAAATTTTACAGATACTATTACAAACTGGACCCAAAAAATCTGGAAAATTTAGAGGAAACAGATGATTTTCTAAACATACCAGCTACCAAAATTACGTCAGGATAAAATAAATCTATATAAAATAAAATCTATATAGTACCATAACCCCTAAAGAAATATAAACAATCATTAAAAGTATTCCAACCAAAAGCAATAAGCCCAGGACCAGAATGATTGCTAATGTCCAAAACACACAAAGAACTCATGAAGTTAGATTGCAGAGAACCATATAATCCTATTAAAAATGAAGTACAGAGCCAAACAAATAATTCTCAACTGAGGAATCTGTAATAGCTCAGGAGAACTTAAAGCAATGGTCAGCATCCTTATTTATCAGGGAAATGCAAATCAAAATGAACTTGAGATGCCACTTCACACAAGTCAGATCAAAAACTCCAGTGAGAGCAGATGCTGGTGAGGATGTGGACAACAAGGAACCCTCCTGCATTTCTGATGTCATTTAAATCTGGTACAAGCACTCTGAAAATCAGTCTGCTGGTTCCTCAGGAATTTGGAAATAATTCTACGTGAGGACCCAGCTATATCACTCTTGGACATATACCCAAAATTGTTCCAACATATATCAAAGACATACGATACACTATGTTCATAATAGTCTTATTTATAATAGCCAGAAGCTGTAAACAAATCAGATGTCACTCAACAGAGGAATGGATATAGAAAAGGGGGTGCACTTATACAATGGAGTATGACTCAACTATTAAAACAACATCATGTAATTAAGTGGCAAATGGATGCAATTAGAAAATAACATCCCAACTGATGTAACCAGTCAGAGAAGAACACACATGGCATATACTCACTGATAAATCAACATTAGTCAAAAAGCTCAGAATACCCATTAGACAACTCACCAGCCATTTGAAACCTAAGAAGAGAGCAGCAGCGGCGGCTGGTCCAGAGGAAGGGCCATCAGCAGTAGAACCAAGCGGACAGGGTCCAGGCAGACCCGGCGCCCATGACCACTGGCCATCGCTGGCCCGCCAGGCTGCAAGCAGCGGCGGATTTACGGTGCCCTTCACCACACTGAAGCCACATCAGAACTCTGCCTCCCGCCAGTCAGTTAAGAGGGCTCCATACTGGTTCTCGGTCGCCAGAGAAATCAGACTGAGGTACGCAAATATAACCCGAGACCAACATCGCGGGGGTCTAAGCCCGACGGGCGTTGGCCTGCACCCAGGCCCTGGACTGATCGGGGGTCCACCGGGGTGCAAACCCGGCCAGGAGGTTTTTTTCCTCCCGGGCCGGCGCGCGCACCACCACCATTTTGCCTAAGGGAAGCCAGGGAGACCTAGTAGGCAAAACCAAACTAACAGGCATAGCCCGAGGCGGACATAGCAGGGGTCTCAGACGGTTAGGCCCTGGACTGCCCCCAGGTCCTGGGCTGCTCGGCGGGCCATCTGTGTGCCGACCCAGCCAGGAGCTTGTTTGCCTGGGCCAGCGTGCACGGCCGCCATTTTGCCTACGGGAAGCCAGAGAGACCTAGCAGGCAAAACCAAACCAGCTAACAGGCATAGCCCAAGGCGGACATAGCAGGGGTCTCAGATGGTCAGGCCCTGGACTGCCCCCAGGCCCAGGACTGCTCGGTGGGCCATCTGTGTGCTGACCCGGCCAGGAGGTTGTTTATCGGGCCGTTTGCGCACCACCGCCATTTTGCCTACGGGAAGCCAGAGAGACCTAGCAGGCAAAACCAAACCGGCTAACAGGCATAGCCCGAGGCGGACATAGCAGGGGTCTCAGACGGTCAGGCCCTGGACTGCCCCCAGGCCCTGGGCTGCTCGTTGGGCCATCTGTGTGCTGACCCAGCCAGGAGGTTGTTAGCCCAGCAGACTCTCCAAGCACTCTCAGGGAACACAGGACCAGATGGCTTCAGTGCAGAATTCTACCAGACCTTCAAAGAAGAGTTAACACCAATACTCTTCAAACTATTCCACAAAATAGAAACAGAAGGAACACTACCCAAGTCCTTCTACGAAGCCACAATTACGCTGATACCAAAGCCACACAAAGATCCAACAAAGAAAGAGAACTTCAGACCAATTTCCCTTATGAACATCGATGCAATACCCATCAAAATCCCAACTCAATTCTTCACAGAGTTAGAAAGAGCAATTATCAAATTCATCTGGAACAACAAAAAACCCAGGATAGCTAAAACTATTCTCAGCAACAAAAGAAAATCTGGGGGAATCAGTATCCCTGACCTCAAGCAATACTACAGAGCAATAGTGTTAAAAACTGCATGGTATTGGTAGAGTGACAGACAGGAGGATCAATGGAACAGGATTGAAGATCCAGAAATGAACCCACACACCTATGGCCACTTGATCCTCGACAAAGAGGCTGAAAACATCCAATGGAAAAAAGATAGCCTTTTCAACAAATGGTGCTGGTTCAACTGGAGGTCAGCATGCAGAAGAATGCGAATTGATCCATCCTTGTCTCCTTGTACAAATCCGAATGGATCAAGGACCTCCACATAAAGCCAGACACTCTGAAGCTAATAGAAAAGAAACTGGGGAAGACCCTTGAGGACATCGGTACAGGGAGAAAGTTTCTGAACAGAACACCAATGGCGTATGCTCTAAGAGCAAGAATTGACAAATGGGACCTCATAAAATTACAAAGTTTCTGTAAGGCAAAGGACACCATCAAGAGGACAAATCGGCAACCAACAAATTGGGAAAAGATCTTCACCAATCCTACATCAGATAGAGGGCTAATATCCAATATATATAAAGAACTCAAGAAGTTAGACTCCAGAAAACCAAACAACCCTATTAAAAAATGGGGTACAGAGTTAAACAAAGAATTCTCACCTGAAGAACTTCGGATGGCGGAGAAGCATCTTAAAAAATGCTCAACTTCATTAGTCATTAGGGAAATTCAAATCAAAAGAACCCTAAGATTTCATCTTACACCAGTCAGAATGGCTAAGATTAAAAATTCAGGAGACAGCAGGTGTTGGAGAGGGTGTGGAGAAAGAGGAACACTCCTCCACTGCTGGTGGGGTTGCAAATTGGTACAACCACTCTGGAAATCAGTCTGGCGGTTCCTCAGAAAACTGGGCACCTCACTTCCAGAAGATCCTGCTATACCACTACTGGGCATATACCCAGAAGACTCCCCACCATGTAATAAGGATACATGTTCTACTATGTTCATAGCAGCCATATTTATAATTGCCAGATGCTGGAAAGAACCCAGGTATCCCTCAACAGAAGAGTGGATGCAAAAAATGTGGTATATCTACACAATGGAGTACTATTCAGCCATTAGAAACAATGAATTCATGAAATTCTTAGGCAAATGGATGGAGCTAGAGAATATCATACTAAGTGAGGTAACCCAGACTCAAAAGGTGAATCATGGTATGCACTCACTAATAAGTGGATATTAACCTAGAAAACTGGAATACCCAAAACATAATCCACACATCAAATGAGGTACAAGAAGAAAGGAGGAGTGGCCCCTGGTTCTGGAAAGACTCAGTGAAACAGTATTCAGCAAAACCAGAACGGGGAAGTGGGAAGGGATGGATGGGAGGACAGGGGAAGAGAAGGGGGCTTACGGACTTTCGGGGAGTGGGGGGTCTAGAAAAGGGGAAATCGTTTGAAATGTAAATAAATTATATCGAATAAAAAAAAAGAAAAAAAGAAAAAAAAAGAAAGAAGACACACACACACACACAAAAAAAAGAGTGGATGCAAAAAATGTGGTATATCTACACAATGGAGTACTATTCAGCCATTAGAAACAATGAATTCATGAAATTCTTAGGCAAATGAATGGAGCTAGAGAACATCATACTAAGTGAGGTAACCCAGACTCAAAAGGTGAATCATGGTATGCACTCACTAATAAGTGGTTATTAACCTAGAAAACTGGAATACCCAAAACATAATACACACATCAAATGAGATACAAGAAGAAAGGAGGAGTGGCCCCTGGTTCTGGAAAGACTGAGTCAAACAGTACTCGGCAAAACCAGAACGGGGAAGTGGGAAGGGGTGGGAGGGAGGACAGGGGAAGAGAAGGGGGCTTACGGGACTATTGGGGAGTGGGGGGGCTAGAAAAGGGGAAATCATTTGAAATGTAAATAAATTATATCGAATAAAAAAATGAAAAAAAGAAAAAAAAAAGAAATAAGACACACACACACACAAAAAAAGAGTGGATGCAAAAAATGTGGTATATCTACACAATGGAGTACTATTCAGCCATTAGAAACAATGAATTCATGAAATTCTTAGGCAAATGGATGGAGCTAGAGAACATCATACTAAGTGAGGTAACCCAGACTCAAAAGGTGAATCATGGTATGCACTCACTAATAAGTGGTTATTAACCTAGAAAACTGGAATACCCAAAACATAATCCACACATCAAATGAGATACAAGAAGAAAGGAGGAGTGGCCCCTGGTTCTGGAAAGACTCAGTGAAACAGTATTCGGCAAAACCAGAACGGGGAAGTGGGAAGGGGTGGGAGGGAGGACAGGGGAAGAGAAGGGGGCTTACGGGACTATCGGGGAGTGGGCGGGGCTAGAAAAGGGGAAATCATTTGAAATTTAAATAAATTATATCGAATAAAAAAAAAGAAAAAAAACCAAACAAACAAAAAAAAAACCAAAACAACAACAACAAAAAAGAAACCTAAGAAGAAGTAAGACCAAATTCTGGATGCTACAGTCCTACTCAGAGGGGGAAGAAAATAATCTTGAGAGGAAGTACTCATTCAAAGAATGAAAGAGACTGAAGAAAATGCTATCCAGAAAATGCCCCACTTAGGGATCCATCCCATCTGCAGACACCAAATCTAGACACTATTGTTGATGCCAATAAATGCTTGCTGCCTGGAGCCTGATATTTCTGTCCCCTCAGAGGCTCTGCCAGAACCTGAGCAATACAGATAAGGATGCACATGGCCTACTATTGGACTCAATGCAGGGACCACACCTGAGGAGTTAGGAGAAAACTGAAGGAGCTGAAGGGTTTGCAACCAAAAAGGAAGAACATTATCAACCATCCTGACTTCCCCACAAAGTTTCCAGGGAGTAAACCACCACCAAAGTGGACACAAGGATAGACCCATGGATCCAGTTGCATATGTAGCAGATTGCCTTTTCTGGCATCAGTGGGAGAGGAAATATTGCTCTTGTCAAAGCTCTATGACCCAGCATAGGGAAATGCTATGGTGCTGAGGCAGAAGTGCATGGTTGGTTGGGGGACCACCCTCATAGAGAAGGGGTGATAAGGATGGGGGTTAGAGGGGGGGAATGGAAATGGCGATAACATCTGAAGTGTAAATAAATAAAATAACCTATAAAAAGATTTTATAATACTAATATTAAGATAAACAGTAAAATAATAGATTCTTTCTCTGTAAAGGTAAGTTGCTCTCTGCCAATTTGAAAACATTTGTGAAAAAATTATGTTGCTTGCTCACACTTTGCCCATCTAAAAATTTGCTTAGTTATGAAAATATGTGTTCCTGTGTTAATTTTTTTCTTTCCCTGTACTACATAATATTTTTATGCAAATGTGTTGAAGAATATAGTGTCCTTTTATAGTCATTAAGTAAATGAAATACATAATATAATCACTTTTAATTAGGGAGTATTTTGCTGGTGTATGTAAACCATGGGAGAAAAAAATAATGTTGTTGGAGCCTAGCTCCCTCTATCAAATATGCATGTGCATAAATATGTGAAGGGTTGTTGCAACCAACTCATTAGAGTTTGCCCATCTATCATACATGTTAAATATGCATGTATATTTAAAATGGATGGAGCCTGCATGTTGAAACTGTGCTTCATCCATTCGATTCGTAAGCTGCGTGTCTGTCTGTGTGTCTGTTTATCTGACTGTATGTATGTTAAATGGTTGGAGTCTGCTTGATGATGCTCTGGTCCTTCCATCCATTATGTCTGTCTCTCTGTCTGTCTGTATATATTTGAAGTTGTTTAATCAGAATTTCTTCATCCACTGTTTTTGTGAATGAGTTACAAATTTTCTCTTTCCTTTTCTTTCTAGCTGTCTTCCAAAGAGTTTTAAGAATTCATAATTTCTGACAGCTCACAGAGAATACCAACCCCGAATAAATACGATTTGCTTCCATCAGCACTGCTAGTGCATACCCAGTAAACTGCCTGCCACTATTAACAAGAGCTCTGTCAGCTTCTTTTTTTCTGAACCAACCTGTGTCTACCCTAGTAGTCTGATCCCTGTCAGCCATTATTCACAAGGACCCCATTTGCTGACTCCACACTTAATGTCTTCCTTCATCTTGTTTTGTCAAAAATGGCCTTTGACAGTAGACTAGACCTCTAACTAATACAGATACACCTACTTCTGCCTTCTGAATGCTATGGCTAAAGGGGGTGTACCATTGACCAGTTTATTCAAGTGTTTTTGTAATTGGTTGTTTCAGAGTTTGTGTGTGTGTGTGTGTGCATTGTATACTCTTTTTCACCATGGTTTTCTCTTTTACATGAAACTCTCTGCAAGAAAGACACAGGAAAAAGTCATTTGCAACCGAAATGAGATCATGGTAAAGCCACACAATATTTGTACCTATATTCTTTTTAGAGGTAGATCCTTATTCTTGAGTGTTTTATCAGTCATTTATTTGCTTAAGTGTAGTGGTCACATGGACACTCACTTATTGTGTTGTGTTGTAGTGACAGTACCATCCTGATCACTTGTGTAGGCATTCTATTTCTGTCAATATAATAGAACCTAGGATCATTAGGGAACAAAGATTCTCACTTGGTAAAATGGCCTTCATCAGATTGGTCTGCCAGCAAGACTGTGGCATGTTTTCCTGATCAGTGATTGATGAATAATGGCCCAGGTCTGCTATGAATGAACATGAGTTCCTGGTTTGCATCCAAGAGCATGCTAAACTACCACAAAGAACCAGCTGATAAGCAGAGTCCCTTTATGGTTTTTGCTTTAGTTCTCACCTGCAGGTTCCTGCCTTGATTTTACATCATGAATGACTTTGTGGTTTAGGATGAAATGAACACTTTTCTTTCCACAGTGTTTTTAGGTATAGTATTGATCACAGCAATAGATAACATACCATAACAACATAAAATACTTCTGCTGAGAGTATGGATATGGGGAAGTTGACAATTTGCACAACTATCACCACAACATCACACACACAGTATTATTTACTGATACATCCCACACATCCAAAACCCATAGCCACAAGTATAGCTCCATGACCAAATAGCCATTACTTCTAGTAAATGTGAACTAACAAATCAAACATTTCACAACTCAAAGCAGTTGCCCATTGAAGCTCTGAACATGCATCAATGTACAGTGTACAAACTTTAGTTTTCCAAATACTACAAAATGAAGCACATCCATTTGCTTGATACCAGTTCTTTTGGAACCTTGGAGTTAATTCCAGTGGGTGATGCATCTGGTTATACAAAAAAGAGGCAAGACTTTTTTTATAATTTTCTTGATTCTGGCCAGGCGATAGTTTTTTTTCTTTAAACTTTTAGTGTTAACATGGTTACATGGTGCTTTTCATGAAAATTTGATTCTTCTAACACATTCACTTTTGATAGTTGGTCAACTTCTTCATTTCATTACCTAGGATTCCTGTGTGAGACTGAGTATGCATGATATATAATGGATAATTTCTATTTCTGATTGCCTGTTGCAATCAGAAAACTGTCCATTTTAATTATGAATTATAAGAAATAAATTCAGGTTGGACAGTGATGATGTGTTATGCACTGTGTATAACTTGCATCATTGTATCCTAGCATCTACCATTGCACTGATCCTCTCTACTGCCATTATATTCTGTTTGTGATAAAAGTATAAAAAAATGATTGGAATAAAATGTTTCTGCCTCAGGTCTGGCTGAGATTTCTCTAACTGGCCTCTTTAAAATTAATTTTTCATTGGCTATATCAGGGCACGTTGTTTGGTAAGTAAGAACTTGAATTTACTGGAGATTGTTTTATATGTGACAAAAAGGAGTAGGCAAGGCAACTGTTAATAAAAAGGATAGTGTTGAGGTCCTACCATGCTTGATTTTTAAGCTACACTGCAGTGCTATAGTAACATAATGCACATGGCCCAAGGGGAAGAGAGAGAGAGAGAGAGAGAGAGAGAGAGAGAGAGAGAGAGAGAGAGAGAGAGAGAGAGAGAGAGAGAGAGGAGAGAAGCTATAGGGACATAGGGACCTGAGGTGATACATGGTGCTTGTAGAGGTGGTAAGAGAACAATAAGGATTAGTGAGGTTACTGCATGAGTCTCCTAATAATCTGGGACAGCTGGCTTTTATCTTTCAGATAGTTAGCAGGGTGTTATGGCATTTGGGATGGAGATTATCCAAAAGAAGAAGTGCAGAATAAGAGATATCTGATGGCTGAATTGGGAAGTCCCAAAGGGATAGAGGATAGAAGGAGGTAAAATATCAGTATTGTATATTCTGACCACATGGGGAAAGTGGAGTGTCCTACAAATGGAGAGAGCCTGACTGTAGAATGTGAGGACAAACAGAAGCTTGGAGAAGAGTCATGGAATGTTGAGTAAATGGTAGGTGGGCCTTTGGGTTATCTCTTAGGAGAGGTGCTTAGGGAGTTGAAGGTGCCAGGTCATTATATTGGCCTTCTTTTCCTAAATTTGACACAAGTGAAAGGCTTCTGGTAGTCTGTTGTTTAAATTTGGGTATTCCTGAAGTAACAATTACAGGACAAGGAATACATACTAGATGGAAGGGTAAAAAGTATTTGGGGATTCCCCATTGTTGAGGCGCAGTGAGGAATTGTAAAGGTATTACCCGATTCTCCAAGGCCTATGGTCAGTCCCAGATAGATGGAGGTTGGCACCATTTATGATATTTACATTTTACATATCTGCTAAAATTAAATTTATTAGCACACAAAGTATTTCCTGGGTCTTAAGACAGTGGGATATAATATGATGCTGTATAATAGATTCCCCACACTTGAAGGCTCAGGCAGGGTGAAACAGAGAGCTTGGAGAAAAAGAGTCCATGAATATGGAAACGTAGAAACTTCTTCTTCTATTAGAGAACATTGGACTGGGTATGGGGTCCACAATGGAGGAGCTGGATGGTGGTCCAGAAGAGCTGAAGAGGTTTATACCCCCATGAGAAGAACAATGATTTTGGCCACTCAGACACCACAGGACTCCCAGGGACTAAACCACCATCCAAGGGGTACACATGGTTCCAGCCAGAAATGTGGTAGAGGAATGCCTTGTTGGGCATCAGTGGGAGGAGTGGTCCTTGGTCAGGCAAAGACTCAATAGATGTCCCAACAAAGGGAAATTGAGGGGGGGAGGTGGGTTGAGGGACATATATGTGGAGGCAGGGATGGGAAGAGGGGTTGGGGGTCTTTGGATAAGGGGGAAATTGGGAAAGGTTTTACCATTGACAATGTAAAGGAAGATGATATTCAATTAAAAAATAAAATAACCTCCTAGCAGCAATTAGAAACAACGAATTCACAAAATTTTTAGGCAAATGGTTTGATCTGGAAAATATCATCCTAAGTGAGGTAACCCAATCACAAAAGAATACACATGGAATGCAATCTCTGATAAGTGGATATTAATTAGCCCAGAAGCCCTGAATACCCAAGGCACAAATTGCATAACAAATGACTCCCATGTAGAAGTATGGAGAGGGTCCTGATCCTGGAAAGGATTGATCTAACATGGGAAAGGAATATAAGGACAGAGAAAAAGGAGGGAGGTGATTGGAGAAGGGATGGAGAGAAGAAGGTTTATGAGACATATGGGGAGGGAGGATCCGGGAAAGGGGAAATCATTTGGAATGTAAACAAAGAATATAGAAAAGAAAAAAAGAAAAAAAGAAAAATGTGAAAAACATAAAAAAATAAAATAAAAAGAAAGAAAGAAAGAAAGAAAAGAAAGAAAGAAAGAAAGAAAGAAAGAAAGAAAGAAAGAAAGAAAGAAAGAAAGAAAGAAAGAAAGAAAGAAAGAAAGAAAACATTGCCAATCTCTGTCCTAAGTGAAACAGCCACTATCCAATGAGCAATAGGTGACCTCATCCAGAAGGCATGGACATTGTCAGTACACATGCATACCAATAGCTTCAACAATCAGATGAGGGAGTGTTTACAGTGGCTCTAAGAATCAATGTATTTTTTTTTATCTTACAGTATAGTGTTTTATGTCTGTTTATTCACCTGAAAACTGATTATGATGTACATATTCATATTGTGTGATTATTTTAGATCCACATTGATAGCTATGCTTTGTTATCAACTTGACTAAAAATCAAAAATGGAAAGTACACCTGTATGGGACTTCTGCTTAATTTTAAGTGGGGAGATATATGTCTAATTTGGATCTTTGAGGTAGGAAAGCACATCTTTAATGCACATTTATGAATCCAATCTTCTCTGGGCCATGTTTTCTGCTAGAAGCTTGTAGAGGACATGGAAGAAGGAAGATTTTCCTCTGCAATGCTTGCTCAGCTTGGTTCCTTATGGAATCCAGAATAACCAGCTCAGGGGTAGCCTCACCCATAATAAGCTAAATGGTTCCCATTCAATTATTAAGAATGTAGTTCACAAGTTGCACATAAAACCTGTGGGCATCAGTCATGTAGGGCCATGCCTTAGGCCCCCAGTTTTCTGGCAACATTCTACCTGCAGTTCGCTTGCAACAACCAGGCAGCATGGCCCACTATAAAAGGGGCTGCATGGCTCCACCTCATTCTCTGCCCTCTTCTCTTCTCCAGTGCTCCCTTCCTCTCTCTTAGCTTTCTCGTTTTCTATTCTCTACCCCCACTTTCTTCTACATGGTCCTGGCTGTGTTCTACCTCTCTACTTCCCCTCTTTCACTCTACTTTCTACAATAATACTTTAAAATCGTGGGCTCCTTTCATCTATCCACCTTGCTGATGTAATGGAGCAGGCCATTTAGCTTCTCCTATATCCAGACCAGAATAATGACTCACTGCCTCTGGTTGTGTCACCCCCAAAGAGTACGTGGGCCCATATCAGAACGGGCATGAATTCACATGTTTTTTACAGGGTGATTTTGTGGAGACATTGTCTCAATTGGGGCTTCTTTGCTCTGATGACTTTTTCTTGTGTCAGGTTGACATAGAACTTGCCAGGACACCCAATTTATATCCATATATTTTTTAAAAAATGATTTACACTGTTCTATCTCTACTTTTACCAAGTCCAGGCTGACAGCACACATGAGAAATACCATAGAGACGTGAGACCTAGAAGGAGAATTCAGTGAGGGTAAGATTTCACACTTATGAATCCACCCTGAATCCATTACTGTTAGACAGTGGAACAGTTGGGTCAGCAAATGAACACGGAAATGCAAAAATGTATTTAAATTGAAGTGGCCTTTTCCTTCTCTATTTACCTGTGATTTTTGGGTCACATGACCGACCCTGTATGGGTGATATTTTCTGTGTCCTCCAAACTGTTTCCCAGTGTTGTAGCAGAACAGTGTTCCCATAACATGGAAAAGAAACAGTTTTATCTTCATACTTATATTACTTGTTTTTATTTTTCTTTTAATAAATGGCTGTTATACCATTAGTTATAGGCACTATAGAATTTTTGATTAATTTAATTTTTTTCTGGAGATTAAGATATTAGCTATATGCAACTTATTTTGCCCCCAGGCATTGACCAAGAAACTGTAGCTCAATTAGATGATTGAGGGCAAAAAGATTTGTACCAATGAGGACATGCCCTCTCAGTACTCTGTTGCTTAATCTATGGTGTTATCTCGTGAACCCATATCTCAGAGAAGGGACAGACATGAGTTGTTCTTGAGAAGAAAATAAGACTCATATGGTAAGCCAATGTCCGTCCTTACATATACTGGTAAATAGTAAGTAGTGTTGTATCAAGCACTGTAATTATTAATAAAAATGAGGACTGTGTTTTAGAGATATTAACAATCAATCAAATCTTCTACACACACGCACGCACACACACACACACACACACACACACACACACACACACACGCACACACTATAATATAGTTTAGAATAGAAGGCATGTCCTCATTGGTACAAATCTTTTTGCCCTCAATCATCTCATTGGGCTACTTTATCTTGGCCAATGCCTGTGGGCAAAATAAGTTGCATATAGCTATTATCTTAATCTCCAGAAAAAACATTAAATTAATCCACTATAGTGTGTGTGTGTGTGTGTGTGTGTGTGTGTGTGTGCGTGCATGACATAAGAACCATTCCTTTGACTACTGCATAGCACTAATGAGCATTTTTTTTTTATATAATATCATTTTAATTGTGTGTATATGTTCCTGTGTGGGTAGTGCAGTATGTATAGAGAACAAATATACTGGGTCTTCTGCACTTAGAAGTGCATATGAGATCCTCAATGTGAGGGTCAGGAACTGAACCTGAATCACCTCCTATAATAGTATGCTCTAATAACCACTGAGCTGTTTATACAGCACCTGTAGTAACAGTGATCATATTCCCTCTCATTATTGCTGCAACTCTGCTCATAAGAGTCTAAATATCACATCAATCTGGATGTACCTGGAACACAGTTTATCAATGGCAACCAGGATCAAAGAAAATAACAAGCATCTTGTCATGAGGAACTCAAAAGCTAATCTGAGGTGAAATGAATCAGGGAAGGCTGATAATAGCTTGAAAAGTGTTTAAAAATAAGACTAATGAGGTAGATGGGAAGAATTATTTCAATAATAATAGATATGCTTTGTCCACAATTAATAACAGAATATTATGTTCTTCATATATAGAGAGCAGATATTATGAGTTAGCCCTCAGGATGATAACCTTGTCATCATTAAATTGTGTGCATGTGTTCGAAAACTTCATGTTAGGGAAGATGAATGCAACTGATTATAAAACATCAAAAAAGCTTGCTTCCTTTTATCCTTTCAGGAACCACCCCCAGTGCCAAGAAGGCCTCAGGCTCAGGTTAAAAGCCCAGGCCTAGCTCAGTAGCCTTATGTCCTTCTCACTAAAAGCTCCATCACAGCAAAATAACAAGAGAGTAAGACATTGAGGAGGGGGCAAGCAGTCCACTTTATAATAAGTGAGGCGTACCTGGCTGTTGAAGGATAAGTTTGGGGCAGAGCAAAGAAGAAATGGTGACATCATTATTCCCTTCAGAACTTCATTATTTGCACCTCCTTCCCCAGGTGGTTTAAGACTACAGAAGCAAAACCAAGACAATAAATAGCCTTGTATTGCAACTCATTTTCATGTCATCGGCGCATATTATAAAATAAATAAATATTATTTGCTTTGTTTTAATATGCAAAATATAGAAGTAATAATTATTCAACAATGTGCAAAAACCTGTATATTTACTACTTAGTGATAGTGACTAAATATTTTTTTTTAGAATTTTTAAAAAAGATTTATTTATTATATGTAAGTACACTGTAGCTGTCTTCAGACACTCCAGAAGAGGGAGTGAGATCTTGTTACAGATGGCTGTGAGCCACCATGTGGTTGCTGGGATTTGAACTCAGGACCTTTGGAAGTACAGTCAGTGCTCTTAACTGCTGAGCAATCTCTCCAGCCCGTGACTAAAAATATTTAGTCTATTTTTATATGAGAGGAATCAATTATTACAAAAAGCACCTTCTTGGAGTGATCTTATTCTTATCAGTTTTCAAGAAATATCTTGTAAGGTGGCAGCTCACAAGCATTTAATCTATTTGCTTTCAAATGTTTATCAGAGAGTAGACCCAAAACCTTGGCTGAGTGTCTTAAGCTTCCTATTCAGGGACACTGCAGCTGGGAACTAGGCTTTGTACCTCTTGATTTATGTCAGTCTCTCAGTACCAATGTACTTTTATATATCTCTATTTGCTTCTTGTTTCAGCTTGTAGTACATAAAAACATGTTTTGAAATATGACTGTGCATTGATAAGTGAAAGGCAGGTCAGCTGTTAATAATACTTAGTAAAATGGCAAAGCATGACACCAGGTTGATTGTTATGTTAACTGAAGTAAAAAATAAGATTAGTGCTGAAACAAAGTGCAGCAGAGGGCAGGCATGAACATGGGGAACTACTGCCTTGAGGTGTTGATCATCATAGAGAAGAGTAAGACTGTAGAGTTTCTCCCCAGGTCTTTTTAATGGAAGCACCAGGAAGAGAAGTGAAGAGCTGTAACATTCTGTTTGCTAGGACTGAAGGAATGTGTGTTTGTCACTTGGCATTGGAATCCACACATTTTGTGTTTTTCATTTTAAATGCATAATATTTATAATGTGAGTGGCAGTGGTGCAGTGAGGTCTCAACATTATGGAGAAAGCCATCTGTGCTTGTTATGACTGTCACCCACTGTATAAGTGCTTTGTTTCACTTCATCTGAGAGTTAGGAGAATAGTTTACAGTCATTATTCTCAATATGTCTCATCTTGACTTTGTCTGATATTTTCATTGTGGTTACACAGATTTGGGAAGGAGTGTCAAGGTAAAAATTCACATGTATTATAATATATTGGGTAGCTTGGTATAAGCCCACATCTTCAAGCATTTCTGTCTTTGATTACTTCTGAGATAATCTATGTCTCTATGTTGTACTTAAATACTTCCTGGGTTTCTCTATTCCATACATTTCTACAGAATGAAGTTACTAGGAAAAGAATCATTTGCAAATGGAATGAGTTCATGATAAAGCCACACAATATTTACTATTCTTTTCTATTTATGTGGTACATCATTATTAATTGTTTGTTCAATCACTTCTTTTCTTATGAGTACTTAACACGTGGACACTCACATAGTGGGTCATGTCACAATGACAGAACCAGCTTGGTCATTGTGTGGTGTTTAGAATTTTATCAGCATAATACAAACTAGGGTCATCAGGGAACAAGGGACCCCAGTTAGAAAAATACCATTATCAAATTAGTTTGCAAGCAATTATGTGGGGACATTTTCTGGATTAATAGTTGATGTGTGAAATCTGAGGCAGATTTTTATGGTGCCATCCATGTGCAGGTATTCCTGTTTTATAAGAGAAAGCACGTTGAATAAGTCTAGAGAGCAAGCAGGTAAGAAGATTTCATTTATGACTTTTGATTCTGTTCCCACTGTCAAGTTCTTCCTCTTATTTCATGTCCTGATTTTCCTTCTTGTGGGTTTATTTATTTTTATTTATTTTGTTATTCGATATATTCTTTTTTTAAAAATAGGTATCTTCTGCCATTGTTTATTAATGCTGATCACGTAACTTCATATCATTTCAAATTCAGTTTTTTAAAAGATTTATTTCTTATATGTGAGTACATTCTTTATTTACATTTCAAATGATTTCCCCTTCCCTAGATCCCCCCTCCCTGAAAGTCCCATAAGCCCTCTTCCCTCCCCATGTTTCCCCATCCACCCCTTCCCAATTCCCTGTTCTGGTATTTCCCTCCACTGCTGCACTAAGCCTTTCCAGAACCAGGGGCCACTACTTCCTTCTTCTGGGACATCATTTGATATGTGGATTGTGTCTTGGGTATTCCAAGCTTCTAGGCTAATATTGGCTTATCAGTGAGTATATACCATGAGTGTTCATTTGAGACTGGCTTACCTCACTTAGGATGATATTCTTCAGCTCCATTCTTTTGTCTAAGAATTTCATGAATCCGTTGTTTCCAATGGCTGAATAGTACTCCATTGTGTATATATATACCACATATTTTGTATCCATTCCTCCGCTGAGGGACATCTGGGTTCTTTCCAGCTTCTGGCTAATATAAATAAGGCTGCTATGAACATAGTGGAGCATGTGTCCTTGTTATATGTTGGACTGTCTTTTGCATATATGCCCAGTTGTGATATAGCTGGGTTCTCATGTTTTATTTAATTTGTAGCTTGCCATTTTGTCTTATTAAATATGCCCTTTGCCTTACAGAAGATATTCAGTTATATGCGGTCCTATCTATCAATTTACAATTTTAGAGCCTGAGACATTTGAGTTCTGTTCAGGAAATTGTTTCCTGTACCAAATGAGTTCAAGACTCTTCCCCACTTTTTGTTCTATTAGATTTAGTTAATCCAGTATTAGGTTGAAGTCTGTAATTCATTTTGATTTGTATTTTATGATGGATGATAGATATGGATCTATTTGTAGTTAGGCCATCACCATTTGTTGGAGATGCTTTGTTTTTTCATTGTATGATTTTTTGATTCTTTGTCAAAAGTCAGGTGTCCATAGTGTGTGGAATTATTTCAGAGTATTTGATTTGATTGTATTCATAATTCTGTCTGTTTGTATGAAATAAGAATTAGTTTTTATTACTATTGCTCTGTAGATCTTGAGGTCAGGAATGGTGATCACTCCTGAAGGTCGTTCATTGTTCAAGGTTGCTTTAGCTGCCTTTCTTTCTTTTCTTTCTTTCCTTTTTTTCTTTCTTTTCTTTTTTTCTTTCTTTTTTTTCTTTTCTTTCTTTTCTTTCTTTCTTTCTTTCTTTCTTTCTTTCTTTCTTTCTTTCTTTCTTTCTTTCTTTCTTTCTTTCTTTCTTTCTCTTTCCTTCCTTCCTTCTTTCTTTTCTTCCTTTCTTTCCTTCCTTCATTCCTTTCTTCCTTCCTTCCTCACTCCCTCCCTCTGTCCCCCTCTTTCTTTCTTTCTTTCTTTCTTTCTTTCTTTCTTTCTTTCTTTCTTTCTTTCTTTCTTTCTTTCTTTCTTTCTTTCTTTCTTTCTTTCTTTCTTTCTTTCTTTCTTTCTTTCTCATATGAAGTTGAGATTTGCTTTATCAAGGCCTGTAATAAATTGTGTTGGAGATTTCATAGGAATTACATTGAATCTGTAGATTGATTTTGGTAAGGTCTCCATTTTTATTATGTTAATTGTGCCTATCCATGAGCTTGGGAGAACTTTCCATCATCTGATATTGCCAGGAGCCAAACTGACCTAACTTTATGTTTAGAGTTCATTTTAAAGCTAGGCTTAGGTTTTGACTTCTCATCAGCTACAGACCTTGGAGAGATTGGGTGATCAATAGTCACTGTGCCCTCCCAGGAGAAGAAAACATCTTACAGCTGCTAGAGATTCACCTTGACAGAATGCCCGGGCTTTGTGGAAAATCTTACTTGCCTTACTTCTTCTCTGCCTGTGTAAGTTCCCTGAGAAAATAGTTTTTAGGGCTTTGAAAAAATTTGGTCTTGTCCTTGTTCTTCGCGTCTCCTCTGTTTCTCTGCCCTTTTCTCCTAGGGTTCCCTGTCAAAAACCCCTGTAGGCTGGGGCAACTGGTGCTCAATGTGGGGCCCTTTCCTGAGTAAGGATCACAGAGAATGTCATCTTAAAGGGGACGCCACTCATCGTTTGGAACCACCGACTTATCAGGTTGTGGTTGGTCACCACGTAAGCTCTCATTTGTGGTAGACCTAGGATAATTGGTCACCACAGAAAGAAACACTTGTCTGTGGTAGATCTAGTATAATTGGTCACCACAGAAATGCTTGTCTGTGGTGGGAGATCTAGGATATTTGTTCACCACAGAAGCACTTGTCTGTGGGAGATCTGGAATAATTGGTCACCACCGAGCTGCTTGTTTTGGGGAGATCTGGGATAGTTGGTCATCACAGAAACACCCATCAGTGGGATATCTGGGGTAGCCAAGGCAACGTATTATGGAACAGGTATTAGATAAGTATGAGGGTTTTCTTTTTTTTTTTAATTTTTTTATTCGATATAATTTATTTACATTTCAAATGATTTCCCCTTTTCTAGCCCCCCCACTCCCTGAAAGTCCCGTAAGCCCACTTCTCTTCCCCTGTCCTCCCACACACCCCTTCCAACTTCCCCGTTCTGGTTTTGTCGAATACTGCTTCACTGAGTCTTTCCAGAACCAGGGGCCACTCCTCCTTTCTTCTTGTACCTCATTTGATGTGTGGATTATGTTTTGGGTATTCCAGTTTTCTAGGTTAATATCCACTTATTAGTGAGTGCATACCATGATTTACCTTTTGAGTCTGGGTTACCTCACTTAGTGTGATGTTCTCTAGCTCCATCCATTTGCCTAAGAATTTCATGAATTCATTGTTTCTAATGGCTGAATAGTACTCCATTGTGTAGATATACCACATTTTTTGCATCCACTCTTCTGTTGAGGGATATCTGGGTTCTTTCCAGCATCTGGCAATTATAAATAGGGCTGCTATGAACATAGTAGAGCATGTATCCTTATTACATGGTGGGGAATCCTCTGGGTATATGCCCAGGAGTGGTATAGCAGGATCTTCTGGAAGTGAGGTGCCCAGTTTTCGGAGGAACCGCCAGACTGATTTCCAGAGTGGTTGTACCAATTTGCAACCCCACCAGCAGTGGAGGAGTGTTCCTCTTTCTCCACATCCTCGCCAACACCTGCTGTCTCCTGAATTTTTAATGTTAGTCATTCTGACTGGTGTAAGATGAAATCTCAGGGTTGTTTTGATTTGCATTTCCCTAATGACTAATGAAGTTGAGCATTTTTTAAGATATTTCTCCGCCATCCGAAGTTCTTCAGGTGAGAATTCTTTGTTTAACTCTGTACCCCATTTTTTAATAGGGTTGTTTGGTTTTCTGGAGTCTAACTTCTTGAGTTCATTATATATATTGGATATTAGCACTCTATCTGATGTAGGATTGGTGAAGATCTTTTCCCAATTTGTTGGTTGCCAATTTTTCCTCTTGATGGTGTCCTTTGCCTTACAGAAACTTTGTAATTTTATGAGGTCCCATTTGTCAATTCTTGCTCTTACAGCATATGCTATTAGTGTTCTGTTCAGAAACTTTCTCCCTGTACCGATGTCCACAAGGGTCTTCCCCAGTTTCTTTTCTATTAGCTTCAGAGTGTCTGGCTTTATGTGGAAGTCCTTGATCCATTTGGATTTGAGCTTAGTACAAGTAGACAAGGATGGATCAATTCGCATTCTTCTGCATGCTGACCTCCAGTTGAACCAGCACCATTTGTTGAAAAGGCTATCTTTTTTCCATTGGATGTTTTCAGCCTCTTTGTCAAGGATCAAGTGGCCATAGGTGTGTGGGTTCATTTCTGGATCTTCAATCCTGTTCCATTGATCCTCCTGCCTGTCACTGTACCAATACCATGCAGTTTTTAACACTATTCCTCTGTAGTATTGCTTGAGGTCAGGGATACTGATTCCCCCAGATTTTCTTTTGTTGCTGAGAATAGTGTTAGCTATCCTGGGTTTTTTGTTGTTCCAGATGAATTTGATAATTGCTCTTTCTAACTCTGTGAAGAATTGAGTTGGGATTTTGATGGGTATTGCATTGAATCTGTATATTGCTTTTGGCAAAATGGCCATTTTAACTATATTGATTCTACTGATCCATGAGCATGGGAGGTTTTCCCATTTTATGAGGTCTTCTTCCATTTCCTTCTTCAGAGTCTTGAAGTTCTTGTCATACAGATCTTTTACATGTTTGGTAAGAGTCACCCCAGAATACTTTATACTGTTTGTGGCTATTGTGAAGGGGGTCATTTCCCTAATTTCTTTCTCAGCCTGCTTATCCTTTGAGTATAGGAAGGCCACTGATTTGCTTGTGTTGAATTTATAACCTGCCACTTTGCTGAAGTTGTTTATCAGCTGTAGGAGCTCTCTAGTTGAGTTTTTTGGGTCACTTAGGTAGACTATCATGTCGTCTGCAAATAATGATAGTTTGACTTCTTCCTTTCCAATTTGTATCCCTTTGACCTCCTTATGTTGTCGAATTGCCCGAGCTCGTACCTCAAGTACAATATTGAAAAGATAAGGAGAAAGGGGGCAGCCTTGTCTGGTCCCTGATTTCAGTGGGATTGCTTCAAGTTTCTCTCCATTTAGTTTGATGCTGGCTACCGTTTTGCTGTATATTGCTTTTACTATGTTTAGGTATGGGCCTTGAATTCCTGTTCTCTCCAAGACGTTAAGCATGAAAGGATGCTGAATTTTGTCAAATGCTTTTTCAGCATCCAATGAAATGACCATGTGTTTTTTTTTTCTTTGAGTTTGTTTATGTAGTGGATTGCATTGATGGATTTCCGTATATTGAACCAACCCTGCATTCCCGGGATAAAGCCTACTTGATCATGGTGGATGATCGTTTTGATGTGTTCTTGGATTCGGTTGGCAAGAATTTTATTGAGTATTTTTGCATCGATGTTCATAAGGGAAATTGGTCTGAAGTTCTCTTTCTTTGTTGGATCTTTGTATGGCTTTGGTATCAGCGTAATTGTGGCTTCGTAGAAGGAATTGGGTAGTGTTCCTTCTGTTTCTATTTTTTGGAATAGTTTGAAGATTATTGGTGTTAACTCTTCTTTGAAGGTCTGATAGAATTCTGCACTGAAACCATCTGGTCCTGTGCTTTTTTGGTTGGAAGACTTTTTATGACTCCTTCTATTTCTTTAGGCACTATGGGACTGTTTAGATGGTCTAGTTGGTCCTGATTTAATTTTGGTATTTGGTATCTGTCAAGGAAATTGTCCATTTCCTCCAGATTCTCCAGTTGTGTTGAGTACAGGCTCTTGTAGTAGGATCTGAAGATTTTTTGGATTTCCTCAGTTTCCGTTGTTATATCTCCCTTTTCATTTCTAAGTTTGTTAATTTGGATACTTTCTCTGTGCCCTTTGGACAGTCTGGCTAAGGGTTTATCTATCTTGTTGATTTTCTCAAAGAACCAGCTCCTGGTTTTGTTGATTTTTTGTATGGTTCTCTTTGTTTCTACTTGATTGATTTCGGCCCTGAGTTTGATGATTTCCTGACTTCTACTACTCCTGGGTGAAATAGCTTCTTTTTGTTCCAGGGCCTTCAGGTGTGCCATTAAGCTGGTAATGTATGCTCTCTCCATTTTCTTTTTTTGGAGGCACCCAGGGCTATGAGTTTTCCTCTTAGCACTGCTTTCATTGTGTCCCATAGATTTGGGTATGTTGTGTTTTCATTTTCACTGTGTTCTAAAAAGTCTCTAATTTCTTTCTTTATTTCTTTCTTGACCAAGGTATCATTGAGTATAATATTGTTCAGTTTCCACATGTATGTGGGTTTTCTGTTGTTTTTGTTGCTATTGAAGATCACTTTTACTCCATAGTGATCTGATAGGAGGCATGGGATTAGTTCGATCTTCTTATATTTGTTGAGGTCTGCCTTGTGTCCAATTATATGGTCGATCTTGGAGAAGGTACCATGAGGTGTTGAGAAAAAGGTATATTCTTTTGCTTTAGGGTGAAATGTTCTATAAATATCAGTCAAATCCAATTGGTCCAAAGCTTCAATTAGTTTTACTGTGTCCCTCTTTAGTTTCTGTTTTCCTGATCGGTCCATTGAGGAAAGTGGAGTGTTGAAGTCCCCCACAATTATTGTGTTAGGTGCAATGTGTGCTTTGAGCTTTAGTAAAGTTTCTTTTACAAATCAGGGTGCCCTTGCATTTGGCGCATAGTTGTTCAGAATTGAAAGTTCTTTTTGGTGGATTTTTCCTTTGACCAGCAAGAAATGTCCTTCTGTGTGTCTTTTGATGACTTTAGGTTGAAAGTCAATTTTATCTGATATCAGAATGGCTACTCCTGCTCGTTTCCTGTGACCATTGGCTTGTAAGATTGTCTTCCAGCCTTTTACTCTAAGGTAGTTTTTATCTTTGACACTGAGGTGTGTCTCCTGTATACAGCAAATTGTAGGGTCCTGTTTCCTTATCCAGTCTGTTAGTCTGTGTCTTTTTATTGGGTAATTGAGACCATTGATGTTAAGAGATATTAGGGAATAGTCATTATTACTTCCTGTCATTTTTGATGTTCTTTTTATATTTGAGTGGTTATCTTCTTTTGGGTTTGATGAAGGAAGGTAACTATCTTGCTTTTTCCAGGGTGTAGTTTCCCTCCTTGTATTGGAGTTTTCCTCCTATTATTCTTTGCAGAGCTGGGTTTGTGGAAAGATATTGTGTGAATTTGGTTTTGTCATGGAATATCTTGGTTTCTCCATCAATGGTGAATGAGAGTTTTTGCTGGGTATAGTAGTCTTGGCTGACATTTGTGTTCTCTTAGAGTCTGCATGAGATCTGCCCAGGATCTTCTAGCTTTCATGGTCTCTGGTGAGAAGTCTGGTGTGATTCTGATAGGTCTTCCTTTATATGTTACTTGGCCTTTCTCTCTTACTGCCTTTAATATTCTTTCTTTGTTTAGTGCATTTAGGGTTTTGATTATTATGTGACGGGAGGGATTTCTGCTTAGGTCCAGTCTGTTTGGAGTTCTGTAGGTTTCTTGTATATTCATAGGCATCTCTCTCTTTAAGTTAGGAAAGTTTTCTTCCATAATTTTGTTGAAGATATTTGCTGGCCCTTTCTGTTGTAAATCTTCACTCTCATCTATACCTATGATCCTTAGGTTTGGTCTTCCCATTGTATCCTGGATTTCCTGGATGTTCTGGGATACAAGCTTTTTGCATTTTGCATTTTCTTTGACAGTTGAGTCAATGGTTTCTATGGTATCTTTGGCATCTGAGATTCTTTCTTCCATCTCTTGTATTCTGTTGTTTATATTTGCATCTATGGCCCCTGATTTCTTCTCAAGGATTTCTATCTCCAAAGTTGTCTCCCTTTGTGATTTCTTAGTTGTTTCTACTTCTCTTTTTAGGTCCAGGATGGTTTTGCTCAGTTCCATCATTTGTTTGTCTGTGTTTTCCTGTAATTCTTTAAGAGATTTTTGTGTTTCCTCTTTCATGACTTCTGCCTGTTGACTCAAGTTCTCCTGCATTTCTTTAAGATTTTTTTTTTTTTTTTTTTGCCTTTCTTCTTTATTGGCTTCTATCTCTTCGGCCATATTCTCCTGCATTTCTTTAAGTGTTTTTTTTTGTATTTCCATTATACGTGTTTCTAGCTTATTCATATTCCCCTGTATTTCTTTAAGAGATTCATTCATGTCCTTTTTGTGTTCTTCTAGCAGCATCATGAACAGTGATTTTAAATCCAAATCTTGTTTCTCTGGTATGTTGGCATAACCAGGACTTGCTGATGTTGGAGAGTTTGGTTCAGATGCTGCCATATTGCCTAGATTTCTGTTAGTAGTGTTCCTGTATTTGCCCTTTGCCATCTTGTTCTCTGGAGCTAATTGGTCTTGTCTCCGGCTGGTGTTTCAGCCTCCTGAGAGGCTCTAGGGCTATTTCTGCAACACTGGAGGGCAGGGTTTCCCCTGTTGCAGATTGCTGATGTGCTTTCCTCCTCTTGGGTGCCCTTGCAGCCCTAGTGTTCTTTGCCCCAGATTGTGTCTGTGAGCCAGAAGGTGCCCGTTTGCTCCTTCAGGGAGTGCTGAGGCTGTATGCTGCAGGGACCTTTTCAGCATGCTGATCTCTCTACTGGGCAGCAGAACTCCCAACCGGGTTGGTGCACACAAGGCTAGCCTAGCTGCTCAGGCCCTGAGTCTAGGCAAAAGCCTGGCAGGCCAATGTCGGAGCAAAGTTCCCCTCAGCTGTGAGTGTCAATTGGGTCTCTCAGGTGGCTAGGATGGTGGCGTGCGCGTGCTCCCTGAGAGTGCTGGGAGAGTCTTCTGGGCTAACAACCTCCTGGCTGGGTCAGCACACAGATGGCCCACCGAGCAGCCCAGGGCTTGGGGGCAGTCCAGGGCCTGAATGTCTGAGACCCCTGCTATGTCCGCCTCAGGCTATGCCTGTTAGCTGGGTTGGTTTTGCCTTCTAGGTCTCTCTGGCTTCCCGTAGGCAAAATGGAGGTGGTGCGCAAACCGGCCCAGATAAACAACCTCCTGGCCGGGTCGGTACACAGATGGCCCACCGAGTAGCCCAGGGCCTGGGGGCAGTCCAGGGCCTGACCGTCTGAGACCCCTGCTATGTCCGCCTCGGGCTATGCCTGTTAGCTGGTTTGGTTTTGTCTGCTAGTCTCTCTGGCTTCCCGTAGGCAAAATGGTGGCAGCGGGCGCTGGCCCGGGCAAACAAGCTCCTGGCTGGGTCGGCACACAGATGGCCCACCGAGCAGCCCAGGACCTGGGGGCAGTCCAGGGCCTGACCCTCTGAGACCCCTGCTATGTCCGCCTCGGGCTATGCCTGTTAGCCTGTTTGGTTTTGCCTGCTAGGTCTCTCTGGCTTCCCTCAGGCAAAATGGCGGTGGTGGGCATGCCGCCCTGGGGGGAAAAAACCTCCTGGCCGGGTTTGCACCCAGGTGGCCCCCCGATCAGCCCAGGGCCTGGGTGCAGGCCAACGCCCGTCAAGCTTAGACCCCCGCGATGTTGGTCTCAGGTTATATTTGCATACCTCAGTCTGATTTCTCTGGCGACCGAGAACCAATATCGAGGCCTCCTAACTGACTGGCGGGAGGCAGATTTCTGATGTCGAGGGTTTTCTTAATTAATGGTCTCAAGGAGGTCATCAAGACAGGAAGAATAAGGGTTAAAAATAAGCTCTTCACAAATGTTTTATAATTATATAAAATAAGATAAAAAACTAAAAAACAAAAAAACAATAAAAATTTAAAAAAGTTGCTAGAAAAATGTTTAGCTCTAGTATATTTATACTGTGCATAGCTCCTTGAAGAAGAAATGGTAAATATATAAATGAAAAACTTATACATGTTGAGAAGAAATTGGAGAGGTTAGAAAACCAGGGCACTGGTCAGCAACTATCAGTAGCTGCCACGGTGACTTCTCTCCCTTCTCTGGCAAAATTCCCAGAAGAAGAAGGAGATAAAGAGTTAGATCTTGAACAAGAGAGAGAGAGAGAGAGAGAGAGAGAGAGAGAGAGAGAGAGAGAGTAGGTTTCTGATAAACAGTTGTTCTGTGTCTGAGACATTGCATCAAAAGAAGGAAAATGCTTATAACCTATTTTAGGTGTCCCCTGGGGACTACACAAAAGTGTGTTGGACATCCTGCTTCCTTTCTGGATCCTACTGGGGATATCCTTAGTTTTGGTAGGATATCTGGATCTCTTTGGGACATCAAGGTCTCTTCCCTGTCTGTCTACTCTTTGTCCTTGGTGCACTGTATGTCTGTCCATATGTCTTTAATTTATGTACCAGTCAGAATGGCGAAGGTTAAAAACTCAGGAGACAGCAGGTGTTGGTGAGGTCATGGAGAAAGAGGAACACTCCTCCACTGCTGGTGGGATTGCAAGATGGTACAACCACTTTGGAAATCAATCTGGTGGTTCCTCAGAAAACTGAGCATGACACTTATAGAGGACCCTGCAGGGTATAAGGCTGCACTCTTGGGCATATACCCAGAAGATTCCCCAGCATGAAATAAGGACACATGCTCCACTATGTTCATAGCAGCCTTATTTATTATAGCCAGAAGCTGGAAAGAACCCAAATGTCCCTTAATGGAGGGATGGATACAGAAAATGTGGTATATTTACACAATGGAATACTATTCAGCAATTAAAAAACAATGAATTTATGAACTTTTCAGGCAAATGGTTGGAAATGAAAAATATCCTAAGTGAGGTAACCCAATCACCAAAGAAAGCACATGGAATGCAATCACTGATAAGTGGATATTAATTAGCCCAGAAGCTCTGAATACTCAAAACACAATTAGCATATCAAATGTTTCCCATGAAGAAGGAAGGAGAGGGCCCTGGTCCTGGAAAGGCTTGATCCAGCATTGTAGGGGAATACCAGGACAGATAAATGGGAGGGAGGTGATTGGGGAAATGGGTGGAGAGAAGAGGGCTTCTGGGACATATGGGGAGGGGGAACTGGGAAAGGGGAAAGCATTTGGAATGTAAACAAAGAACATAGAAAATTTAAAAAAGTATGATTGCTTGTTGTGTGTTTGATGTTTAAAAAAATGGTTAAAGCTTTATCTGCTGGCTGTTCACCACTTGATTTTATTTAACTTGTTTAAAAGGTAGTCACAAGTTGCACAGCAAAAACTGATAAGTTGCCTTGCACTGTGGCTGAGAGTCAAGTACAGCTGGAGAAGTCCTGCTAGAGGCTGGCTGTCTACACAAGCAGCTCTTAAAGGGGCCAACAGCCTTTCAACATCTTTGGTAAGAGAGATGATGGGTGTTTTTTTCCGAGAGAAACCTCTATGATTGTGTTTATTGGCTTCAACAGATGACAAGGTGCTTTTCTCTTGAAATTACAGTTAAAAAAATGTAAGAAACTTTTGTCTGGTTTAAATAAGTATATGGTTATAGTCACTTCACTTTTGTTTCAGACTGGTTTTTAAGATATAAATATGTTCTGCATGTCTTCGTTATAGAGTATTGACTTATAAGTTATTGGATATGATTAAAAACTTATAACATTGGTAACAGTAAGTTAGCTTAAAATTGGTAACTCAGGGTTGGAGTCATTCTAAAGAACAGGTGACATGAGCCAATCCAGAAAAACAGGTATCTAAAGATACATCTAAATTGAGATAATATTTTATGTAATTCTTATCCTAGAAACTAGACTTATAAAAGACAGAATTTAAGACAATGCCTCTTTACTGATGCATTAAAAGCTACACTGTCATGAACTCATAAATAAGAACTGGAAGTCAAAATTTATATGTGAAAGTAATGTTCTTGGTATTGATTTTAAAGCAAATAGATTGTTTAAGACTGAGTTTTATTTTTCAAAATTATGGGCATGCACTAATATTGCAAAAGAAATATAAAACTATAGTTAAACTGCCAATGTTCCATTAGTTGCAGCTTGCAATTCAATCACAATCTCAGGATTTTAACTCATCCATATTTGTAATTAAAAAAAAATCAATCAGACAATTGGATCAGTTATATCCTAAACAAACTGTGGCACAGAAAATTCAAATAATAAAAAATAGTTTATTTGATTTAAATGATTTTCAAAAGCTTTAAATAATTTTAATTTGTTAAGACCTCACCTTAAGCTTGCTGCAGGGGAACTTAAACCTCTCTTTGGTATTCTCCAGGGGAATACAAATCCTACTCCCCTGGACAATTAACTGATGAGGGATAATTTAGTTTACAGAAAAGTCAATTGTTGGCTGTTTCACAGCAGTCCTTTGGAAGGGACCATTAATATAAATTCATATTTATTCACCTCCAATTAAAGTTTGAACACCCTATTATGAATCTGTTGCTATGTTAATACAAATTTATAAGATAGAATCATAAAAATATTTTATAAAATAACTGGATAGAATATTATTCTTTAGTTCAAACAGCAATTATATTGGTTATTGCAGAATATAATATTTGGCCTATTGGATAGCAAACTTTTAAAGAAAATTTGGTAATCATTATTCCAAAGATAAGTTTTTAAAATTTGACTCTATGTATACTTTTGTAAATATATACAAGTAGCCAATAAAAATACATTTACTGTATTTATAAACAGCTCATCTAATAAAAGAAAAACATATATAATTATATCACATATTTATTTTGTTAAATTTTCCTCCTGCTTCACAAATAATTATATTACGTGCTTTAACCAATGTTTTTAAAACATTAAATAATCAAGCTTTTAATTTGTAGACTGATGATTAAAATAGATAGTTAATGGCTTCCAATTGCTTAAAATATATTTTTATAAATATTACTAATTCTCAAATTTTATAAAAATACAACTTAATTTTAGAAACATGTACTGTTTCTTGCTTTTAGGGCTCTTAAAAGCTCATACTAGATTGTACAGATTCCTTAATGAAGTCAATGCCACAACAGGTTTACCAGGAAGATTATAGACTTTACATAAGAGCAATTAGTCAAATCATCTTCAAAATAATAATAGCCTAAAATAATAATTGATATTTCTAAAAAATGTAGTCGTCAAATTATAAAGACTTGTCCTCAGTATGCTCAAATTCTTCATGTACCACACAATAGTGTTAATCCTTGAGGATTCATACCTAATCAAGGCAAATGGACGTAACTCATATTGCTGATTAAAAAAAATCTAAAAAATTATATAGATAATTGTTAACAGCTTTTCCAGCTTTCTAATTACAATTGCAATACTATTATAGTCAGTAGCTTGAGATGTTTTGTTAACAATTTAATATTAGTCATATTACTAAGATTCTTTATAATCCTCAAGAACAGGCCCATAAAACATTAAAACAATATTTTTACAAATAAATGAGGGGAGAATAATATCTCCATACACCACAAAAATTTTAAAATTTCAGTGCCAAGAAATTCCCTGGGAGTGGGAAGATGGCATGTTTGTGTTTTTTTCTGCAGGATGCTGAATGAACGTGCCAGCTGTAAGAGTGGTTAACTAGAGATGCTGATCATTGAAAACGGCCATGGTCCTTGATATCTTTAGACACCTCCTGCTAATGCTGACACTACAGACATCTACAGACTCAACATCCCCCAACAGATTTTTTGATGTCTTCTGAACATTTTCAGAAGAGAGAAACACGCATTCCCTTGGTAGTTAGCTTTTCTCTGACTACCTCAGTGGCGGCTCCTGGATTGACGGGTGGATGAAAGAGTGTTGTTATTATGTTAATGAATCTGGCCTGATAGAATTATAGATGGATAAACTCCATAAGCTGAGTGAGGATCTACAGAGACAGAAATTTTCTAGAGCTGCCACTGATTGGTGGGAATCCTCCATGTTTTCCCTCCTGATGTCCCTTGTTGGGCCCTTGCTTTGTTTGCTTTTGATAGCTATTTTAGGACCTTCCTTTTATTTAAATTATTATCATCAACTTGATTTGGCTGACATAGGCCTGGCTGAGCCATGCAATTACATCACCCCCACTGGGGATGCATAGAAACTCAGATCTATGCATTCTGGTTCAGCACCGTGTGAACTCAGTGTGGGCACCTGCAAGGGGTGTAGAGCAAGGCATTGCAGGGGGGAGGACCTAATTGTCCAGTACTGAGTCCCCCCGTGAAGAACACCTGATCTGCATAGAGGTTGGTGTCGGTCCTCGGACCACTCTACATTATGTGGGGGTCTCCCACCAAGATAGGCTCTGCCCCTCCTCACCCAAAGACACGAAGAGCCACTTAAGATGTGGGAAGAACAATCCTCTGTTCTCCGTGAGAGGGATCAGGTCAATGCTTCTCCCCTTTTTTGGTTAATGCTCACTCTCCATCAATGAGACCTATAGATGTCCATTTTCTTGCCGACCTCACAAAATTTAAATAAAAAGGGAGGAGATGCCAGGAGCCAAACTGACCTTACTTTATGTTTAGAGTTCATTTTAAAGCTAGGCTTAGGTTTTGACTTCTCCTCAGCTACAGACGTTGGAGAGATTGGGTGGTCAGTGGTCATTGTGCCCTCCCAGAAGAAGAAAACATCTTATAGCTGCCAGAGATTCACCTTGGCAGAATGCCTGGGCTACATGGAAAAATCCCACTTGCCTTACTTCTTCCCTGCCTGTTTAAGTTCCCTGAGAAAATACTATTTTTGGAGCCTTGAACAAAGTTGGTCTTGGCCTCGTTATTTGCATCTCCTATCTCTGTTTCTCTGTTCTTTTCTCCTAGGGTCCCCTGTCGATAAACCCCCACAGGCTGGGGCAAGATTTTTTTTTTAACTACCATTGTTTGTTTGTTTGTTTGTTTTTTATATGAAGTTGAGATTTGCTTTTTCAAGGCCTGAAATAATTGAATTAGAAATTTCATAGGAATTACATTGAATCTGTAGATTGATTTTGGTAAGATCTCCATTTTTATTATGTTAATCGTGCCTATCCATGAGCTAGGGAGAACTTTCCATCATCTGATATCTTCAAGTTCTTCTTCAGTGACTTTAAGTTCTAGTTACATCGGTATTTTCACTTGCTCAATTACATTTATACCAAGTTATTGCATATGATTTGTGGGTATTATAATGAGTGTTGTTTTCCTAATTTCTTTCTTAGCCAGTTTATCGTTTCTATTAATGATGGCTACTGATTTCTCTGAGCTAATTTAGTTTCTAGTCACTTTCATGAAGTTACTAATCATCTGACAGTTTTTTTACATGAATTTTTAACGTCACCTATGTATACCATCCACCAATTACAATACTTTGACTTTCTCTTTCCAATTTGTATCTCCCTGGTGTACTTTAGTTGTTTAATAGCCCTAGCTAGAAATTCGAGTACATTATTAAATAGGTAGGTCGAGACTGGGCAACCTTGTACTGTCCCTGACTTTAGTATAATTGCTTAAACTTTCTATTTAATTCAATGTTAGCTATCCTTGCTGCTTATTGATTCATTATGATTAGCCAAGTGCCTTCAATCTCTGAAATCTCCACATTTTTATACTCTTCCTCTTTTTTGCTTCATTGCTTCTTTCCTTCCTTCCTTCTTTCCTTCCTTCCTCCCTCCCTGCCTTCCTTCCTTTCTTCCTTCCTTCCTGACTCCCTGCCTTCCTCCCTGCCTCTTCCTTCCTTCCTTCCTTCCTTCCTTCCTTCCTTCCTTCCTTCCTTCCTTCCTTCCTTCCTTCCTTCCTTCCTTTCTTTCTTTCTTTCTTCTTTCTTTCTTTCTTTCTTTCTTTCTTTCTTTCTTTCTTTCTTTCTTTCTTTCTTCTTTCTTCTTTCTTTCTTTCTTTCTTTCTTCTTTCTTTCTTTCTTTCTTTCTTTTCTTTCTTTCTTTCTTTCTTTCTTTCTTTCTTCTTTCTTTCTTTCTTTCTTTCTTTCTTTCTTTCTTTCTTTCTTTCTTTCTTTCTTTCTTTCCTTCTTTCTTTCTTTCTTTCTTTCTTTCTTTCTTTCTTTCTTTCTTTTTTCTTCTTCTTCTCTCTCTCTCTCTCTCTCTCTCTCTCTCTCTCTCTCCCTCTCCCTCTCCCTCTCCCTCTCCCTCTCCCTCTCCCTCTCCCTCTCCCTCTCCCTCTCCCTCTCTCTTCTTTTCTTTTAGTCCCAAAGTTTGTTCCCTCTGAGTTGTCCCGTAACAGGGTCCCTCCTTATATCTCCACTCCTTCACTTCTAAGATGGTGGGAAGCACCTGAGTATTGCCCCATCTGGGCATATCAAATCTCTGAAGCATTAGGCTCATTGTATCCACTGAAGGACAACATGGCAGCTCTCTGTTACATATATGTCAGAGTCCTCAGTCCAGGCCATCTGTGATTTTTGGTTGGTGATCATTCTCTGAGATCTCCCATGGTTCCAGGTTTGCTGACTCTGATGGTCTTTCTGTGGGGCTGCTATCCCCTTGAGGTTTCTCAATCCTTCCCTCAGTACTTCAATATAAAGTTTCCCTTATAATGATGAGGGTGATGATGATGATGATGATGATACTACTAATAATAATAGCAACACACTATCCAATTGTTGGCTGCTTGCATCCATGTCTGCATTTGTTAGGCTCTCACAAAGCCTCTCAGGAGACAGCTATATCTTATTCCTGTCAGCAAGATCTTCTTGGCATCCACAATAGTATCTGGGTTTGGTGTCTGCATATGGGATGGATCCCCTGGTGGGGCAGTCTCTGAATAGCCTATCCTTCAGTCTCTGCTCCACACTTTGTCCTTGTATTGCATTTAGACAGGAACAATTCTGGGTTAAAAATTTGGAGA